>NC_134571.1:47655926-47955926 GCF_050947875.1 Dermacentor variabilis | reverse complement strand
TGCCTGCACTATCTCAAACTAAGCTTTTTTACGCGGTCCTTAAATTTCTTGCAGTTTGCCTTTTAGAGGCCACCACTTCACCACCAGCCTCACCATATCGCGAAGAAGAACAAGACCTTGCACCTGTATATCTGACTCTCGTCCCTATCGGCAGTGCGCACAAGCTAGACGGGCGCACCAACTTATGAGCTTCTAGGAGCCATCGTAATCCTCCTCGGCCGCCTTTTATATACGGCGCTCCTACGCGTATGTCACGTGCCCCGTGCTGCGAGCTGCGATGTCAGAAGAAAAATAATTTTTAAAAATTGCCGTGGTTGAACGCGGTTAAACCAAGTTTCTCGAGAGATAGCACGGTTTTGTTTGCTTTGGAAAAGGACACAGACGTTGCTCGCCACCGTCAGCAGCTACCGCATCTACAATTGCACCGCAAGGCAACAACCAGACGCTGCTCGGCGCGGCAGCAGCAGCGAGCGAATTGACCTTCGTGTTGCGTCTCGCTTCAGCGCGAACTAAGCGTCGAAAGCACAGCGTATATGAAGCTACCAGCGCTCTGCACACTTTGCGCACATCGCAGATCGCTTTCGAGATTTGGGCACCCTCGCGGCGTACGCAGCAGCCGTCGGTAGTGGCAGGCTAAGTCCCAGTTTCATCTTGGCTGAGCTTGAAGGTCAGATTTACGGAACCCGGCGTTTTCTGGGCTTGTACCTGGAGTAGTAGAGCTATCGCTCTAAAGGTGTTTCTTTGGCTACTGTCATCGGCCCGAACGGTTCTCAGACACTTTGCTCGCTGACTCACTGTATACGCTCAGAAGCCAGGCTTAGCAATTCGGGAGCTGTTTTGAACGTTACGAAATCTCTGAGGTCGGTTTGTCCGTGCATGTAATTCGGAGGTCCCAGCAAACAAAATGTTGTCGCAGACGAAGACGACGTTGTGTGCAGTGTAAAAGAGGAGTTGTTCTTGACATGCAGTTTCTTACTAAAGTTACTAGAGGGAAATCTGGCGCTGCTATCGTTCGGCTCCTATGGGAGTGACGGTTAGCCCATGGATTTCTCAGTCTGCGTGCTTGTGGCTTCAGATGTTCTTGTGACATTATTTATTACGCTTTATTTTCCTAAATTTTCTAAACACAGAAACGTAAGGAATCTATGCGCACGTATACATAGCGGTTGCTAACTCTTGCACTTATAACACAATACATTTGTGCGAACGATCAATTTACAAAGGCCGTATGAGTTCGTAAGGGCGAAATTAAGCAAATCCACGTCGTTCCCATCATTTCTGGCTGAATCTCCATACTTGGAGCTCCCTTGCACAGAGACTTGCGCCAAGATCACTTTAAGAATTTTCGCCTACCTGTGTGGCATACCTGTATAGCCTGCTATACATAATTCGAGGGCCGCAAAAATTGCAAAATCTGCTGATTTCTTTTCGTAGCTACTGCTAGCGTACTCACACACCATTGAGTAAGTATGCAGCCCTCAGACATGTATAGGAAAGCACCAGCTGTCGCTAAGCAACCATTACAGCTGCCTGGATGCGTCCTATTCGAGTGACGAACGAGTGGGCGGAGACGGCGGCGCTGTGCCCGTCAGGTAACTCCCTAAATGAATGTCTGCTAAAAGAGAAGGCAATTTCGTAGCGTACCGTGGCATTCAGTCTTCGAGACGGACGGCACCGAGGTTTCATTAGTGCGACGCGGCCTGGAGCCTTGCAGACTGGCTGCAATAAGGAAGGAAAGTGTGTTGGGAAAGACGCCTTCTGTGAACGTTGTGGTTTTCGGGTCTGCCGCTGTGACTTCAGCGTCCTGCGATACGCCCGGATAACGCTCAAAGGAGTTATATGGCGTGACATTTCTTTTCCGACGTTCCAATTTTTTCGTTAAACAAAGACAGTCCAACTCGAAACCATAGAAAAAGATATTCAAGCAATCTTCAGGGCACTCTAAGTAATTTACTACAGTCTAACGGCTTTATAACGAACTGCTTCGGGCCCCCGCAATCATTCCTTATAAGGGGTACTTCGTTGTAAAGGTCTGGCACTGCAGAGCTCACAACATAACCGGGACAGAATGATTTATTCATTATATACGTAATTTCGTCGTAGAGGAATCCGTTGTAGAGACGCTTGACTATGTATTGTCTTTTCTTGCGAACCAGTTTCGCTTTTGTTTTCCCAGTTCGTGTATGTCTCGTGATGTCAGGACGCAGAAGCTGGTCATGTGGGAGCAGGACATCGCAACGTTTTCACACTCATTCCGACTCACTTGGCCGTGTGCTATGCCGATACTCGTTGCACAGCTCCCTCCGGCAGCATAACACACCGCCGAGCAAGCGGGAGCGAGTGCAAAAACGCCGCTATGTTCTGTTCCCACGTGACCACCTTCTGCGTTCTGACGTCACGAGACATACACGTAATGGGAAACAAAAGCGAAACTGGTTCGCAAGGAACGATAATATAGTAAATTACTTAGAGCGTTCTGAGGCTTGTAAGTATTTTTTTCAAGGATTTCGAGTTGGTCGACCTTCATTTAACGAAAAAAAAAGGGAGACAGAAAGAGAAAAGTTGAGAATGTGATTACACTCCTTCTGCTGAATTAGTTACATATGGTTATAAATGAGTTGAGTACGTATGTGCTATATAAGGGGTGATCATTCTTAAGTTTCCCGTATGTTTTACAGATCGCCTGTTCCAGATAGCATAATTCTCGTCATTGAGCTGAATTATCAGAGAGGCAGACATTACATGCACGAGAAATCAAAAAACGTATGCGACTAAATAAAAAAAATCAATAACTAACCTTTAATTAATTACTTTACGGCACACATTGCAATTTACGAATTGTAGCCGGTGAGTTTCCGAGGCGCATCCACGTGTAACAAATTTCCAGAGTGACACCAGTTTGGACATGTGCGTCACCAAACTCACCATAAAAATGCGCTGTTGGTCCACTTATTTAACACTGCGATGTTTCGTGCATTGAAGCACAAAGGTAACTGGAATAACCGTGTGTTTCGTCCCACACTTTTGGGAAATAATATATCAAAAATATTGTCATCCTATAAATTAATTTCTGAGTGGATACTTTCAAGCCTTGCAAACTCGCCGGCTACAGTTAGTAAATTGCAATACATGATTTATGCAATATGCGCAATTAACTGGTTAGGTAATTTTTGGTAGTTACTTGAATGTGTGTTTCCATTTCTCGCGCTAGTAATATCCGCCTCCTCGCTCAATGCAGATCATGGTCGATAATGATGGTATCTGAAACAAGCAATCTTTGAAAATTCCGGAAAACATGAAAATGATCACCCCGTATATTGGCACGTATACTTGCTTGCTTTTCTTCCCCCGGGGATCGTATTTCACCCGCTAACAGCTTAAGGTTATCACTGAGTGCAAGACGTGCTTGCTTAATCTGAAACCTACTCGAATGTTATCGTTGATTCCATCTGTTTTCTATGTTCACGCTGGACCTTGTGTAATCAGACTATATGGGCGACGTGAATAGTGTTTTACTTTCTGGTAGCTATGCGGGCACCAGCGATTACGCTGGAACCTTCGTGTATAAAGACCGACATGCTTGATCCGTAGATCAGATTACCACGATCGCCGAGTGTGCTCGCCGCTATCATTGTACCATGTGCTACCTGTTTTGCTTGACACAGGTTCGACCAATAATGTTTCGTGACTTGCGTTATGCCACTGTGGCTCTTCAGTCACAACAACGCGACAATATATTAAAGCGACCGTGAAAAGACTGCACGGCTGGTAGTTGCGGAACGTTTTTATTAGCAGCCTTAGCAGACGACCTGGGCACTTAGTTAGCAGATGTGGCGAAAGTCTCAGCACAATGGCCCCGAGATTTTCAGCGCACCGCGGGTAACAACCAATATCGAAGGTCATCCCGATGAGCCATATAGTTATCAAAGTTCTAGGTTAGGCGTCAATTCCGGTGAGTGGTAATGACGGTGTTCTTTTTCTTTTCGGTATAGCAACATCAAAATTTCTGTTTTTGCGAGCTTTTCGTGACTCGTCTTTCGAACATAAAGGCTCGCACAGAGGCCTGCCTACTATATCTTTACTATCTGAAATTACAGGCGTTTCAATCTATAGGCCGCATCCAAAAGGAGTCAAAAAGGCAGCAAAATGTGGACCGCCGAATAGCTGTCAAGCCTCAAGATTGATTTGGCGACGCTTTAGAAATGTGTGAGGATAGGTGGTGTGGGCGGGGAGGGGTGGGGTGGTAAAATGCTACTTAATTTTGGTAGGGGTGCCCCCCCCCCCCCCCTAGGTGAGTGCCCGAGATTAACTACGAACACCCAGTTAGTTCCCTAGAGAACAAATTCTTATATAGAATGGCGATTGCACGACGACTAATCTTCCGGTACTAAGCTGGGCTATAGTTTGAGGTGTAAAAGTCTTCATCGAGATATTTTTTAGAGTGTACCCGTCCGCGAGTTTATTTATTTAATTATTTATTTGCATGCTTTATTAACTTTTCTTTAACTTGTTAAACTTCAAAGCTCATAGGCTTTGCAACATGGATAGGCTTTGAACATAGAAGAAAATATGTACAGCAAAGTTTGAAACTTTCTCACGTGCCGCTGTCATTGAAGCTGGACGTATTACTAACGGCAGCTAGAAGCGGTAAGGCCGGTAAGACGTCCTCAGTCCAGGCTTCCATTAGGAATGAAATCATGGAATATTCTGTTTCTGTTAGAAGGCGTACTATATTCCAGTCCATACATAGTAGTCAACGCTGTAGAAGCTGGAGAGACTTCTTACGGTAGGTTCGTTCGCACTTAGATATAGTTCGATGTTTCTTTGCCACGCTTGTGCGCAACTGTCTCTTATATAGTAGGCTCAGTTGTGAACGAAACAAGTTTAAATCCTTAGAAACAAACGCACTGTGTTATACGGCTGCTAATGCGTTGCTTTAGATCATTTTTATTTTTGTTGTTTGTTTCGTTATTTTCAATGCATCCCGAGGAGCCTTACTGGCATGATCGCGCGAGTGAACGCTGTTGCCGCGCTGTGAAGCATGGACGGAGCGCCGCGCAGTTATACCTTTGCTTGACCGAACTTAGTGCGTAGCTTCCACAGCGTTGACTGCTATGTATGGAACGGATTTGGGCTGTGGTTGGAACAGGATGGGATGTTCGTAGGAGCTCATGCCGTCCAGATAGCGCCGATGCTCGCTTAAAATAGTAACACTTGTAAAGAAGTCGTAACCGAGCGCGCTTGCGACGCGATGCCAAGTCACGTAGACTATGCTTCTTGGACGTGACGTGAGCATACCCGGAATAAATGATCAAGACGAAATATTGCCGCTGATACGCTCGTAAAAGAAGCTCATGGCTAATAATAGAGGAGAGGCCCAGGCCCGCGCGACGGTACCGGAGTTCTTTTAATCCTTCACAAAGCCGCAGTCAACGTGGGAGGTTGTAAGGGTATTTTCGGGCGAAAGCATTAATGACATCATTGGACCGTGAAAGCAAGAATTTAGGCCTAAAGGGCTCTTAAGAGGCCACTGAAGGCGCTGAGGACTTATACAAAAAACTACTATACTCCTGTAATGGTGGGTATACAAAGTTACTTCCCAGCGAACCTCTTATCTTACCCATCCACTCGGCAGATAACACAGGACGTCGTTTCGAAGAAGTCGCCCATACGATACATCTTTTTGCCTCACCATTTGGACTAATCTCCCTCGTGTTTCATGAACGTTTCAGGGGCCGAATTCGCGGCACTTTTCATTCGTAAGGGCTGCTCGCCATTCACTGGTCACATTCACCAATATGTCGAGCAGCACGATTGGCTGGTAACTGTATCCTCTTCGAACAGTTCTAGCGAAATAAAATTTTTTTTGTGTGTGAATACGGGCTCGTAAGAGCTGAGATTACTGTAGGAAAAGTTTTTTGCACGTACCTGTCGGAATTTCAACAGCGCGTAGCTTAAGCACTTAAGAATCTCGAGGCTGCTATTGTAGATAAGCAAGTTTCTTTGCTGAGCCCTTAGGTTGAGAAACAAGTGCCTAGTCACAAGGTTGGATGTTTCTTTTTTAAAGCGCTGAAATATCTCATACGTTGCCCTTAAAGTTCCAACTTTTGATCTACCCTACAATCTATAAAATGTGGTAACAACGCACGTATCGCAATGGCGGCAGTTGTAGTGGTTCGGAAGGAAAAGGTTAACGATGTCTTCGGCACGAAGCGGCGCTGGTAATGGAGCAACCAGAAACCTTTTACCGGGCTGCTTCTTCTAAGTCCAAGAAGCGCGGCTGGGCTTACTTTCTCGAACAGGGGGTTAATTGTAGCTCGTATTGTTGTTTTGGACTGTATTTTCGTATGTTTCGCGCAAACGCCGTAAGCACAGCGCAATTCATGCGGTTCCTTGTTAAATGTTTGCGTATTGAGCGCGTCCGCTACGACGTAACAGTTGAGTCTCTGCAGTGCGTATTTCACGGGAGTGCATGAACAGAAGGCAGTAGCCGCGAAAACTTTTTACACGAAAGTACCGCGTCGTTCATCCTGTTACGTAACGGAAGGAGGGCTTCAACGAGGTAATACTCGGGAGAACACACTAGCAGCGAGTGTATTAAAGCTGTGTTTTATTACGTTTGTTCAAGGAACATGCAAGGAGTAGACGGAACAATTTCAAGAAGACGACGTCTGTTATTCATGTCACTCAGAAATAAATAAATAAATAAATAAATAAATAAAGAAAGAAAGAAAGAAAGAAAGAAAGAAAGAAAGAAAGAAGAAGATGTCGAAGCCAGGACAAACAACGAGCAAGCCGATGAAAAAAACCATGTCCTAAACAAGCAAACTAGTATGTTCGACTTGAATCGGCAATGTTTAATGCGAAAAATTCCGAGGGTTGCGAAATATAGGAGCGCGCTCTAGAAACAGCTTGTATCATGAGAGCTCTTGAAGGAAGGACGGCGTCAGCGGATCGTCCTAAGTGTTCCTGGAAGATTGTATGTTTTGCGCGCCATATTGAAGAGAAAACGATGAGCGAAGTTGGTAGCTTTTCTTCGATGATGCAGACATCTTGTGTCGCAGCATAGTGGTCGCAGACAGCGGTTAGAAAAGAAAAATAGAAAAAGCGAATTGAGGAAGGGCTCTTACGCTGCAGGCTCCTCTTCTAAGTGTAAAGATATTCGAATGTTCGTGCATTGAAAGCTCTGTTCTCGCGTTGTATGTTGAAAAGCGAGCATGAAAGATGTTTGGAATGCGACTCGAAAATTTGTGCTAATGAATCTTGAAGTGACCCACAAGTAAACGCCTCCTCAGAATACGGAGAGTGAGTGGTCCGTACAACGTAATTCCTGGACGTGCATTTTATGCTTTAGTTGCATTTTTTTTTTGGCAATGTGCCTTCGATTCCGAGAGTTGTCCTGGTACAGAAACGTTGGTAGTTTGCGCGCTATTCTGGACAAATGAAACTCGAATAAGTTAGGACTAACCAGAACGGTTCCGCGCAGTTTCAAGCCTTCACCATCCTTGGAGAAAGGATAGTAGCCGTACAAAATCACTCTCATGTGTTATTAGCCTTAATAAGTGTGTTATATTAGCCTTTTATTTATTTTACTTCTGCACGATAGTTCGTATCTGTAGGATCTAAACGTGTGTCCTCAGATGTTGCTAACACAAGCGACACTTTTGCGGTGATTACGAAGGATAACGATTTACGGCGTTACCACTATTATGCCAAATGTAATTAAGATACTAAACGAAACACATCTTCTGTAATAGGACGTATGTATGCATATAAATATGTATACATTGTACGGTATTCATCCCGGGAAGAAACTCCGCTATATCAAAGGGACTAGCGGGAATGAAGCGTTTTCAGCCCCACCAGCCCACGTCTCTCTCCTCCACATAACCGCGAGTCTAGCATTCATCTTAACCTAGATGGTATTCTAAGTGAAATGCGACGTTGGCTAAGCCGAACAAGGCGTGGAACACATATGCGCTTGTCCATTAGCCTAAAAGAATAGATGCCGAGAGGAAGGAAACCCATGCGGGGAGTGGCGTTGAAGAAGTTAAATGAACTAAGGAGCAGAGTAACAGCTTCGTTATAAGGCAGGACATTTACGGAAGGCCGTGCTAATGGGGGAGCTTTGGTCCCTTTGTCCCGCAGCAGACCTAATTAGGTTAGGGTGATCATTAGTTTCCCTATTGTAAAATGTCACGCACTTAGATCACTTCTTTTTTTTTTCTTCGTTTTACCTAAGTAATTTTTCGGTGTTAGGCGAACCGAAGATATCCTTTTGCTATTTTATTTTGTTCTGTCGAATGTGTGCTGTATCACATCTGTAACTTCCCTGCAACTTTTCGTCCACGAACGTACGTACACGGCACGTCAGCTTCATAACTGGCATCGCTAACTCGTTAGATGACTAACGTTTGGGGCTGTCTAAAACCCGTAGTGAACCAGGCTGAGGGCTACTTGGATACGGAATTCATCCTGTGGCTGGAAATAACCAATAGCGGCACAAATCTGGATAATTTTCTGTCCATTTAATAATAGCTTCTCGTCCCTTCTTTCTGGGACTAGTGCGAAGTGCAAAGGTCTACGTCGTTCCCTCTTCGCACTTCGGGTGGAACACAGCTGATAGTGCAAAGGATGCATATATTACGCGCTCCCGGAACTTAGACAAAAGTGTTCCCAATTTCTTTCTCGCCGGGGCCATTTATTCCAAACTGTCGAGCCAGTCTTGCTTTTTTGTTAGGAACAAGAATATTAAGCCGGCAAACAATGATGTGAATGAATTGAAATTGGTCTGTTTTTTTATATTTGAAATGTATAATTATTTATGAATGAGGGGGTAACTTAGTGCTAGAGAGAGAGAGAGAGATACACGGGGGTAGGGGGGGTATAGGCAAGGAGGTTAACCGGAGAAGATTCATGTTTGCTACCTTGAATTGGGGAGTAGGGGAAGAGAAATGAAAGATGGAAAGAATAGCGGAGAAAAAATCAAAGGCGCAAAAAATAAAAATAGGAGGTTGGGAACTTCCGTGAGAACTAGTCTCTCTAACAGGCTACTCGAATGCGAAAATTTCAAGATTGCCTCCACTGTCTTGTGATGTCATGACAGTATAGGTCGGCGTTCCAGTACTGTCTACTGCGAGAGCGGCCGGTCGTCATATGCTTAACAAGGGAAAGCAAACATAACTTGCCGCCCCGGGAAGCTGCATCGATAACCTCCGCACGAGGTGCGCGATGCTCTAACATTGGCAGCCAGAACTGCCGCCTCAAAGCATGCGAATGCTTCAGGCTACCGTATTCATTCCAATATAGTTCGATGTTGTTTTCTTTCCTTTAATACGTCCACACAAAATGATCTACCGGCCTGTATTCGTGAATAAAGCTAGCAAATGTACCAAGATAACGGAGTTGCTCCGTCGCGCCTGCTGTAAAGCCAGCCTGAAGGCTTTAAAAAGAAATGCTGCATATCCAAGGCGCTCGATAGCACCGCGGACGACGTCGTTTGGGGTGGCGAGGACGCCTGCGAGGAATCCGATGAGGAACCGCTCCATTGGCAGTTCCGACGAGGATGCAACTTGTGGCATCGACTAGCGAGATTTAATGACCGAGCTTACTGTAAATGAAGGTGTGTCGTGTTTAAAGATCTTCGTTAAAAAAAGATACGGGGTTAACCTATATGCATAGTTATTTTTTAGCTGAGTTGAACGTATTGGGTCTCTTTCGTCAGCTGCACAAATAAAGAAAATTGCAGCAGGTCCTCGGGGCGCTCGAAAGGCGGGGACCCGCGAGCCGGCAACGGCGAGCGGTGACCCATGCCGAGTAACGGCGACTTCGTAGATGACGTAGGCCCTCGTCGGGGCGCGCGAGCGCCCAACTTCAGGCACAAATAAAGTTCGCTCCAATTTAATCCAATCCCGAGCACAATTCTAAACTTTCATTTATATTACTCGATGAGGCGGCCACTACTTCTACTTGAGATCAAAAGTGTTTAATTGAACAAATAACCCAATTACGCTACTCAATTTTTAATTAATTATTTACGGCACATATTTCAGTACACAAATTGTAGCCGGTTCCACTTAGAACGGATTCTCCAGACTCCACCAGATTCTAGATATTAATTTTCAAAGCCTCAGACGAAATGCACCGGCGTTCAAGTTACTTTTGTGCTTGAATGCAAAAGACTATCTTTTAAAAATTGTAAGTGGAGCAGTAGTGCACCTTTACCGCAACTTTGATTGCGCATATCGCGAAACCAGTGCCATCCTCAGGGTTCGTTCCAAGTCGATCTGCCTTGCAACCTCACTAGCTACAATTCGTAGATTGAAATACGTGCCATAAGGTAATGAAGTAATAAGGTAATTAGCGCAATTGTGTTAATTATTCAATTAGCCACTTTTTATTTTCTCGTGGAAGTAATGGCTGCCTCGTCGATTATTTCAGATCAAGGGTTAGAATAGCGCTATTTGCCACAGACATTTTTTTTTAAATGTGGTGCAGCTGAAAAAGAAAAGACATGGCTTGTAGAGAAGTTACTTAAAAGAAAAAAAAGTACTGTATTAACGTTGCAAGCGGCCTTCAGCAGAGTTAACGGGACTACGGAACACTTTCCTTTTTAAGGCGTTGGAAGATAAAAAGTTGTACCTGCGGGTACACGTGTAGAAGCACGTGGGTGGCTGCGATGAGTCACGAAAATGTGGGATGTGCACGGCATCACTAAGTCAGCGCTGGCCCCGCTCTCGAGGGATTTTTGTCATGGTGTGCAAGATAACGAGAAAGCCGGTCTACTACAAACCCGCCATAAGTAGATGGTCACCACTGCTTTCACCACGAAAAGCAGAACGTCATGGCATTTGAAAAGTATGCGAGATAATAGCGGCTCACAAGAGGGTGTAAGCGCAGAGCAAGGTGCGGAATGTTGTCGTAGGTAAATTAAAGAGGATTATTTTGACAACTTGTAACCACCTTGTTCTAATGCCAACAATAACCCTACTAGAATGAGGGCACTCACTCACAAACGCGCACACACTCGCTCGAATAGTGTGTATAGCCGTACCCATAGGATACACACACATCGGAAAAGCCGCGGCTGCCTCATTTCGATGGGGGCCCAAATGTGGCAGTGGAAGAAAGTGTGTCGTGCAATGGGTGCGCGTTGAAGATCTTCGGGTGGTAAAAATTAACGGAGTCCCCCACTACATCGTGCCTCATAATCATATGGCGGTTTTGGCACATTAAACACCAGAACTGAATTTTAATTAACGGCAACCATTCTCTAACAAACCAAGCATGCTTCGCATTATATAGGTAGATGTTGATTGGAGTTGAGCATGCTTAATTGTTTTTTATTAGTGCAAGGGTAGAAGCGGCCGCTCTTACGATATAGTCGATTTCACTTCAGCCGTGCGGCAATGCAAATGCGAAGCAAGTGCCTAATTAATGTCACAGAAGGCCGCATTCGGTGAAGGCTATAGAATACGTTATCCGCGCCGCCACGTGCACTTCAAGTAAAGAAAGGTAAAGGCGTCGCTCTGGGCGCGCGGGGCAGCTGCGGATTCCTTGGAGCCTTGCTGCATCCATCGTGCCTCATTTTATTTATATTCAATAAAGTTTATATCCAACTCCCTCGCTGCATAGCGAGCAGTAATTGCGTTTTCTCTGCGCTTCACGTGTCTTCGAGGCATTCAATAGGCGCAACTGAGGCACCCACCCAAGCGGGACTGTTGCGCTCGTTATTTATTTTGTGGCGGTGGCTGTTCGCAGTCAGCGTGTCTTCACAAGACCCGCAGAGGGGAACCCCTCTCTGCTTTCTTAACGTCTTAATTTAAAAAAAAAAAGATTCGGTTCAGAAAAGGTGCGCGGCACCACAAACAAAAAGGTGCAGGTGGTGCCAGTTACGGTGCACCGGGCGGCACCCACTCGCATCAAGGTTCAGGGGTGCACTGCACCGCGGCGGCACCTCGCCTTGAATCCCGTTCAGTCGAACACGAGCGTGCGGGGTTCACCGCTGCACTTCGGGGAAAGGCAACGCGAGAAACTCGTTTTCACCCCACCGCGTCGAATGCGCACAGTGCCATCTGGAGCTCCCTGGGCATCCTCAGATTAGCCTCTTGACAGGTTTAATTATCCGTGACGCCTCCCGAAAGCATTGCAGAAGCTGCAGCGCACACATTCACACTTCTACTCACGTGCAAGTCCAGAGGGAAGCTAGATAGGATGGAAGATGGGGCAGCGAATGGGGAAAACCAGCACAGTCGCTAATGGAGTGAATAGCCTTGCCACTCTCGCAGTTCCAATACCGAGGGGTGGAGATAGGGTAAGGTGACGTGAGAAGGCAAGGAAAGGCTACTACTATAGACACAACAGCGGTTTCGGGGAATCTGGTTAAATTTAAGTTCAAAGTACGGTACAGTACGTTTTTGCTATTTCTGAAGATTAAACGCCATGCAAATATGACAAGCGGGCGACTTACGCATGGCGTGTAGAAGCAGAGCCGAATTAATAAAAGCGCACCGCAGGGTCTAGGCGACACTAAGGAAGCGGTCGTACGTCAAATCAACACTTTTGTGCCCGCTGGGTAGCTTTGCGACATTGCTAGAGGTCGCGGATTGAATCCCGACCATGGGAGCCGCAGTTCGGTGGGGGCGAAATAGAACACGCACGTGCACTTAGATTTTGTGACACGTTAAGAACATCACGGTGTCAAAATTAATCCGGAGTCCGCCACTACGGCGTGCCTCATGACCCGATCGGGGTTTTGGGACGTACAGCCCCATAATCCAATTAAAGTTTAATACTTCTTCCATGTGTCATGTGAGGCAATGACAATGCTCAACGCTGTGAGAGGTTATGAAGTATGGCGCACAACAATGCCTCAAGCAAGCAGCTCTCCCTGTGCGCTCTGTGTACTACGCAGGCAAACAGCAGTGGTGCATGCAACTCACCACTCTCGTGTTGGACTAAACGGGGAAGAAATTAAACATTCGTCGTCAACATCACCGTGAAGTCTCGTCAATCAAAGCAAACAGCGCAGAAAGCTTCGCTTACATGGATTCCCACATTGCGTGCGAACCGCATATTTTTGCTTCTTTCCTTTCTTACCGAGATGAAGCCGAGGGAGCATAAATGGTCTGCGCACCACTGTTTTCTCCTGCGAGTGCAGATAACTTTCAGAGGGCGATGCGGTAAGCTTTGGCGCGTCTTCACTCAAATGACAACCTTTCTGTGTGTCAGAATTTCGCCTTAGTTTTGTATTTTTGTATAATATTTATAAGGCTCGTGACAGAAGATACTTCATTACACAGGCACTTCAATGGGGAAAGAGGTAGCCGGCGCTAATTGGAAGGAAGGAAGGAAGGAAGCAGAAATAGACGAAAAGACAGGGAGGTTACCCAGTTCTCAGACCGGTCGGCTACTCTATCTGGTGGAAGGGGATAAGGGGAATAAGGGAAAGGTGCTAATCGAATGCGGCAACATGCAAACGTCCTAAATTAAAAAAAAATATTAGTTCACGCAAAATACATTGCAGAATGTCGCTTACGTATATAGCGTTCTGCGCCGTCATAAGGTTTAGGTGGTCACTGTTTCCTGTGTTCCATTTCTAGTAGTGACACATATTCTGAATGGTATTAAATTTTGTTTGGCAAACCTACAGGACGTGTTATGGCAACGTGGCCAACGTGGATACTAATCACAGAGCCTGCAAAAGCCCTACCGCAAGAACTTTTGATCGATAGCGTATCCTATACAGGATGCTTAGCGACCAGGGTGTTAAATTTATTTCAGCACATATGGGGGAGATCAACCGCCTGTTTTCGTTTCAACGTATGAAAACAAATATGTTTCATCCAATGTACAATTACCTCGTTTGACGCCACAGTGATACATCCAGAATGAATACTCGGCCGTTTACGGGTTGTGAGGAGCAGCGCAACTGCAATCCGAGTCCCTCTGACGCCGCTGAAGATATATTGACTGGAGATACGTACACTTTGGACAAGGAAACTGATGACACGACTGCTTAGGAACATTATAGGCGACTTGCGAAACCGGTTAGAGAAGGAGATATGTAATACTGTACATGAGGAGTAGCAACAAGTCACGCTGAACCTGTACACGTACTGTTACAATTCCGAGAACAGTGTTCGAGAGTTTAGTATCGGTGACAATGTTCTTAGCCTGCTAACTACAGCAAAGCTTTCTTGCTTTTTTTTTTTTGACCAAGTGTTGGCGCACATTGCTATTGGCACGATGCTATATATATGCTAGACTTAGACTTCCAAAATCACGCCTGTCTTTCACTTCTGTATCGTTTTTTTTTCCTTTGTCATGGCGTTAACCCCCGAAATAAGGGACAGAAAGAGAGATAAATGTGACAGGAAAGGTAAGGAGGTTAACCGGGAGAGGGACTTCTGGTTTGCGACGGTGCACTGCATAAGTGTTAAATAATATTGGAGAAATAAAGTAAACTCGTTAGAAAAGATAAAGCGGGAACGAGGCAGCACAGGGATTGTTAAAGCCCAATTGGTTACTCGAACGTACAAGCTTCAATAGCGCTTTGAGCAACTTCTGGTGTGACGACCGTATCGGTCGGCACTCGAAAGTTTTACGTTTCTAAAGCGACTAGTAGCTGCCACAGGCCAACGCTGTCGCGCGAGAGGCCTCGAAATAAGAATTGAGCATCACAAGAAACGAAAAGTTAACTTTTGCGTTAAATCTCTCCGAAGTACGAGGACAGCTGCTTCAAAGAGGAGCAGTCGTATGTGTGGAGACCGCATCGAAGTCCGCTGGCTGCGCGAACTACACGGTACACGCCACTCAGGAGCAGCCCTCGATCAATACTTATTAGCATTGAAAACGAGCTGCTTCGAAATTGGCCGCCATTCATCCATTGCGCTCGGAGAAACGACTGCCGTGTCTGCGCGGCCCGGCAATTGAAGCGCGGTGCCTCTCTTGGGAAGCATTGCAAATAGCGTCAACAGCCTATGAGAAAAAAATGCGAAAATTCACGGAGGGCGAAAGTTCGAGGACAGAACTTCAGGCAGGAGCAGTTTTATTCTCGGATGCAATGCCCACGACACTGTGTTACCCTGCTATCTTTCCCATGTATGTCGTTAACGGCGTGGGTCGCCAAGTATAAATGAGCGGTCTGCAGGGAGCGATGCGGTAAGAGTAATTTCGGCATAGGTGAGGACGTGCATTGTGGAGTTGGTCTATACGATCAGACTACATTGCAGTGCTGATTTTCTTGTTTGAGGAATTTCAGAACATTTCTGCAGAAATATTCGCTTGCATAACTTTCATTTTAGTGCTGTGAGCAGTTAGGAGCTCGAAAGTTAGTTTTCTCTTTCTGACCAACCTTTTTGTTACGAAGATAACCTCGGTTATCTCGTCGCCGTCATTGGGCTTAATTCTCACCTTCAATTTTTTCCGAAGGACGAAGAAGGACACAATCTCGTCCACTACCAGTGGGATTTCAACTCGTGCCTACGCGGCGATGTGGAGTTGCTGTACGCGCGAGCAGTGCATTGCGCTATCGCGAGGCTTTCACGCGTGATGATTTGTGCGGCGTTCTGCGCACAAACGCAGACTCCGGGAGTGGCGACTTTTCACGTATTTCGGAGGCCATAACAGGCACAATACTGTAGCCGTCAAGGACTGCGCTGTGTGAATTGCGAAGTAGTTCTTGAAAAAAAAAAAATTGATGCCCACTTTGAGAAGCTGCTTCTGTAGCAGCAAATGAGTTGATAGCCGGAGAAGTCGCTGAAGGTTGCGAACTTTTGTTTTATTATTCATCGACGAAGCGACGTATTACATTGATATGTGTGGATATGTACAGTGCTCAATCTTATATTTCTTTCCTGAAATGCCAAGTGAACTTATACTTGAGGTGGTGTGGATACATCGGACACCGCGCGAGCCCTGTCGGCGTTCGTGCGTCGTCTGTACTTCCGCAGCTTCTCCATGACCAGCGAAGGTCGCGGAGCACCGGGATCCCTGGGAACGTGGGATGCAGCGGGGGCGGACAGGCGTTCGATGAATGAGCTCACAACTCCCCTGGTTCCCACGGCCTCGTTGACCAGCGGCAGCATCACGCCAGCGGCGCTGTCCGAACAGTCGGGGTACAGGTCCGAGCATTCGTTGTCCTGCAGGCCCCTGGACCACGCAGCGAAGTATGCGTTTCTCGGATGCGGCCTTCCTCTATTGAACGGAGAGATAAAAAACGCAGCAGGGATGGGAAGAGAGAGATGAAACACAGTCGGCGACGAAATGGGCACCGTGTCAGTACGAGCGCGCGGAAACAGAAGCGGCCCGTATCAAGTCAGCCGCAACGAGTGTTGATCGACAAATTACACGCATTCGTTGCTGTTTGAAATCAAAGGAATGACTCGACCAACCCAGTTTCGAGCTTTTAACGGGGCACTGGAGAGAAAGGCTCAATTCGTTTAGACTGATGAAGTGGTGTTTCGATTGCATTTTCTCATTTTTCGTGCAGCAATGGATTGAGCATAGGAAACGAAAACGAAGGACAAAGTTCTAATTCTATTATTCCGCCCCAAAACCCTAGCGCCAATATGAGGTTGGGATGTCACGAAGTTTAAACCTTTTGTTCTATTTTGGCTGCTCTGGTTCAGTAAAGCTTCTTGAAACTTGCCAAGTTGGGGCTTTGACGCTTTTGGAGTACTCTGTAGTCCATCCTTAATGAATGGTTGTCTAGAGGCCCGAACAAATGGTGTCGAAATTATTGATGTCATGGCGGAATGATGCAGTGGCGTGTCTATACATGTGTGTAACCCGCCGTGGTTGCTCAGTGGCTATGGTGTTGGGCTGCTGAGCACGAGGTCGCGGGATCAAATCCCGGCTACGGCGGCCGCATTTCGATGGAGGCGAAATGTGAAAACACCCCTGTACTTAAATTTAGGTGCACGTTAAAGAACCCCAGGTGGTCAAAAATTTCCTGAGTCCTCCACTACGGCATGCCTCACAATCAGAAAGTGGTTTTGGCACGTAAAACCTCATAATTAAATTTAAAATTTTTTCCTTTTTTCTTCTATGCATGTGGGAGGGGGGGGGGGGGTGAGGTGTGCACGAGCCCTGCGAGCATCGTACCTTTCCCTGACTACGCCGCCCTTAATTATGGGAAAGGTTGGCGCCATTCAGTGGTTTCAGCAACTCTTTGTCGCGTGGTAAACGAAATGAAATCTTGAACAGAACAATCCAGGAAACACTGAATACCGTCAAGGAGCGCGAATGCGTAAAAGTTGGGCATACGAATTTATGAAATGACAGAAGAGAGTACAGCAAAATGTAGGAGAATGCGCAAACATGTGTAAACGTGTACAGTTCCTCAAATAAATAAAGGTACGTGGAATCGTCCGTGAGAACACACAGTTCAGACTTCTGCGGCCATGCGGACCACCGCATGCCACTTTACTGCATAGCATCATATAATTTAACTAACTTAAACATTTATGACGTATATGTTATCTGTACCAACGACCCTGGCATTAATGAATACGAACATTTAGCATAAAAGTTAGCTATATATGTATTTTCTCGAGAATATTTTAAATGCAACAAGCGATTTTCTCGGCAACCCCACTGTTGGCCTTGCGCCAAGTCTTTTTTTTTTCATTTTTTTACAGGGTGTATGGTTATCGATCTAACACCAACTAGACCCTCTGTGTCCGCCTTACAGTTTCTCGCATGTGCTTCTACTGTCTGAACAAACGGGCATATGAATAACTTGACAAGTGCCTTACTTGACGATTCCTTGCCAGAAACCCGAAATGGGGAACATGTCGGTGAGGGTGCGAGCGGCCTCGCAGAGGACTCGCTTCCGGCAGCCAGCGCTCATGACCTCTTTGACAGGTCGCCTTCCTCCATGCTGTGACGACACTCTCTCTCCAGTCGAGTTCTGCTCTCTCTCGAGCAGCGATGTGCTAACATGCCTTCTGCCTGCAGGGTGCCAGGTTGGCAAGGGGGGCCCCTCTGCACAAAACGAAGCCAAGAATTATGAATACAGAGAATACAGTGAAATTAGCGAAGTGGCTGCAGTGTCATCCCGGTTCAACTCGGTCCTCGCCATAACCTCCTCCTGTTCCTTTTCCTAAATTGTAATTACCATTATCACGGTGTCATTCGCTGCAACTGAAGACGTTTTCCAGCTGCCTCCTCCTGCAATCGTCTCGCTTTGGGCTCATTAATTCACCCCGAAGTATTTCGGGATTCTTTTCGAAACGAATGGGTGCCTAACTCTGCTCATGGCTAGTTTCTTTACAACAAGATTCATGTTAAACGGGACATTAAAGAAAGAAAGTTAGTAAGGAAGCGAACAAACAAACCACAAATAATGACACGTCATGTGGAGAACTCATCAAACAACGCGACGAGAGGCATATCCAAGTAATACGTGTTTACTGAACGAGCGTGCTTAGCTTTGCTTAGCTACTTCCTTCTATGCGAAAAGAAAACATAACACATAAGCACATTATGTCGCTTTAGTTTAGTAGGGAAGAATCCATAACTACATTTATTGGTCCTCTCTTAACACTGTCATTTCTCTACTGATAATGTCGCGTTCGTGCAGTAATCTGCTTCAGGAAACCAATAGCATCAAAATATATCGAAGTTCCTTGATTTTAAGCGCATGTGAAAGAGCGTACAGGAAGTGCCATTTTTCGTCAGTCCCCACTGCAGGGCGAGGTTGGGTAGTTGGCGTAAAATGAAATAATAATAAAAAAACACGGCTAGGAAGCAGGAGCGAGAAGTCTCATGCGGTGTCGAAGAACGCAAACTTACGTGCACTGGCGACGGCTACGAAAGAGGCGAACGCGATACCGACGAAACACCACGCTGACACCATGGTAGTACGGGCCCAGTCGATGAAGACACAAATTGTCGTCGACTTATGCTGATGTATTAACCCGCGTGCGCCCGCGTTTCGAGGCTGCCTGCTGGACACAGGCGTTCACGTCTGCTTCTCTCTCGAAATCTTCCAAGCGACCCACGGCAGCTGGGCAGTGTGCCTTTTTATGTCTCGTTGTGCTTCTGGTGTGACTCACGCGACAGAGGCTCGTCAAAGGGCGAACCAAAGGAAACGACGCGGCACCACCTGCACGCGCCAACGTATAGATCCGTGGTCGAAAGAATATGCGGCGATATCGCCCCGATTTTCTCAAGATTCTTCGACCGATTGTAGACTTTGTATCGCTAATCATTTAGGACCGGTGAAGAACGGGCAGTTGGGAGCCTTCTTTCACTCTATGGCAGTGACAGGGTTCGTGGCCTTCCAAAGAAACGCGCCAAACGCCGCACGCTGTGCTTCCGCGTGAATGACTCACGGCACTAGCAACTTCAGGCCGCTCCTTTTGTGCGTAGGGGCTGAGGGGGCGACTAATCTCTTCGCGCTGTTAAGGAAGAGAGTCGTGTAAGGGGATGAGCGGGGGTGAACCACCCGGCCTGTTTACCATGACTAACGACCCCCCTGACTTCAGCGCTATGAGATGTCAGGAGAAAAAAAAAGAAAGAGAAGAAAAAAAAGATTAAATATCTTGAGACAACTAAAAGCTTGTCTTGTCTACTTTCTTCTCTTCTTTCCCACGCCTGGCTGCACACTTCTGCGAACTTTTTCATTTGAAGCCCCTATCAAAGTGAAGTGCACCGGAGATGTGGTTACCATATGCAGCCAGCGAAGACCAAGTCGTGATATTCTGACCATCCCGACCACCGCGGCCGCATTCCGATGGGGGTAAAATGCGAAAACACCCGTGTACTTAGATTTAGGTACACGTTAAAGAACCCCAGGTCGTCAAAATTTGCGGAGTCCTCCACTACGGCGTGCCTCAAAATCAGAAAGTGGTTTTGGCGCGTAAAACCCCATGATTTAATAATAATTTGACACTTCAAGAGCGTCAGGAAGAAAATGAGATCTTATTGTGTGGGTGAGGAGGAAAATTTTATTGTGTACAACCGGGTTTCAGGAAGGAGTTGATATATAATTGAGCTGCCCGGATGCCTTCGTATGCTTCTTTTTTTTGTGATTTTTGTAGGCTATTTTTGTGTCTCTGTGACTGTGCACTGAGTTGTCGCGATGAGCCATGGGTCCGAAGTTTGCGTGCCAAACTGAGATGGAACCTCACCCCGCCTATTCTGTCTTAGAAAGATGTTTATTCAATGAGTCACCACGTGAATGTTTCTATAGCTCCTCAACGGCGTGAGTCACGTCGTCACATTCGCCTTTGGCCCAGAGGAAGTAATGTGTCCGAATTAGATCAGCGCAACGCTAAATGAATGCATGCATAACATTAATGACTCTTTATTATCGTAGCTGGGTAGTTATGAGGTAAAACTTAACAGCTCAGGTGAGGCTCAGAAAAAAAAAAAAATCTGCGTGGGGTTAGGCTTTCCATGAAGCAGGCACTTGCACTGCTCCGTATGATCATTTCTATAGGATCGGACACCCATGTCGAAAGTTTATTTCGTGATGTCAGATTCCAGTGGTATTGTCAGCAAACACACCATTGGCAGTGAACACAACAATCACGAAAGTGTATTGTCGAAAATACGGCATATGCAACTCTATTTTCATCGCACCCTGCGTGAAGTCAACTCCTGTCATAGGAACTACCTCCCGTGTGACAGATGAACGCTGACGTATAACGCCGAATAAAAGAACACATTCTGCGTGATTCCTGTACATAAAAAAAGAAAAAGCGTTCGAGTAGATTGTTTAGTAATGTAGATATCGATGGATTATTATATAAAAAAAAGAAAACAAGGTACACAGAAGTAGAATTGGACTCGCAGAAAGCTTTCCTCCTTTTCTACCGTACTATGCTGTGCAGCACTTGACCTTTTTGCGCTCCTCTACTGTTTCGATAAGGCGAAGCAATTCTGATTGAAGTAATTCTAACCTCGCAAGTCTCTTCCACAGTGCAGATGGCGCAAATGTTTCTTTTCCCCAAATAATCAATAAAGTGTTCAACCCTTTGCAGGCTCTTCCTTTCTTTTTCCAAACAACGTGGAGCCTTTCGCAAGGAACAGGGTAGACTTCAGCAATCCGGCGTGAATATGGTTGCGCATGAGTGCAAATGGCAAGGAAGTGACGTAACAGCGCTATGATGACATTACGTTAAAGATAGGAACAACGCGAGAGCCTGAAACGAAATGGTATACTTATATCAGAGAACGACAACGAATATACTGAGTGGAGATAATTTGCATTGTGAAACGAATCTGTGGCTCCTTCAAAAACTTACATAGATTGTAAGTTTTTTGTTGGTTCCAGAGGTGATCCTTGGGAATATGGATGCGGAAATGGGCCCTTAGCAACCTCGTCACGATTGTGCGCTGTGCACTTAACGAGCAAAATTTTGAAGTCGCTCCTTTCTTTTTTTTTTGGTGATGACAACGTCCTCTAATCTTCGGATATAAGGAATAACGTCCAAATGCCGGATTCGACTTCATAGGGCTTTATTCAAGAACAAGCCGGTACAAAAAGTGCCATCATTTTTTATCGCCGCCGCATTACCACGTGGAAAGAAAAGTAAGAATAACAAAACACATCTATGATGACTCAGATTGCTCTGAGAAATAACACTGTGCCAATCTATTAAAAAAAAGAAAAGAAATAAACTGTGGCTATAGGAATTTCCTTGTTACAGATGAGCTAAGGAAAGAGAGCATTTTCTCTTGAAGCAGTGATGTACCCCCCCCCCCCCCCCCGCCCACAATAGCACTGTGTGGAGGCTAATTTTGTAATAAGCAAGTGGAGGGGTGGATGAGAGGGGACTTGCACATTAGTTTCTCATTATTGCAATGAGAAAAAATAAGTTCTTTGGTGCAAACTCTTGAAGAAAGTTAGAACCGTAAAGACTAATTCAGCGGCACAAAAGTTTGCAACATCAAAGTTAAGTATTTCACTACTCATAAGAGGAAATAGTCAGAAATCAGTTTTCCTTCTGCTCAGCCATTCATATGCAAATGCATATCTGGAATGAAAACTCCGACTCAAAACCCCGGTATAGCAATTAAGTGCCAGTCTTTGGTATACAACCACTTCTAGGTTAATGAAGTCCCGGCATCGTTGGAAGCAATCGTTCCCACCGAGAAAAAAGAAAGCCAGCATAAGAAAGAAGGAGAGAGGAGAACAAAAGCAAGATAGAAATCATTGAGAATTTTTGCGCCCACTTTCAGTAGCTGAAGGTTCCTCAGCACAAGAGCTCTAGAGAATTCAGTAAGGCACTGTCACAGTTGCTGTCGCATGACA
This sequence comes from Dermacentor variabilis, assembly GCF_050947875.1. NCBI lineage: Eukaryota > Metazoa > Arthropoda > Arachnida > Ixodida > Ixodidae > Dermacentor > Dermacentor variabilis. The sequence continues at coordinate 47,933,659 of NC_134571.1, read as the reverse complement.
GCCTCGCCGGAGCCAAGTAGCTTAGCTTGTTAACCGAAAGGCATTCTAGTCGAGGACGATACACAGTCCCACGAGTACAGTGAAGCACGTACGCCTCCTTCGTTAGCGAAATTTCCTTGGAACTTCATGACTGCGCGCCACTGCAAGTAATTAGAAAAGGTAAGACACAGAATGCCACCCTGTTTACCAGAGGAATAGATAGAGGCAAAATTTGTTCGAGACAGGTGCGCAAAAGAAGGCAAATAAAGGCAGCTTCGGTTCAGTGGGGGCAAGCATTGTATCAGCGACGAGGCAATTATTGCCTCCAGGCGTCCAATTATTTAGGCACGAAGTTACAGCATGTTCTTCTATTTCCCTATGGTGAATCCTCATGTCTAGTGTAAGGCTGCAAAAGTGTTGCAGTAGGGGTTAACCTCTCTGCCTTTCGTTCTTTGCATTCTCACCAATGATTTCCCGTTCTCGGAGCCATTTCTTTTTCATGGTGGGCTCAGTGTAGGTGCGTGCATCGGTGACATTTTCACATGCTGGAATGGGAGAACAAAATCCAAGGGCCGCTCCTTTTTACACATAGTCCGCACCACAATCCACGACCTCAGTGTAGGATTAGCCAACTGGACTCCAGCCCTGGATAACCACCACAGTCCTTTCCCTTGTCTATTTCTTGGTTCTCATTACCGTTTTATTCTGGTTTCTTGTCGAGTTCCTGGCAGTGTTGTCGACGTAGACAAAAGGGACAAAACACAAAAAAAAGTGTATAAGCGAATATTGAATAAGGTAAACAAATAAATAATAAAGCAATAATGTCAATGAATTTTTTGTTCATTGTTCATGTTGTTTCCGAACTCACAGTCTTTAGTTGTAGCAATAAAGACACATGCGAAGTAGTACGATAGGATGTTGAGCGAAACGACATGTGTTGGTGTTCCCGTTAGTCCTGCTGTCCAAGACGCTATTTATGGTGTATCTGGCCCGCTTCGGCCTGAGTGTGTCCTCCAGGCGCTGCGGTTCGATAGTTCGATTTGAGTGGTTGGGGGCGGTGATCTTTATTGATTTACAAACATGCGAGACATAAAATTAAACGGACTTTTCTATCCTTGGTTCTTCTTTTTTTCGTTTGGTCCACTTTCGTTGTTTTTCGTGTATGCTCTTCTTTACTTTGTCTCCTTTGAACGTCTTGTTTTTCTCGTTACAAAAGTACGTAGTCCGACGGCGAGAGCTTTTTAAGTTCACAGCAGCCCCCCATCGGGACTTCGTTTTGACAAAGAAAAACCACACGTGAGAACAGCCTTTAAGAGGTTTTGAGGGTCGCGGATAAAATGATAAAGGAAACAAAACAGTTGAAAAGACCAGATCGCTCCTCCGATGACGTGGTAAGCTTTCGTGTGCAAGTCGTACTGAACCTTCTTGGAATGACGGTTGCAGCTTTCGGACATCCTCCAGGTGGTCTGTTTGCTTTCGATCTACAGAATCACTTAAAACACGGAAAGGAACCGTGGGAGTGAAATATGTTTTATAGAGGTTATGATGGCTATATCAGACGTTGCCGGAGGGAGAATTGTGAACACACTTTGCTCTGGAAAATGAGAACGCACCGGCAAAAGGAAGCAAGGAAGAAAATCATGAGCCATTCCATTCTGCGAAAGTGGTTGACTAACGAAGCTGTTTAGCACATGGCACGGAACTAGGTGACGCATAATTTTGAACAAAGGTACAAACTCATTCATTGTCTTGATGGGTGGTCATCGTAACGAAAGGTACGCACACTCATTTATTATCTTGATCGGTGGTCATTATTTCACTCTCAACTGCAATGAAATTCTTTGATAATGTCAAATCTATGCACGAACGACGCTGGGCGGTCGGTTGGGCCGGATCGGTGGGCATCGCAAGGGATATGTCTGCAACACAGAACGCGTAAACCACTCCCTTTTCGATACCGACACGTCCATCACCGACAGCAACAGGGTTAGCGTCATCACAGCTAATTCATGCAAAGGGAGTAGCCATGAACCTTACGGGACTGAGTCATTGCATTTTTTGCTTGCTTACGGGGGTATGACCCATTCCACACGGGGGTATCACCCATCGATGATGGCAGTTTTCGACATGCTGTTCTGTATGTTGTATGCGTGATTAGAAATAATTTAATCTTCACTTAACTGAGTGCTTAGCATAGCCTCTTCCTTACGGGGCTATGGGTCATTGCATTTTCGCTTGCTTACGGGAGTATGAATGCTTACGGGGGCATGAGCCATTCATGATGACGGTAATTTTTGTTCACAGAGAACAAAAATGTACGGAACTCTACTCATATGCAGCTTCGCTGTAACACGTTGCCGATATCTTCTTATTGTTGGTGGGTTGTCAATGCATTCATGCACGTATCACCGACACATTCGTTGCAGTAGGTGATAGGTGGCTAAAAGACGCTGTCGTTTGTCCTGACTCGTTATAAAAAACATCCTCACTGTTCTCCTCATCATCTAGACGATGAAGCATGCTAGGAGATTGTTTAGATACCGCAATTTATATCTGTACATGCTTGTAAATGTGTTATTGTGGCTCAATTTTAGGTGAAATGATATTAAAGGGCAGCCACAAGTTATCCTAGTCTGGTGAGATCTTTTTTTTTTGAAGGTTTTATTTCCATTTATTTCAAGGGGGATGGTTAGTCAGCTGAGCAAATTGAAGGCAACGTGACCCCTTCTGAATTTCGCGCCCGAATTACGGGCGCGATCGATCACGGGGAGTGCCAACTAACACAACTGTAAGGCACTGTGAGCTTCGATACCCTGTCGAATGAGGGACACGTATTTCTGTAATCCCTTGTTTAGAAAACAATGCGGCTACAACCAGTAAGGTTTCTAGAGCCGACGCATCAACGGTTGCACATTCCCCGTCTAAGCGTTTATTGCGGTTTTTGTGGAAACACCATCAAAAACTGGAGATGACAAAATTTACAAATTGCATGGATCAACCGAGATTGCTGAACTCCAGCTCTCTGTGCACCTATGCGCGTGTGTGCGTGCGTGCGTGTTGTCATATCCGTACGGCGGCACTGATAGATAAAGTTTATTCGCTGTTTTCCAATGGCAGAAAAGCCGTGGGACACAGATAGGGAAATTCACTTTTTCCGCGGTTTGTTCATAGGCTTACGACTGTTCTGTTTAGGCGAAAGAGGCCGGGTAGCGGGGGAGACGGGGGGGGGGGGGGGGAGGGGGTATAGTGAGTGCGGATTTGTTAAAACAGTTAAAACTTGAAACTGGGTTCGTAGTCCGCTTGCGACCATTTGTTTGTCCGCTCCGTTATATATATAGTGACTCGGAGGAAGGAGAGATGGTGCTATCTTCTGCTATCCGTGAGCAAGCACGGCTCAGCGTCAGATGTTGGGGGAGAGAGAGAGAGAAAAGAGAGGTAACGAGGGGAAGGAAGTATGTTGTGGGAAGGGTCATGTAGCAACATGTCATGGCAGGACACCGCTAGGAGTAGGTGACCGGGATGATCGGCTACTAGGCGGCAAGTTCGGCTGCAGCAGCATTCTCGAGGAAGGCTTGCAGTGCTGCGACTGGGGATGGTCGGGGAAGAAAAGGTATACGGTGTAGGCTGGAAGGCCAAGGCGGCGGTATGCGGCTTTCATCTCCTGTAGTTGCGAAGCTATTGGCGGCGAGGAGTTACGGAGTCGCCATCTATCGGAAGCCCCTCGCTGGCGTAGTATGAGGGATCGCGCGGCGCGCTCCTCATAGGTTTTGCTGTCAGCGCTCACTGAAAACACCACGCGTGAGCTCTCCCGGACATTTCTGCTAGTACTTTCGAAACGAGAGAAGTTTTTTACTGTCTAAATGATAATCTTGGGCAAACTGAAAGCACAGAATCGTTTACAGACGCTATCTCTTTACCGAATACGTACAGTGAACGCCACTGCGCGCGGTCGCCGCGATGGAGTCTCCCGAACCGGCTTCTTGCGTGAAAGGTAGGTAAATGCTGAGGGCAAACTATGTGAAATATGTTCTTATAGTGTTTGTATAACTAAATGGAGCGTAATAGAATGAAGCCTCAATGCAGCGATCGCACAGATTCGCAGCGACCGACTGCGCGTCTGCATGCTTGTCCGCGCACTGTTTCGCTTTCGGCGCGTGCGCGTTTTCGCACCGCGCCATGAGCTCTAGGCCGCAGAATAAGAGCATTTGACATTATACAAGCAACAATTGTTGCGTGGGCGCTATCAGAGATGTTCAAAAATAATTTTAATTTAGAGACTTCGACGCTTACGGGAACTGTGATGTGCCGTCGCGACGATTCAATCTTCTTTTTAGAGCGCAGCTCTTTGGCGTCCGTTCCTGGGTTTCGCGTCGTCGTCGGCGTTGTCGTCGGCCTCGTAACCAGCTCCGCCCCCCTTTCATCCCCCCAGCGCTAGCAGCGACCGACTGATACCGCTGGATGCCGCTGACGCCGCTAGAGAGTCAAGATAACGTGACTGCATAGAACACCGTCGCCGCCATGCAGAAAGAGGAGGAAAGGGTCCCCCCCCCCCTGTTCTTGTGTGGCGGATAGGGTGCTCTTCAGTTGCCGACGCGCCGGTTATTTCACGTAGGCCCCGGCACGTCGACGAATACGTGACCACCTTCCCACGGCTAGACCTGGTTCTTAGCGCTGCGGAAGCGAGGGTATCATATTGTTTGTGTCGGCATCGGCGGCGTTGTCCCTGAAACCAACTCCGCAGCTGGGGTTGACTCACTATCGGCGTCAGCGGCATCAGTCAGTCGCTGCTATCTCTTCCCTCCTCCCTTTATCGTGTTGTCCGCTTGCTGCGCGCGCTTCTGCCCCCATCGTTTGCCGCTGGGTGTACACGCCGCCCCCCTCCCCCCTCTTCCTGCGAGTCTCCGGTTGTCAAAGCGCCGGCTCGAACTTAATTCCTTTCTTCGCTCCTCCTCCAATGCAACCCCTGTGCGGTGGCAATCAGAGAGCCAGATCGGTGGCGGCGGATCTGTATATGTGCACCGCCCGAGCCGAAATTGCCGCTGCCGTTCGCCCTGTGCGGTGGCAATCAGAGAGCCAGATCGGTGGCGGCGGATCTGTATATGTGCACCGCCCGAGCCGAAATTGCCGCTGCCGTTCGCCACTGCGAAATTATCTGCCAGTTCTTTCTGAGCCATGAGCGAGACGACCGATGGAAGTCCTCCGTCTGCTGCTGCTGCTGCTGCTGCTGCTAAACGAGCTGCCAGAGCAGAGGCCCAGCGCCGTCGCCGTCAGAATCCAGAGGTGCGTGCCGCCGAAGCAGAAGCTTACCGTCGCCGCCGTCGAGATGATCCAGGAGTACGGGAAATATAAAAAAAAAATTCTGTGATAGCGCATACATGTGTTGCTCGATTTCTTTGCCTCAATCTATCGAAAAGGCGAAAGAGCTTATTTGCTGCGCTCAAATTTCGCATTAGGAAGTAACGTAATCGTCGGTAATTTTTTTTTCTTCTAAATTCTTGGGCGTTTCAATATTATTTCTCGAGTTGCGTCGCACTGTATGTTTATCGGTGTTCTCAGCGTACGATTTCCAGCTGCTTTTCATTTTGTAATCCAGTGCATTAATTCATAACACAAACATGACCATATGCCATGCTTTTTCTTTAATGTGCTTCTTACCGCTCCCTTTCCCCTCCAGTGAACTTGCCAGTATCTATAGCATCGAAAAGTTCATAGACCAAACCGTCATGACATTAGTCGGGCAGCGGACTCGAGCGAGCGTCTCAGTGCGCGTTTTCCGAACACCGCAGACCCGGCGACGTAGCAGAAATCTTCCTCGCGTCTGCGCTTGTTGCATACCCGAGTCGTAGCCGATGACTGCTTGCCGGCTTTATGTTTCGCGAGCCAAGCTTCACGCAGCTTCTTGTCCTGCGGCTACGTGTGAATAAGGCTGACACCGGGCTCCGTTGCGTACGTCCGGCACTGCGGCACCGAGCGGTAGCCTACTATGTTGCGCGCCTTCAAAGGCAGCCACTACCTATTGTAGTGCTCCCAAGCGTTGTAAAGGAGACACTCGAAGCGGGAAAATCTCGCCGCTAAATGAGGACCGCAGCGTACGAGGGAATTTACACTCTCGTTTTCAGCTCGCTTCGGCGCTCCCGAAGCAGCCGACGCGGCCGCTATGTCCACGTGATCCCTAATAGCACGTCACGCCGACGGTGGCGCCAGCTTTTCCAGGGGTGGAGCTCGAGGCCAATAATAATATAATAGTCATGAACAGTGGCACAGGATGTGTTCCAGGTTTCAGGGGAGCCGCATCTCCTACAGGGAGGTGATGCGATGCTCCCTACACTGAATTTCCGGGCGGCAGGCCAAACGCTGCCTGTCCTGAGGCGCAGGAGGAGTATCTGCTCTCGTCTCGTAAGACCCTTCTCGAGGAGTGGCTGGGGTAGCTTGACAGTAGCGACTCGCACGTCCGGGTGGGCTGCGGTGAACACTTTGAGGAGCCTGCGCCGTGCGACTATTGAAGTGGTTGCCGCAACCGGAGCATGGTGGGCTTAGCCAGGAGCAGGGCGACAGTGACTGCTGCTCGATCGGGTTCGAGTAGTCCTTGAAGAGCCGGGCGGGAGTCTGAGAAGATGGCCACGGAGACCTGAGCTGGGTGCTCCGCAAGGAAGTCGGCTGCCAGGTGGAGGCCAGCCAGCTCTGCCGCTGTGGAGCTCGCAGCAAATGGGAGGCGGCACTGCAGAGTCGTTCCAGCGGCCGGCGCTATACAGGCTGCGGCCGCTGAGCCGCAGCCTGTGAAGATGTGGAGATGTCCACATAATTCGTACAGTTTGAAAAGCGCTGCCTGCTCTAGTTCGCTAGGTGGGACTTCTTCTGCTACCCCTACAACTGGAGATGGACCTCCAGTGGCTGTTGGTGGGGCGGGGGTGATTTCACTGCTGCGTGGGGCGGGCCTATTAGCTCGTCGTACAGCGCGCAGACTGCCCGTCCAGGAGGAGGGACGGCTCCGCAGTCTAAGCACCAGGGCATGGCCATCAGGAGTGTGGTGCAGGCGGTCTATGTGGAGAAGCCCCTGCCACAGCATTAGCTACAATAGAGGCCAGGCATGGACATCCGCCAGTCTAGCAGCCACCAGTGAACGGCGCGGAAGTCCTAGGAATGTTCGTATGGTTGTCCTGCGTTACAGAGCAAGTTGTTTCTTGCGGGTTGGCGTTAGGTTCGCCATAAGCAGCGCATACAGGAACACGGAGATGACGACAGCGTGGTAGAGACGTAGGGCCTATAGAGATGTGCAGTCTTCTCTTCGCTGGAGTAACGGGCTGACCGCTGTTCTCACCCTGCGAGCCTTGATGGTGGCGGTCTTGGCAGCAGCTATCCATGTGAGACTGTGGTCCACTTGGAGAGCCAGATATGTGACCTCCTTCGCCCATGGAATGGGTGGGCCTCCCAGCACCAGCCTTTCAACGGTGACGCGAGTGGCAGCTACCGGATGGATGAGCAGGGCTTCTGTCTTTATGGGGAAGACTAGAAGTCCTATGCTTCGGAAGTAAGCAGCTACTGCATCCAGGGATCGTTGCAATAATGACCGGTTGGCCTAGAAGTTCCGTTGGGGTCCGTACGTCCATGGGGCCACGTCATCTACATACACCGAACACTGCGTCAGGAACCTTAGGTATGCAGAGATGGCTGTCGGAAGTCCAGTAAGTGCCACGTTGAATAGAAATGGGCTCAAGATGGAGCCCTGGGAGAAGTCCATAGCCACCCTGCGGGGAGTACTCAAGGTCAGGGCGACTCTCACCCGAAGTTTCCGCCCTGTGAAGAACGAGCTGATGAACTGCCGCAGGCAGCCCACGATGCCAAGTTCATCAAATGCGTTCTCGATGACCTAGGGCGGCAATCCATCGAATGCACTGTGGACATCCAGCAGGATGAGGAGGGCCACTTCTCCCTTGCTTCTTGCCTCCTCCAAGGTGAAGATCATGTCTGCAATCGAGTCAACAGTGGATCGGTGGCGACGGAAGCCTGTTTGTTGCTCCCGCAGGAGCCCTACCGCTCCTGCAATCCAGTTTAGCCGTACAATTGCTATGATATCCATCAGCTTGCAGGCTGCTGAGCTCCGTGGTACTGGCCTGTAGGAGGTGATAGCCATGGCTAATCGCCCAGGCTTTCGCATGGGTACCACCACCGTGGTCAGGCAAGTCTCCGGTAGCGAGCCGGTTTGCCAGATGTCGTTCAGGGCCATGGAAGTAGTCTGGCTGGATGGAAGCCACCAGACTGTCCTGTGGGTGGGGAATCCAGTGTAACCGCTGGTTGAGTGGTTGGAAGGGCTATGAATCGGTCCGCCAGGAGCTCAGCCAGGGATGCGTCGCTGCTGCCTAGGTAGATGGCCACTGAGATAGGTTGACGTACCGCTGGGTCAGAGAGCAGTGACCGTAGGAGCCTCCATGCTCGAGGACCACCATTGGCCTGGCTAGCAGAGTTGCAGACCCTCTGCCAGCTCTGTCGTCGTCGGCGGTCGGCATGGCGCTGGCAGGCAGCATCGATGCGGTTGTACTCGAAGCGATGTTTTGGTAGCCTTGTTCTTAATGCTCGCCTTTCAGGTCGGCGTCTGGCGCCACGGTGATTCAGTTGTTGAAGGTCAGGAGCCAATTGGTCTTTGGTCTTGAGCGAGCGGATGGTTGCAGCTTGCGCCTCTTCTGCCACGCATAGGAAGAAGTCCCTCTCCTCTGAAATGATGGTGAGTTGGTTCCATAAGGCCACCCAGTCAACTGTGCTGCTTTGCCTGGTCCGGGGTTGCTTCCCTACTGCCGGGGTGATGGAGATGGGCAAGTGGACCGAACCCTAGGAGTCTGGTTGAGTAGCCCAGTTATAGTTGGTTCCTTCAGTAGACAGGCTCACATAGATGACCGTATAGGTCGTGCCCACTGCCTTTCGGACATCCGTGACTAACCTAGTGTTTGGCACATGCAGTTCCAATCTGCAGAACACCTCCACTAGGTCTTTTCCTCACCCTCACCGTATGGCGAAAATTTTCGCCCATAATGCGAAGCAGAGATCGATTGATGGCTGGCGCAGTATTATGCGAACTGGATAGTGTTGCGTTTCGCCTGCGACACGTGGTTTTGCCGGCGCGACGGCGGCGGGGCGGCGGACATTTTGGCCCGATCGTCGTCACCGCAACACTCATCGCCAGGTGTTTCCAGGCGCGTCTGCGGCGATGCGACCGCCTAGGGATTTCGTTCCAGTCATTGTGCCCGAAACAGGCGATGCCAAAGCAGGGATCTCATTCCAGTTATTGGGCCCGAAACAGGCGATGCCAAAGCAGGGATCTCGTTCCAGTCATTGTGCCCGAAACAGGCGATGCCAAAGCAGGGACCATCTTCTCGTTACAGTCATTGTGTCCGACCGGCAGCGCCACGACAGTGTGCTGCGCAGCGCCACGACAGTGTGCTGCGCAGCGCCACGACCAGGTGCTACGAGATCGTGCGCAGCGCCACGACATGGTGCTACGGCATCGCTACGACAGTGTGCGTCACCATTAGCCCATTGTACGTTCACGTGCTCGTCTTTTGAGGGGTTCCTTCTTGCCCTCAACTGCGAGAGTATAAAAACAGCTGCCCCCGGACGCCAGAGGAGGGCTCCGATTTCTTCCGTTGAGTGAAGTGCTCTCCCGTCTCTCTACTTCGGTCAAACCTGACCGCCAACTCTTTGCGATGTTAAAATAAACAAGTTGTTTCGTTGTTACCTGTCGACTCATGCTTTGCCGGGACCTTCGGATACTTGCAGTTGTACCCCAGGCCGCCAGGCCAACGCTACCCTTGGGGCTTGCGACCCAGGTACAACCACGGGCGTCAGCGCCGAGTTCCCATCCGATCGCTCCAGTGTCGCGATCCAAACATACGGTTGCCAGCGGTGAGATCGCCTACGACTTCAAACAACTGTCTGCCAGCGGCGAGATCGCGACAACGGAGGCCAGCAGCAAAGAGATGCAGTTGACTGTATGCTGAGCAGCTCAACGACGATCCGGGAGCAGTGCAACGAGCCCTGTGTGACGACTGGTTGCCTGCAGCGGAACGACTGCGCGGAACTCTTGACTGCGAGGTTTGGTGAGTGCGGGACTTTCTTCTTCTGAGCTTTGCCAGGCTTTTGTTAGTGTCAGAAACAGAGCTGGTAATTGTGGTTGTCGTTGCTGCCGGGTTAGTTTGCGGCAAGACAATAGTAAGCAGTAGAGAAAGCAGCATTCAGAGCAGCCATGGATTTGAAGTCGTTGCGCAAACCGAAATTGTTGGAGCTTGCAAGAGAGTTGGGTCTGGATGTCTCAGACAAACTAAGAAAACCGGAACTGATAAAGGCTATTCTTGAGTTAGAGGCTGAGGATGACGAGCTGTCGGAATGCCTTGAGACTATTGAAGAGAGGGAGACAGAAAAAGAAGAGCGTGAACGTAAAGAACAGAAAAAGCGAGAGCAACAAGAGAAAAAAGAAGAGCGCGAACACGCTTTGGAAATGAAGCGTCTCGAGGTAGAGATGGAACGCGCTCGTAATGGAAGTCAGGCACACGGTGCAGGAGAACGCGTATTGTTCAAAATGACGGACCTGATGCGGCCGTTTAAGCTTGGAGAGGACATTGGTTTGTTCCTGGTTAACTTTGAGCGAACGTGCGAGAAGCAGGGGTTCTCTCGGGAAACGTGGCCACAGCGCTTGCTCACTTTGTTACCCGGCGAGGCGGCCGACGTAGTCGCTCGCTTGGATAGAGAGGAAGCAGAGGATTTCGACAAAGTAAAATCGAGTCTGCTAAAAAAGTACCGGCTGTCTGCGGAAGCGTTCCGTCGGAAGTTTCGGGAAAATGAGAAAGGCAAAAGTGAGTCATATACAGAGTTTGCGTATAGGCTTATGTCGAACATGCAGGAGTGGCTCAAAGAAGAGAAAGCGTTTGGTGACCACGATAAAGTTCTGCAGTGTTTCGGGCTAGAACAGTTTTATAGTCGGTTACCGGAGAACGTGCGATACTGGGTCTTGGATAGGCCAGACGTGAGTACGGTGGCTAGAGCCGCTGAGCTAGCCGAGGAGTTTGTGACGCGTCGAGCTCGCGGAGCTAAGGACGGTCAAAAGGGTGAATTTGGCTCCAAGTCTGAGAGGCCAAGGTTCACGCCCATGAGATTTAAGGGGGACACGCGTAGTGAGGATGCGAGTGAAAGCAATCCGACCAAACGTAAAGAGACGGCAGCCGAAGCCGAACGCAGAAAGCGGTTCGAGATGAGGCGAGCGGGCGTTTGTTATACGTGCCAGAAGCCGGGTCACTTTTCGGCGCAGTGTCCGGAAACAACACCAAAAGTTGTGTTTTTTTCAATAGGCAGCACTGACGAGAACATGAAGCTTCTCGAGCCTTACATGCGAGACCTCCTCGTGAACGGGAAAGAGTGCCGAGTGCTTCGCGATTCCGCAGCTACGATGGATGTAGTTCACCCATCTTACGTAGAACCCCATATGTTCACGGGCGAGTGCGCATGGATCAAGCAAGCCGTGGAAGCTCATAGCGTGTGTCTACCGGTAGCAAAAGTGCTTATTGAAGGACCTTTCGGAGCGCTTGAGACGGAGGCGGCAGTGTCATCTATGCTGCCACCCCAGTACCCGTACCTATTTTCAAACAGGTCCGATCACCTCCTGCGCGAGAAGGGGCTTTTGTTTGGTGAAGCTAGTGTTCAGGCCTTAACCAGATCGAAGGTTCGGGAGCTCGCTGCAAAGGCGGTAGTTGCGGGGCCGACGTTATCAAACAACGAAAAAGGGTCAGAGGCGCAGCAAGCTGATATTCAGAGCACGCCCGAACAGAATAAAATTGAGTCTGTAGCGTTGAAGGCGCCAGATACTGGAGAGGAAAATCCCGACGCGGGAAAGTTAGAAGAGCTATCTACTGATTTGCTCATCGCGCCTACGTCAGACGGACTTGATAGGTTGCTAAAAGTCAGCCGGACGGCTTTGATAGCCGAGCAAAAAAAGGATGGCAGCCTGGAAAACGTGCGCTGCAATGTCAAAGAAGGTATCGCCAGGAAAACTGCGCGTTTTGTGGAAAGAGGTGGAGTCCTGTACCGGAAGTATCTAGACCGCCGAGGAGTGGAGTTCGATCAGCTGGTCGTGCCTCAATGCTATCGTCAGGATCTGTTGCGCTTGTCACATGGGGGTTCGTGGTCCGGACACCTAGGAGTTAAGAAAACTAAGGACCGTCTCTTGCAAGAGTACTATTGGCCAGGGTGTTTTCGGGACGCAGACCATTTCGTGAGGACATGTGACACTTGTCAGCGGGTGGGCAAACCAGGGGACAAATCGAGGGCGCCGTTGAAATTGGTACCTATCATTACGGAGCCTTTTAGACGGCTCGTTATTGATACAGTGGGACCTCTGCCGGTAACAGCCACGGGGTACAGACACATTTTGACTGTGATCTGCCCAGCGACAAAGTTCCCTGAAGCAGTGCCGCTTAAAGAACTCAGCTCAGTTGAGATAGTTAATGCACTACTGTCCATATTTGCGCGAGTTGGTTTTCCTGCAGAAATTCAATCAGATCAGGGCACAGTGTTTACTAGCGCTTTGACGACAACTTTTCTCGAAAGGTGTGGGGTAAAGCTGCTACACAGCTCAGTGTACCACCCACAGTCGAATTCCGTTGAGAAGCTCCACTCCGTCATGAAGCGCGTGTTGAGAGCCTTGTGTTTTGAACATCAAACTGACTGGGAGCTGTGTCTGCCTGGGGTGATGTTTGCTTTAAGGACCGCGCCGCATGCGGCTACGGGGTTTTCGCCAGCTGAACTGGTGTACGGTCGCTCGCTTCGATCTCCGCTTCGCATGCTTCGAGAATCATGGGAAGGTAGGGGCGACGACCCAGTCGTGGTGGAGTACGTGCTTAAGCTCCTCGAACGCTTAAGAAGGGCACAGGAGTTGTCAGGTGAAGCAATGACAAAGGCCCAGCAGAGGGCCAAGGTTTATTATGATTGGACAGCCAGGGCCCGTCGTTTTGAGGTTGGCGATGAGGTCATGATATTGCGCACATCGCTAAACAACAAACTAGACGTGCAGTGGGAGGGCCCAGCGCGAATTGTTCAGAAACTGTCGGACGTTAACTACGTGGTAAGTCTGCCAGGAAAGCGGAAAGCACAGCAAGTTTACCACTGTAATCTGCTCAAACCTTATAGACAAAGGGAAGCCGTGGTGTGCATGATGGTAAACGTTCCTGAAGAGCTTCCGGTCGAGCTTCCGGGACTAGGCTCAGTGACGAACAGGGAAGACACCGGTCAAGTCATTAGTGACCTTATCAGTAAAGCACCGCTGTCGCCTGAGCAGAAAACCGAACTACACCAGCTATTACAAGAGTTTCAAGGTCTGTTCTCTGAGAGGCCTGGTAGGACTTCTGTACTTACTCATGATATAGAACTTACCTCCACAGAGCCAGTACGATCCAAGGCGTATCGGGTGTCACCCCGCCAGAGCGATATTATGGAGACTGAGGTAAAGAAAATGCTACAGCTCGGTGTTATTGAGGCAGGTGAGAGTGATTATACCTCCCCTTTGATTTTAGTTGAGGTACCGGGCAAGGAACCTCGTCCTTGCGTCGACTACCGCAGGCTTAATTCCATCACTAAGGATCAAATTTATCCGATCCCTAACATCGAGGAGCGCCTTGAGAAAGTTAGTAGCGCTCAGTTTATTTCCACCCTAGATCTTGTCAGGGGTTATTGGCAGGTTCCACTTACAGAAGAGGCTAGTAGGTATGCGGCGTTCATTTCACCAATGGGAACATTCCGTCCTAAAGTGTTGAGTTTTGGTTTGAAGAACGCGCCATACTGTTTTTCAAGTCTCATGGATAAAGTGTTGCGGGGACAGCAAGAATTCGCTTTACCGTATCTAGACGACGTAGCGATATTCTCCGCATCCTGGTCTGAGCATATGACACACTTGCGGGCAGTGCTAACCCGCCTGCGCGAAGCAGGCTTGACAGTAAAGGCTCCTAAGTGCCAGTTAGCACAGGCCGAGGTTGTCTACCTCGGTCACGTGATTGGTCAGGGTCGTCGCCGCCCCTCTGAAATAAAAGTGGCCGCTGTCCGAGACTTTCCGCAACCGCGCACAAAGACCGATATTCGGTCGTTCTTAGGTGTCGCCGGCTACTATCAGAGGTACATCCCTAGGTACTCTGATATCGCGGCTCCCCTGACGGATGCTCTAAGAAAGACAGAGCCTCAAACAGTCGTCTGGGACGAGACAAAGGAAAGAGCTTTTAGCGCCCTAAAGAGTGCCCTAACAAGCCAGCCTGTGCTACGATCGCCAGACTATACAAAAGGGTTCATTGTTCAGTGCGATGCTAGTGAGCGAGGCATGGGCGTTGTACTGTGCCAACGGGAAAATGGAGAAGTAGAACACCCCGTCCTGTATGCTAGTCGTAAGCTGACCAGTCGTGAGCAGGCGTATAGCGCCACCGAGAAAGAGTGTGCATGTCTCGTGTGGGCCGTTCAGAAATTGTCATGCTATCTAGCCGGCTCGAGGTTTATCATTGAGACAGATCACTGCCCTCTCCAATGGCTGCAGACCATCTCTCCCAAAAATGGCCGCCTCCTGCGCTGGAGCCTCGCTTTACAACAATATTCCTTTGAGGTGCGTTACAAAAAGGGGAGTCTCAACGGTAACGCCGATGGCTTAAGTCGAAGCCCCTAACGTAGGAATCAGCCTCAAAATTGTTTGTTACTGATGTTTTTCTTCCTGAGGCAGGATTTTTTTTAACATATTGCTTTTGTTTAGTGTTTCAAAGTGATGATATGCTTTCTAGTGCAATTTTTCAATTTGTGGACGCGTTCTGAGTGATGCTAGACTACTGTAAGGAACTAGGCAGTGGTATAAAAAGGGGAAAGAGCCTGGCAGGGCTTAGTGAGGGTTGTGCCGTGCTTACTGACTGAGCGGTTGAGTTTTCAGCGTAGTTCTAACGCTTGCCGGGAACGAGAACAAAAATGTGAACTCTCCCGAAGTCACTTTGCAGTGTCCCGTGCGAACCTGAACGAGAGAACGAGGCCTTCTCTGTGCGCTGCGCTCAAGAAACGTCAAGGGACGCCCGACTTCGGTTATGAGCATCATCGAGCGACATCCCTCCGGACAGCGGATGCAGTCCCCTGTCCATCGGGATCTCCTTTCCCCGGCGGGGCGGTCTGTTGCGTTTCGCCTGCGACACGTGGTTTTGCCGGCGCGACGGCGGCGGGGCGGCGGACATTTTGGCCCGATCGTCGTCACCGCAACACTCATCGCCAGGTGTTTCCAGGCGCGTCTGCGGCGATGCGACCGCCTAGGGATTTCGTTCCAGTCATTGTGCCCGAAACAGGCGATGCCAAAGCAGGGATCTCATTCCAGTTATTGGGCCCGAAACAGGCGATGCCAAAGCAGGGATCTCGTTCCAGTCATTGTGCCCGAAACAGGCGATGCCAAAGCAGGGACCATCTTCTCGTTACAGTCATTGTGTCCGACCGGCAGCGCCACGACAGTGTGCTGCGCAGCGCCACGACAGTGTGCTGCGCAGCGCCACGACCAGGTGCTACGAGATCGTGCGCAGCGCCACGACATGGTGCTACGGCATCGCTACGACAGTGTGCGTCACCATTAGCCCATTGTACGTTCACGTGCTCGTCTTTTGAGGGGTTCCTTCTTGCCCTCAACTGCGAGAGTATAAAAACAGCTGCCCCCGGACGCCAGAGGAGGGCTCCGATTTCTTCCGTTGAGTGAAGTGCTCTCCCGTCTCTCTACTTCGGTCAAACCTGACCGCCAACTCTTTGCGATGTTAAAATAAACAAGTTGTTTCGTTGTTACCTGTCGACTCATGCTTTGCCGGGACCTTCGGATACTTGCAGTTGTACCCCAGGCCGCCAGGCCAACGCTACCCTTGGGGCTTGCGACCCAGGTACAACCACGGGCGTCAGCGCCGAGTTCCCATCCGATCGCTCCAGTGTCGCGATCCAAACATCTGGTTGGCAGCGGTGAGATCGCCTCCGGATTCAAATAATAGACAGGCTTAGCTATGAGACAAGTTGAAAACGTTTGAACCTTCGGCTACTCCAGTTCACTTATATCTGGACTAAGGCGTTATGAGTGATGAAAGTAAGTATTGAAGTACTGATTAACAATGAAAAAGAAAAAAAAGAATCAGATGGCGGATGACGCGATGTCACAGTTCAGCGCGAGCTTGAAAATGAAAAGCAACAAATGAAGTTTGAACGCATGGACACTCGGTAGAAAGTAAAAAAAAATATTGTAAACATGATATAAAAATAAACACTAAACTTCCAACGCATATACACTTTCCATACTTTGAAGCTATATGTTGCACTAAGCACAAACATTCGTACAGCACATAATGCCCTCTTGCACTGTGTCGTGGGATATCGGTTGAAGTTAACATTCTCAGATGTGCGCACGATTAATCTGCTTTCAAGAAGAAAACTTTAGCTATAGTGATGCTTCTAGTCCAAGTCGTCTTCGTTTGTGTAGGTGGCGCTCCCTGGGGGTGGAGAAGCTGAGGGACACCACTGTTTCTTCCTCCCAGAGTTTCATTGAATAATTATATGAAACTATATGCATCCTCCTACTTCGTATCCTGACTTTCAGTTCTGCCACTGCATTGTTTATATTGTTTTACTTCGGCGCCAGTAAGCTGCAGAAGGCGGCATCAGTCGACCATTCTAGCGAGCTCTTAAAGGGGCCAGTCACATTCTTTTCCCGGTGCAATACTCTTCGCTACATCATTGGTGGAGGGGCACTGTGACTTTTTCTTTAATTCTATCAAAACACTCTGACATTCTAGCGGCGAACACCGCGTCGGCACCGGCGGACACCAAAGCGACAAGGAAAAATGAGCCATAACAGCTATTGCTGTATAAACAGTTCAAAGCAAACCGTCCAAGTCACATATCGGACTATCATCGATAGATTTGTGGCCCTTTTCTTAAATTCTCACTCGATTTTATTTAAAAAAAAAGTTGTTATGGATACATTTATGGCGGAGCACATTTATTATCGCCAGACGCCTTCGGCAACACGAGCACGTATATACCGATACATTTCATTAAAATTGGAATTATTGCTGCTATAGTGCGCGTGAATTGTTCGAGGGCTTTGCCGACAACTCAATATTAAAATGCAGTTCTCGCACAGCGACAACTATATAAGAGGAAGGAAGGAACGGAAAGAATGCCGAGCACAGTCCTTTCTGTCCCTTCTTTTGCTCGTAGTTGTCTTTACGCCAGAACCACATTTCAGTCACGAGCCAACTCTATCAAACATCGCATTCTGCTCGAGAACTCACAGTTCAGCAACGTAATTCTCGATGTCATCTCGGCGAATATGGAATTTCTATTTCTTCTCGGGTACATGTGCTCGCCTAAGCAAATGTTCATAAGACGGTTAGAACTTTGTGCAGAGTGCAAGGATGCATGGCATGTGAAAGTGGTCCAGTCAGGCGAAATTAGCGCGTTCAAGTAGATATTGCAACGAGTACAAGACCACGGCCGTATGCAGTACCGTTAATAACAGGACAGCGTCCACGGGTATCAGCGGAAGTTTGACGAAGGATTAGACTATCGCAAAGTTTGCTCTCCGAACATGTAAACATGCCGATCCGCTCATTTGATGATAGCTGGAGTGTAATATCAAAACAAATAGCGATTATATTTGCACTCAGCCGGTTTATTGGCGTTAAAAAAGGTACTGCACTCGGTAACGTGGTTGCGAACTAATGTACTGGCGACAGCCGAGGGGACGTCTCCGAGAGCATACTCGACATTTTGTTATACATTTGAGAGTTTCATTCAACGCGTTCCTAGCAATCGGGCTTGTCTTCGTGACACCGGGCGATATTCGCTTCCGCATATAGCCTGCATTCATTGCTGATAAGGACATGACCGAACGCCTTTGTTATTGTTGTTGTTTATTAACTGTGACAGTATGGTAAGTTTGGTCACTGAAGAGCCTACTATCCTGAAATCATGTATAAAGGTATCTGTCCGACTGCCGTGCTCTCATTAGCTCGCTTGGAACCGTGCTTGGTGTTGCCCGGACCTGTTTCTTGTGTATAAGTGGCTGTTCTTGTGGCCGTTATCGGGAGTTTTACTTGAAATGCGGCACTCGTGAGGACATGATTTGCATCTGTCGAGGAATTTTTATACATAGTGAACTGCCAGAACATACACTGAGTTATTTTTTGTGTACATTAGAGCCAATGCCACGTTATTTTCTTCTGGTATGCCTGTAGTATTTTAATCGTTTTGTGAAAAGTTACCATGTCAAAGCAACGCTGGCTTATATAAGCAACTCAGCAGAACTCATGTTGCGGTGACTGTCGATAGGAATGTGATTAGCATTGAAGCAATGTAGCACACAATGTATTGCCGTTTCTGAAACGTATCGTGTATTAAGCGTGCAGCGGGACTCCTATCTCGCACTTTCCTGTTGACACCCTGCGCCATCTAGCGTCACCGCTGCGAAGCTCACGCGCGGCCTCCGAGATGCGTGGCGCACCGGTGCGTGCGAAGGCTGATAAACACGTTATGTATGAGGCGTGTACTGCAGCCTTGCTCCTCTCTCGCGCTTCCTTCTGGACACGTTGTGCCATGTAGCGGCGCTGTATAAAAGTCCGCGCGTTGCCTGCGAGATTCGTGGCGCGCGGATGCGTGCGAATGCTGGGAATTGTTCCCTCGCTTGACTCATACTCAATGACACATACCCAGTAATTTCATGTTGGGGTGAAAGAGATTCATTGAAGAGCGGCACGTACCCAGTGCATTCGTGGCGCAGCTCGTTAAAGCGTTGACGTGAAAGATGCATTGAAGAGTGGCACATATACTTAGTGCATTTGTGACGGAGTTCGCTCATTCACCGGGCCGGTGTACTTGCGCGATCCGTCTGACGTGAGTGTGATTCCGCCCAGCGTGGTATAATCTGTAAATGTTTCTCATGATCTGTCAGCTCAAGAACACGACAAAGACGAAAAAGAAGAGGCGGTCGCAAGCGCTGTCTCTCAAGTGAAGCTTTAATGCAAAGTCATAGACAACATATACAACGCAGATGCGCGAGAGCAGGGAAAACAATACGTAAAACCAACATCTTGTAGAACAGCAACCCTTACGTGACGGGTGATTAAACCTGATTCAAAAAGTTATATTCGTCCTGTGTTGTAGTGATGGAGGGCTGACTTACGCATTCGTGCAGAAGCTTATGTGTGTGCAAAGCTTCATTTATCTCGCACGTGCGCTGCTCTCTGAAACTCTGCTTCAAAGGTCTTCCTTTCTATTGAAGAGGTCGGGGAAAACGGTCAGATAGCCAGATGGTCCCAGAGCAAGAGCTGCGTGAACTAGCCCAAGAATACTAATCGCATTAGAAAAAAAGAACTGCTAGCTGCTGGCAAAACAAGAAGAAAATAATAAAAGGAAAGGAGCAATCCTAGAGTTCATCACACAGCTGTGTGATTCGCAATAACCACGTACGTTAAACGCAACAAGTGGGGAATCGGAATACCGTTCACGAACCTGTCAGGTGGTTCGACCTGTACATGTTAATGTAGTGCAAGCAAGGTTTGTGTAAGAGATAAGTCGGCTCTGTTACCGTTGATGTGCGAGTGAATTAACTACGTATACCATGTATGTGTCGATTGCGTGCAAAGACTGCTGATTACTTTTTTAGCGATGTCGTTTTCTCTGAGACACTTTAGTCGTTCATACTGAATCTCGGAATTATTTACTGAAGTTCTCAAATACCTGTCGTAAAGGCGAAGAATGTCACTGGAACCAACGTTTAGCCAAGAGCTTTCGTGAAGGCAGCCACTCCGATTGATCCTGATCCCCTACTCCTCCCTTAATCGAGTTCTCCCTAGGCCCTTTTCGAAACTTTGACAGCAGCGATATTCCTTCTTCGACCACCGTGAGTCACTTGAAAGCTGCATGTTGCTGTAAACTTCTGTCCAGTTTGGATGTCATGAGGACGGTGTCCTGCGAAAGCTCCAACTTAATTTGCGCAGCGAACAGTAAAAAAAAAGACGGTTAACACTACTAAAGGCCCACACAAAACGATAATGAAGAGAAAGAGAGAGACAAAAAGACCGAAGCATTCCCGAAATAGGAGATGGAGGCTGTTCCGAAAGACAGCAAGCAGCACTGAGTACAGCGAGCGTGATGTATAGAGGAGTGCGAGGCAGAGACTTCGGGATTGCCGCTGGCTGCCCACTGTCATGTTAGAAGAGCGTCGATGAAAAAAGAAGGAAAAGAAAAACGGGAAACCTCAGGCCAGCATTAATGTACTCTGTAGCTCTTCTCAGCTTCACCCTTCACATCGTCGCTCTGTGCAACCACCACAGTCCAGGCGGTAGTTCCGTTGCCGTGCTGACTCCCCCCCCCCCCTCCCGACCCCCTCGCTGTCCCCGATCGGCCCGTTTCCTGGCCTATTCCGGATGAGGGGACTGCTCGATGCAAGGTCAGTAGGCGCTGTCTCAGCTCCGCAGAACAGCATTGGTGTGCGGCCACTGGAAGGCGTCGGAGTGCCGGTCAGCGCTTTTGGGAAGCTCACCATCGGCAAAAAACAGAATGAGAAAATAATAAGGATATAGGGAAACGCTGTCGTGCTGCAGCTGCCGCCGCCGCTTGGTTATTTTCGTCGTGGGTGGTATTCAACGTTCTCTAATCATGTGCTAAAATGACAAAGAATGACAAAAGGAAAGGGAAAGTGGCAGTGCTCGGTTTCTAAACAGATTGCCCCATGGGCAGTTAACGCCTATAGTGGCGCAATCTTTACGGGAGGAAGACGTCATGCGTCACTTAATCTTTATGATGCCAAGCTGCTGATGGAATCCAGATGATATACAAATAAGAGCTGCTTTTACTACGCCAGCACTTCTTAGTTATTCACTCCTACAATATCAAAACATTGATTTTATTAATTGATTGATTTATTGCTTTGAACGAATTTCAACCAGTCCTCATGTTGGACGCACTAGTAAACGTGCACGGTCAATGGCAAAGGGCCCTTGCAAAAGCAAACATTCGTGAATTCGGTCTTTGGTTGCTCAAGGCCTTTTTTATTGCGATTACCATAATATGGACACTCCAAGCGCATTTCTGCCGTCGGCGTCGCCGTGAGAGAGAGATAATTTATTTGAAATAAGGCAGAGAGGTCGGCCTCAGCTAGCGCGCCCTCGCCTGCTACGTTCCGTATGAGTGAAAGCTTGTGAGGGTGAGCCGGCGAACGTGGTTCAATCTCGCGCGCGTGAGCGAGGAACGCGGCCTGGATGCGTGCCCTCTCCTGGCGCGCGCGAGGCAGGGGGTTCAGGCGAGGAAGGAGGGGCGTTCTTCTCTGGTGGCTGCTACCATAAACTCTATGGGTGTTACGGTGCCTCGTTGTCCTCCACGCCCGCCGCTCCGTGTAGAGTGGAGACAACCGCGGCGTCCACTACGGCGTTAGCCACGCGAATCGCGGACCCCGCCGGGACGCGTTGCCGTCGCTCGTGTGTCTTGAAAACTATCTGCGACGTGGCTAAAGGTCGTGGCCATCTGTGACGCAGGCCTCATTCTCAAAGCGATCTGCGATGTTTGCAGAGTGCGCGTAGTGCCGGTAGCTCCGTATGCGCTGTGATTTCGTCGTTTCGTTCGCGTCGAAGCGAGAGATGCATGAAGGTCAGTTCGCCTGCTGCTGCCGCGATTTCTCAATCCAGAATTTTGACAGCGAGTTTCCGCGCTCATCGAGCGAGATGTGTGCATGTTTACTTGTGCGCGTGTGACCACTGTCGTGCTGGTTAATTTCGTTAAAACACGTTGGCTGGCTAGTTGGTTTGAACCCATGAAAGAATGTGTAAGCGCGACTGAACAAGGACGTAGAAAGAAGCAGACACACAAAGGCAGCGCTGTTTCTGTGTGTCTGTTTCTTTCTACGTCGTCGTTGAGGCGCGCTTGCATATTCTATCATTGTTAATTTAGTTACTAAGCGAATGTTTACAGGTTTATGCGGCCGATAAAGCTACTATCCTTACTTCGCACAGCTATCTACTAATTTGCT
Source organism: Dermacentor variabilis (assembly GCF_050947875.1). Taxonomy (NCBI): domain Eukaryota; kingdom Metazoa; phylum Arthropoda; class Arachnida; order Ixodida; family Ixodidae; genus Dermacentor; species Dermacentor variabilis. The sequence continues at coordinate 47,911,638 of NC_134571.1, read as the reverse complement.
ATTACACTGGAGGCGTCGCCTATTGGGCGGAACTGCGTATTTTTTCTTTCTTTTTTTGTTATTCCTCACGATCACCTTAATCCGCGCATGCCAGAGTTCCTGCATTCCGAAATACAGAAATGCGAGCACTGCTGCCAGAAATCGTACCCGTGAACTCGGGCTCAATAACTTATTTCCTCAGCTACTAAGTTACAGCGACGGGTGGTAAAGCGTTGGGAAAAACTTCGGTGAAACCGGCGGCACCAAATTTTAGCATCACAGAAGTCGTCATGACATGTCCTCGCGATAGTATTGTTCGTGTATGTGCGCGTGTGTGTGCCTTACCGTTTGCAATCTGCCTACCAACTCCGTTCCGGCTGCGACTGTGATCATCACATATGTGGGGTAACCAAAATAAGATTCTTATGAAGAGGATTCAACACCGTTTGCAGTGTTAAATAATAAATTATGGGGTTTAACTGGTGAGAACTACGATCTGATTTTGAGGCACGCCTTTGTGGGGGACTCAGGGATAATTTGGACCACCTGGTGTTCTTTAACGTGCACCTAAATCTAAGCACACGGCTGTTTTCGCATTTCGCGCCCACAGGAATGCGGCTACCTTGGCTGGGATTCGTTCCCACTACCTCGTGCTTAGAAACCCAACACCAAAGCCATTAATGAACCACGGAGGGTCGTTTATAGTGTTTATAGCGTCCGCTCATCAATTTCGGCATCGCAGCCGCCCCTATGACACTCGTCTTCAACTTACGGCCAGTTTCTCAAGAAACCATGATGAAGTGTATAAGCGCGACTGAACGAGGACGTAGAAACAGATACACAGAGACAGCTCTTGTTCAGAGAAGCGCTGTCTCTGTGTGTCTGTGTCTTTCTACGTCCTCGTTCAGTCGCCCTTATAAGTGTATATTCTAACCAACTAGTCCACAAACGTGTTTAAACCAAGTTCTCAAGAAACTTCGGACGCGAATTCAGCATGTGCTTGCGGTGTGGAGGTTGTTTGCTTGGCCGTGGCGCATTTGTTAAAAAGCTTGCATTGAAAGCAATATTTCTTGGTTTGTCTTCAGGTCCAGAGACATATAATTTATTACGTTACGCCATACTGTGCTTGAGGAAAACCGTGATGAACAAACGAAATAACAAGATCGGGCTATTACGTAGCACATGGTTTCTGGTCGCAGTAAAATATAAATAAATAAGATTGGGGAATGCCTTGTCTAAATGCGACAGCAAATGTACCCACATACCGGCCCGTTTTGCCAAATTTCACTTAAGCCATCAGTGGCCCTAACATAAAGGAGTCGCGTATCTGACCGACCTTCCAAACAGCGAAAGTGAAGTAGGAAGACATATTGGAATTATGCTCAGGCGCGACATATTGATGTGCATGCTGGTTTATTTCATCAAGCAGAAGACTTAGATTTGTAAATGGTTAGCATGTGTCCTCGCGTCTCATCAGCGATGCGCATTATTCTAAATGTTAGGAAGAATGGAGATGTTAAATTTTCACATATCTCCTGTGAGTTCTCTTTTCTTTCTTTATGTGACTGACCATGTAGTGACAAACTATGCTGTCAAAGAGAGTTTCGTATAGAACCTTTAACCTGACCAAGCGGAGGCAGTTTTCACTGTCCGAAGTCACCGAATTGATTAGGCCGTAATCAGAAACAAAACAAGAAAAACAAAGGACGGCAACGGCAACAACGATGACAAGAACAAGAACAGCAAAACATAGCCCTCAGTGAACGCTTTCAAGCTTGCCCTCTTGCGCAATTCTGCAGCCCCGGATACCGCATCACGCCATTTAGAGGCCGTCAGGGTTACTCAGTCAGGGCTGCTTTGATAAATGAGTTCACTAAGCAGAGGCGAGCCTCAATGCATGGAGTACGCGACGCACCTTTATCTTTCTTTCTTTCTTTTTTGTCTTCAAACGATCATGGTCCTTATAAGTGAGGTGTTATATAGTGACGGATTCGCTGAGCCTCAAATACGAGCGCTATCAGGCTACACGGCACGAATTCACAGAAGGGAGCGAGACAGCGAACAGCGAAGAGCCTTCCGCACAGGCCTCTTCGTATTTGATGTCACGAGACTTGACAGGGTAATGAGAACGCGCTCGGCCTCGGCGGTGAGCCAGAATGTAATCTTGTTTGCCTCTGAACGCGCAGACCACACCGTACGCTGTGGGCATCGCGAGAGTGGTCATTGAGCCTTAGCGCAGAGAACAATAGAAAAACAAACACCGCACGCAGCTTGAAGAACTTACCAAACGGCACTTGGTAGAAGCAAAAGAAGTGCCTCCTGGGATAGAGACAAAAGCGAAACTACTCATTCAGACATCTACAGCTTCACGTTCATTGAAAGGCGATGTCTTGCCAGACTGCGCCCGTGACGTCTTTGCAGCCAGGAATAGGTAAAGGGTCGCAATGTATGCTGACGGAAAAACACTTTAACAAAATGCCAGGGCAAATCGCACGCAACCCAGCGTATTAGACGAAGTGCGAGACCTGCAAGTGCGCTTCTCCGCACACTTGGTTTCACCAAACTCGGGTTAAATTATCATTAAAGTGTCAATATGCGAGCCGGTTTCATCATTATACTGTCACCGTCCCTTCTCCGCACCATCCAGTCTTAGGTTTAGCTGCAGGTTTAGCTGCATTAAGAGTGCGGGTTCCCGCACATCTTAGCCAAATCGTCCATTTTGGCTAAGGAAGGCGATGTGATAAAGCCTACTTACGGAATTTAGCGCATAGTCCGAATACGAGGAGTTTACTACATAGGCTACAGTAAATACCGACGTCTTCACAGACGTTCTTCTGTGTTCACGTTGGTTGATGAAAGAAAGGATGATAAATGTGCAATAGTACACATTTATGTTTAACTCGACAATTGGCATGATGTATCAAACGAGTAATGCACATTACATAAACATATATAGGCGGTCTTGTTCCGTAAAGCGCTTTTGTAAATACGTGGTGCGTTGTATATTTTACTGACATGAGTGAAATAAAACCTGCTTGGAATCTAATCCACCAGCATACGTCTGCAGCGCACAAAGATGTTTTGTCAACCATGGGGTGTTTCGGGAGCCTCCAATTTTCTGTGAAAGCATTTGATTTTGCAATGTTGGACTTGATCAAAATCTATGTTGAAAATCAAACAAGTGACATTCTGGTACGTCTTAAAAGTAACCACAACCACAATGTTCGACTCGGTTCATGAACCCACTTGCTCTCTGCGTGCGCAAATTGGATTGCCGTGACCAGATCTGAAGCTTTAGTTCTACCTCTGCTTTTCGGCGTGGCTACCGTCTGGCAGAAACATTTGTTGCATTCTCGCATTCATAACTGCTGCTAATCAAGTTCAGAACGATGATAAAAAAAAACTGTGTCAGTCGCGGATTCTGGCATTTAGTTTTTCGTCTCGGCAGCTTTTTTTCTTCATTTATTCGAAGTTGACGCGAGAACAAGCCTCCGCATTTCAGGAAACAACAACAACAACATCAAAAGAAAGCAGAAACAACAACCGAGCCGAGCTGTGATCTCCTTGGTCACGCACAGCGCTTTCGTGGGTATGCAGACTCACAACAAAAACGGTCATGCATCAAGCAGAAACGTTGCTCGCCGAACGAGAACAACGTGCGGGAAAGAAATACAAAAGTAAAACCCGCACGACCCGTGCCCATGAACCTGCGGCCATTATATTACGAGGTATACTAAATGAAGGGTCTTGCTTGACATAGTAGAACGATATTGCTTCCGCATGTGATATATTGTGGGCGAGAAATGATAACACAAAGAAGATAAAAGAGTGGCTGTTATTGCCGGATAAGCGAGTGATCACATCGAAACGAATGGGGGCCACATTTAATTTTTTTTTCTTCTGCTACGAAGAAATGGTTGTGCTGGTCTGGATAGTGATGATGTTTCTTTCTTTTTTGGTCCGTTGCGGGTACCTTGGGGCACAAATTACACGTTTTTATCATGCTATTTTTATAATACAAATAATCTCGCAGAACGTGGTTGTGAACTATACTTTATAGCAACAATGATTCCATTTAAACTCAAGCTAGCGTCATTATTACACCCAAGACTTCACTGTTGGTGGGATGCTGACGGCATATGTCTTGTTAGCGTTCTCAGTTTAATTAGAATAATTTAATAATTTGATGAACCTGTCACCTTAGAACATGGATTCTACAGAACAGCTTGACAAAATGTGTCCACAGTGCAGGGACGTTATGTAAGGTTACCTTAAATAAATGTGTCCCGTATTTTATTGAATTTTCCGGTTCGGTACGTGTTCTGCAGCTTAATTAAATCACATCGAGTTAACTCGCCTGCCAGTACGTCTCCGAACAACTTCGAATGGTCAGCTGAGATATAGCAGAGAAGGGAACACAGCAGCAATGTGACAATCCGTGTCACGACTAAGGTGAGCCCGGAAGACGATCTTTCATGTTGACTTCAGTGACAAAGCGTAGTGAATGCTACGAGAGGCGAAAGGCGCGCACATTTCGCACACGGAAGAGCGGGCCGGACTGGGCTCCTCGCTGTCGCAGCGCGCTGGCCGTCCGAAGCTGAACCAGCGTAAGCGAAACGTCTCCAGGAGGGGCGCTCGCCGTCTATGCGCTCGCTGCAGCTTCCCAGTTTCGGTTTCGCGCGCGCTGATGGCCGAGATTTGTCGGGCCTCAGTTCCGCGGTAATCGCGTTTTTCCAGATTCAAAAGTTGATTCGGCTTGTACGGGGAGACTTCGCTTCAATTTCCCAATTTCGATTAGCCCGGTGAAACTGAAAGGCTCAAAGTTATTTAATAGATTTTTACTGCGATATCAATTAAATTGACACTCCACGCGCATTTCTGTCGTCGGCGTCGCCGCGAGGTTCCGTGTAAAATGCAAGGGCGTTGACACCGTCGCCCCGCGCCCTACGCTGTATGTGCGAGTTAAGGTTTGCGAGGGGAACCGGCGATCGCGGCTTAATCTCGCCCACGGGAAAGGGAGGAAAGCGAGCAGGAGAGGCGCCCTCTTCCGTCGTGCGTGAGGCACCGGGGGGTAGGTCAGAAAGGGGAAGCGGCTAAAGCCCCTAAAGGAAAATTTATTTGGGATCTTTTGGAGCGGCGTTGTACTTCGGCTGCATTTGCGCATGTGGCGGCTTCGCGCTGTCGCCCGGCCCTATCTTGAGAGCGATCTGCGTTGGGGGCAGAGTCTAGGTGCGTCGACGGGTTGTAGTTTTGTGCTTTCTGCGTGTTCTCGGCGCTCATATTTCCTTGAGGCGATAGGCAACGCGAATGTTACTTCGCTCGCTGCTGCTGCCGCATTTCCTCACGCCAGCGTTTTGACAGTGAGTTTCAGCGGTCATCGAGTCATGGTGATGATGAAGGAACATTTACTGGGCCAGAAATAAATCGGTGGTGCACGCACGAGATTACCCCCCTGCGGAAGCTTCTGTAGGCTGTCTTTGAGTCAGTGACTGCGGTGTCCCCGCTCGGTTGAGCCAATGCGAGGGCCACGGCCGCTTGTTCGGCAACTGCGGGGTCTGTTGTCTTCAGGGACGCGCTGACGATCAGCTTGTCTTTTGATGTAACCACCACCGCTGCACGGTCACTGTGTTTTCGGAGCGAGGCGTCCGCGTAGAGGACCATTGGGTGTGTTCATGTTTCCTTTGCGCGCGTGACACCATACTTGTTAATTTAGCTAAAATAAATTATGGGGTTTTAAGCGCCGAAACCACGATCTGATTATGAGGCATGCCAAAGTTGGGGACTCCGGAAATTTCGACCACCTGGGGTTTATCAACGTGCAACTCAAATATAAGCACATGGGTGTTTTTGCGTTTCGGCCCTATCAAAATGTGGCCGTCGTGGCGGGGATTTGATCCCGCGATCTCGGGCTTAGTAGCCAAACATCATAGCCACTAAGCAACCACGAAGAGTGTAATTTAGTTAGTTTGCCTATGTTTGCAAGTTTATACGGCCGATAAAGCTGTTATCCTGACTTCGTATAGCTGTCCACTTATTTGCTATTGCAATCGATGTTTGGCCTTTCAGGTGAAACTGGGACTTTTGTTATGTAGTGACTATAATTACCACGTATCACCCGTCACGCCTAGGTCGCCATTACTGACGGTATATATCCGAAGGAATCGTCGTTCTTTCTTTTTTTTTTTTGAACGGCTATTTTACAGCGAAGCTGCATGTGGCAAGCGTTCCGTGCGTTTTTGTTCTCCGTGGAACATAAGCTATCATTATCAATGGCTCGTACCCCGTAAGCATTCATGCTGCCGTAATCAAGCAAAAAATGCAATGGCGCATAGCCCCGTAAAGCAGAAGCTACAAGCACTCAGCAAAGTGAAGCGAACTGTGCTTAAATTCTCTCTTATCGCACATACACCATACAGAACAGCATGTCGAAAACGTTTATAATCAATGACTCATACCCCCGTACTCAAGCAAACAATGCACTGACTCATAGTCTCGTAAGGTTCATGGCTACTCACTTTAGATGAATTAGCTGCGATAATACTGCCCCTGTTGTCGTTGTCGGTGATTTCAATGGGGATGTGTCGGTACCGAAAAGGGAGCTGTTTGCGCGTTCCGTGTTGCAGACATATCTCTTGCGATGCCACACCGATCCAGCCCAACCGATCACCCAGCGTCGTGCGTGCATCGATTTGACATTATCAAAGAATGTGATTACAGTTGCGAGTGAAATAATGACCACCGATCAAGACAGTAAATGTGTTCGTACCTTTGTTCAAAATTATGCGTCACCTCCGTGTCATGTGGTAAACAGCTATTTTAAATATATTAAATTTTAATTATTGCATTGTAAGTCTCTGTAGAAATGCCCGGTATATGCTCCGCCAGCCTGCACCTTAGCCCATTTTAATGATTTTTTTGTTTATTTGTCGAAACAGCAAATGTCTAGAACAGTCTGCCTTCTGGCAGTGTGCGCGCTATCTTCCCCACGAAATTCGAGGGACCTGTAAGCAATCCCTTCAAGTAATTTGTTTGTTCACACCTTATGTATTACTCATCGATGTCACATTGAAGATAATATAAAGTGTAAAAAAATTCACCTACGATTACGATACTTTCTAATGCGAGATTTGAGCGCAGCTCTATGGGTGCTTTCATTTCGCGATATATTGGCTAGACCGGACAATCTGTCTCGTGAGGCACGTTGCAAACGGAGCGAAGTGTGGCGCGACTGCCTCGCTAATCGGGAGATCGCTAGAGGCAGAGCTTGGTGACGCGTGGGCGCGATTCACAGAAGCCGCCGCAGACAGACCTCGGCTCATGCAACGATATGTTTCCATATATGGTATCGGCGGAGGCGCTCGCCGCATGTCGTTGGTGAACAGACGATGGCACGCTACTCTGGCGCCATCTCGTAGCAGTCGTCGCCGCAGAGCCCGTCTTGCGCGGCACTACGCTTTACTTCTCACGCTTTCGCCATACCCCTCTCCTCCGCTTTCCTTCTCTTGCTCTCTTCGCTATCGCCGTCTTTTATTTTCCGCTGCACTGCGCGTTCGCGCTTTCTTTCATTGCTGTGCTCATTCGCTCGACTACGCCGACGCCGACGCTTACGCTCAACGCAGAAACGGGCGCCTAAGAGTTGCGCTGCCAAAATAATACAGGAGTATGACCTGCCACGCTACGTAGGCAGATTCCACCAATGCACCAGGTGGGAGCATACGTCCACAGGTAGATGTTACCTTCAGAGGATTAATGAAAACAGCTATCGCATATCGCAGTTAAAATTACAAAGCGTTTGTGAAACTATGACTGCGGCTATTCACCTACATGGTACATAACGGCAAAGTCAGGTAAAACAAGGCTATGTTTAGTATAAATAGTGATTGATAGCAAAAAAAATATATTGACACGTGGTGGTGACGTTGAATAACACAGTAGCAGTACTGTGAAAGACAAAACTAACTTTTATTGGGCGAACCTGTGCCCACAAAAACAGGCTACACTTATAGCACAACGATAGCGGCGAACACGGTCGGCGATCGTCGAAAATCTGCTCAACGGGTCAAGCCCGGCGGCTTCCACACTAATCCAGACTAATCCAGACTTCCAGATTCCAGACTAATCGTTGGGACCCGCGTGCCTTCCACAAAGTTCTACACCATTCGCGTCAGGTGATGAAATCAGATAAGATAAGGTTCGGCGACAACAGACAGCGGATAGAAGCATCGATAACCTTCCAGAAACTTTGGATACATGCAGGCGCGTCCCGCGCTGCGCGATAACATTTGTTAGGCGGCGAAACGTGGTCGCCCGATAAAGATAAGTACACGTGTCAACACACACACACACACACACACACACACACACACACACACACACACACACACACACACACACACACACACACACACACACACACACACATATATATATATATATATATATATATATATATATACATATGTGTGTGTGTGTGTGTAGAGAGAGAGAGAGAGAGAGAGAATATCACAGGAACGCGAAATGTATCTACAAGGTGACCGCAGAGCACGAGCACTGTCTCCTTGGCCGAACGCCGCAAAAATTTGAAGAAAGTGTCGCCAAGGTGACATAGGTCGTTAGGTCGCAAAAAATGAGTATAACAGAAATAGAGTTTACTTTGGGATCTCTTCATGTATAACATACACAACATGTATCGTTTTACAGTGTGTATTGAGTCGAATAAACCTCAAAACCACAAAACGGGACCTACTTCACTGTTGCGAAACGGCAGGAATACGAAAATTACACAAGCACCTGGAAATGGCTTGAATTAATGTGTGCTTTCTATCAATACCACGAAATGGCTTGAATTAATGTGTGCTCTTTATTCAAAAGGTGATAGTGGAGCACGGGGTCATAACGGTTTTTATGGAGGAGCAGCGTACGCAGCTGCAGGAAAAAGATGAAATTTTCTTTATTGATTGTTTTTAATTCGTCCTTTGTATGAACAGGTTTATGCCAGAAATTGTGAATGTGTCCCATGAAAACTGCTAGGGCTTGATAAAGGCATCAGATAACAGGTAACTTTTTTTTATACGCACGAACTCCGCAACGTTTGAGCATACGGTCTTATTGCGCATTTCGAAGATGGGATACTTCAGAAAGTGTACTTGACTGTCAATAATGTAATAATTGTGTCGTAACGTTATCTTGTCACTTTGGCTGAAAACAGCCAGTCAGGATGTAGTTAACTTTGGCATTAATATATATTTCCCTCGCCAATAGATCACTAAACAAGCTGATACGCAAAATCTTTATTTTTTCTACAGGCGCGGTGCAGAAATAGTGGTCATAAATCTGGAACATTATCTTGAGAGACTTGTGAGGCCTCGTTATGAAGGTTCTACAAGGCAAAGGAAGGCAACCTTAGCAAGGAGATAATTATCTGCCTAAAAAAATCTTTTCCTCACCACTGATCTCTTAATACCAAAGCTTTTACACGCTCGGTCAAGAATTCTCCTTGAGTCACGTCGGTTGCTCTGATTATTTTTCCCAACTATATATGTTTAAAGCTTGTTCATCCTCATCCCCCACCTCTTTCTTTTTTCTCGCCTGGGACTCCATAACTTCTAAGTTGCGGTAGGTCCCAACTCTCAATAAAGAGACAATGTTCTTGACAATAATGAAGCCGGATTAAGCCGAAACCGTGAAGTCGGCGACGACAAGCCAGTGAAAGGAAGAACAGCAAACAGACGAAAAAAAAAAAGAGATCATAACTGTCTTATCGAAAGACGCGCATGTAGTGCCTTAGGGATAAGAGTTAAACCAATTATTTTAACTGGAAGAGGCAGTAACTGGAAGAAAAAGCATCAGCCTTGCATTTCTTGTGGCAGTATCTAGCGCTAGTATAGGCGGTACCAAGACCTCCATGGTTCAAAGTTCACTATATTAAAAGAAAAAAAATTAGCTTTTCGCGCATGATTGCAGCTAATAATAAGACACCAAATGCTCGTTGGCGAATAAATCAATGTTAGTGAATATATCAATGGTCACTTTCACAAAAGCAATTCGAAGTTAATTCAATAACTGGGGATGATTGCGCCCAATGCTACACATGACAGGAAATATTAAAGGCCGCAGATGTGCATGTTTTCGAACTCTCTTATGTTTACGGAGCTGTGTGTCTCTGAGTGTTGCTTTAGTCTTTTCTGTGGCTTACTTTACCCTTCGCGGAACTTCGCAAGTATTCGTGATATTTGACCGCCTCACTGTTTTCGTACTGTTAGTTCTCCTTGCCCAGCTAAGAGGAGTAGCCGGCGCTAGTAAAAGCGCCAACCTATCAAGTTACGTTAAAAAAAGCAAACAATAACTCTCCCCATCCGAAACACTTAGAATTACTCCAGTGGCGTATGAGGCGAAAGGCTGTACATCGCTAGCGATAAGCGCCCCGCGGATGGGAAGCGGGCAACAGAAAAATTAGGAAAATGGCTTAACCGCAGCTGGGGCGGAGAGATTGGCCAGGAAGAAATGGGGCCAGGTTTGTTACGTCACGCTACAGTATGCCTTCCTAGGTGACGGCGGAACAGACCAGAGTAGTGCAGAAAAATGCAGGACAAGTAAAGGCGCATCAGAATGAGATAGATGATGATGAAACAGCACAATCAGACATGTAAGGTCCAATCATGTAGTGTCCGCCAGTTCCAGCAGTCAGTTTATTGATACAGGCTAATAAAATCTGTGAACACGACGTTCACAATGGCCCAACAACGGTTTACAAATATAAACTGTCTTATCTCAGCGCCCTGCCTAGAGTCTAATGATTTCCGCGGATGCTGGTAGCATAGTGGTGGAGGCGGTGAGCTGTCGCAACAGGCTGGGTTATCCTGGTGATCAAGGCTGGTAATAGCTCCACCAGAGCGTCCATTACGATATTACTTCGGTATTTCACCACTTGTCCACCAAACCAGTCTCTCTTAAAAATGCAAGAGGAGGACGTGAAACTTTTTTGTGGGCTATCTATAACTGATCCTTCTGGGAACACAAGGTGTTGCTGGCATGCATGCGGAAGGCCCTTCTTTTGAAGGTTTCCGAAACAGCGTCCCTTTCATCTTGGTATTTTGTGAACGACCACAAACAGTGTTTACTGTTGCGTGTATCGTCGGATGCAGTACGGTTCGGAGAATCGATACGACCTGTCTTAAATAGACATGATGTACGAGCAGATCCTGTCCTTAATCGATATGAAAGGGATGCTTCCTCTTGACGAAGTCTCTTGGTTACGCTGGGCATATATGGTTGAACCGAAAGCGACCCGAATTGATTATGAATGCCATATTCTAATTTAATTATTCTTTGGGGGATATGAAAGAGCGCCGCGTATTCAAGAGCATCAGCTCTCTTCGTTGCCAGCAATACCAATGTGGCGTGGAATCCACTGAAACTTCGCCCCGAAGTCTTTGTTGACATGTACTTTCACTAAGGCTGGTGATCACAAAAGCCACATCATCTACGTGCCACGGAGAACAGATGTAATTACGCTACATACAAAAGCATACGTATTTCCTATATGTATACACGTAGTATGTTTATATCTACGCAGTGTACCCTTAATATGGTTATCGTTGTAGTTAACAGCAGACATTAAATGCATCTTCAGGGAGGGCGCTCCACAAACGCGCCGCTCATCTGAGAGAGTAGGGTACTGCTGTCACCGCGCCTTTAGCACAACACAAAAACGACCGTATCGTGGCTAATGCTCTGCGTAGCGCAGCGCAGCGCAGCAGAAACATTCGCTGCGGAAGTAGCGTAAACCCCCAGTCTGCGCTTCAGCAAAGTCACACTGGAAGGAGCACGATGTTGCCGTATCTTCACGCTCAGGCGAGCAAGTGTGCGCGCTCTGCCGGAAACGGATGTAATGTATGGCGGCGGGAACTGGTGATGCTATACAGGCGGGCAGGTAAAAGAAAAGGAGGTCTTGAGAATCGCTTTCTCAAAATAGCTCCAAAAGAAACTTTTCGCTGTTTCTCCAGTGGCGCAGGGAAAACATTTATCATGGTAGGGCTTCTGAATTCAAGGGCGCTGTCAGTGTAGTCAGGTAAAAGAAAAAAAACAAGAAATAAAGAATTTGCTTTACTAATGGCATGGCGACACCGTAAGCCACACAGAAACCGAGCGCTTCCTCTATGCAGTCGTGTTTAGTTACATCAAGGCCGTCGCGTGATTTCTCGTTAAGTCCTGCCTTCGTGGAGCCCTTAACGCCATGTGCAGAGACGTGGATAATTTGTCACGCCACGGCATTTAGGAGAGCGAAACGTTATTGCCCGCTATTACCCATTTTAAAGCTGCATAAAATGCGCGGCCGAGGGAAGACTGTCGCCATCGCCTGGGACGTGTGAGTTGTCAGGGCTTTCATTTGAAATGTTTCCGGCTTTTAGTTTTCACCATAGCGCTCTACCCGACACACCAGGATAATCACACGTTGTATTAAAGATAGCCGAGGCTACGGAGGGATCAATATGTCCGAGCAGCGCAGAAATCGGCGCTTGTGTACTATAGCAGCATCAACGATCTAAAGCAGATGGAGCTGTAAAGCAAAAGCAAGATCGCACTCATGAATATTGTGCTCAACTTGTGTAGCAGGAGCGCCGAGTGACTTGTTGCCCTTATAGTGGGTCGTTGCTTTTACTGTTACCCATTTCACCAAATAATTGCTTCCAACCATCGTTTCAATATATTGTTGTGATGAAATCTGGGTTACACTAATCGGTCAGAGTAGATCGATTCGTCAGGGACAAGGAATGTCAGAGGAGGTCGCATTCTTAGCGACTCCTTGTGGGGCGTGTTAGCGGCTCATATAATTTCCATGCGCTGCAGTGCTTAGGGATTGCGGAGCACCGCAGGCCCAAGGAACGACGCAAGACCGATCACCCTTAGACGCCGGAGTCAATAAATATGAAATGATGCACTTTCGTGCGCAGAAATTGTGGGCCCACGCAGTTCTTGCTTCTATTTCAGGGCAGTGTACGCGTCCGCGAAAGCAACTTCCACTTGAAACTACGATTTTCATTCTTGCCGACAGCTGGTTATGAAGATATCAGGGGCGTGCGCTGATTTTCGAAACTTTTGAGTAACAAATCAAAGTAGTTTCTTATTCGATTCGGTCTTCGAATGGAACATTCACTGTTCGTTAGTACAATATTTTTCGAATAGCTTTACCAGTATTTCAAAACGTCAAGTGGGCACAATCAAACGTTAAGATCGAGTAAAACTATGGTAAATTAGAACCCCGCCGGCATAGTATAGGCGTAGAACAGAAAAATTCCGTAGTGGGGCAGGTTACGTCGCTCAGGCAGTCGGACAATGCCGGCTATGCAGCGACCGTTTGCACTCTCTGAAAAGTCCATGTGCCCATGAACAAACTGCTTATTTGTACGCGCCATCTGTGCCTCTAATAAACAAAGCTTAACTTACCAGGTATTGACAGAAACTTGGTAACGTTATAGGTACGAAGATATGAACAACGGTTTGCATGAACTGTGAAAACGGCTGTGAATAATTTGAAAAGTATGCGACGTTTGATTTGATTCTATTCACTTCCGGCACTGTCAGATTCGTATTCAATTCGACATAAATTTACTATTCACACAGCCATTGGAAATGTATATAATGTTTTTTAGCAGCGGCACTGATTGACCTGGTGTCCTAGAGAGACAGGAGGCATAGAAATGACGTGACCGATGTCATTTGCTTTCATTGAAATGTCCAGTGATCGCAAGCCAGCAGAAGACTAGTGCAGCACTATGCGATAACGAAACTATTGAAACGCGAGAGCGCGTGCGGCACAGAGTCGAGCTTTCGATCACCCGCGTCTTTGTCAAGGGTAAGGGCAATGAGTTTATTTAAAAATAAAAAAAAATGAATTAAACCTGGACAAATGGCATTTTATTTCGTCTTTTAATGCAATATAATGATGTATTTATCACTAGCTCTTGAGTACTAGTCACTGAATTGAAATTAGGAGTTCCTTCGACATTGGGCAAGTACTTGAATGTCCCGGGGGTCTCCAATTGTGTCCTGCATTTACCTCAATTTCCCCATTACTAAGGCTCTGTTCGCGATAATACTGACGCCTGAGAAATTATGGAACCCTAATCTATCACTTTAGCTTGACTTACCATTTGCTTGCAGTGTTCCTGTAAACATAATTTATAAAACCTATAAACGTTTACTGCGAAAGGATTTCCTATGAAGAGCCTCTGGCTGATCCCTATAAGTTTTTACTTGCTGCAAAGGACCGTTTGGAAGTCTACCGAGAACAATGCTACCAATACACATGCCACAACCTTTATTTCTAGACAGTACTATAAGCAGTTGCTTACGTTATAGTACACACTAAAGCAAAAATCTTCAATCAGGAAACGCAGACCGTATGAAGCTGTCAATAATACGTATGCTTGCAAAATTTATTTGTATATTGAGTTTATTAACGTACGCACTCGATGTGTTCTTCATGTGGAGATCAGAGCGGGTGGCATGTCCTTTCTCTCTATGGCGCACCTATTGGTGGCGTACATCTTTTGTCTCTCTCTCAATTTCTCTCTCTCCGCCACAGGGCCCGGATAATTTGCCGCTCCCGATGCTCAGCTGGCGAGTTGCGCGGCTGACGTGAGGCAGGGCTGAGCTATTCCAAGTGGATTACTCTCGTGACCTTTCCGTTCTCTCAGTCAAACCCGGCCAATGAGACAGCGTTGTCAAAGGTAAGCTGTGATTCGGTGCAAGGATTCACCATTGGGATTGGAATGGTGTTGTAGTTCGCGTGCCGCCTTTCTTTTTTTCGACTCATTAACTGGAAGATAACTGTAATTGAGAAAGCAGTAGGCAGTAGACCTACATGTCAGTTTTATCGAAGCTCGTGAACTTCACGCATACGAAGACTTATCCCGCATTACAAATTATTCAAAACAATTAAAGAGAAATAGGAAAAGAAGGCCTCCCGAGAAATGTACACTCAGAGAAACCGTAAGCTCAGTGAGATCAGTGGTAGCAAGATCGTGCCTAAGAAGGTTCTAACATAAGAGAATTGAAGGAGAAGCGGGCAAATAATAAAGCGAAGTGGACGAAATTCACCAACAGCAACTCCTCGTGAAAATTTGTTTACACCACCTGTTGAAAGTCAATAGGCTTTTTTTCTCTGAATTCTGCCTACACAAAGCATACAGATATGCCAGGCGGCCATGCATGTCGTCTTTTGATTTGTACAGGTTTTCAGCAAACAATCCTTTCAAAAGTTATTGTTGCTGAAGAATGAACCACATGAAGTAGTCTAGTTAGCGACCCTTTTAAGTGATTGCAGTTTGCGCCTTTGATTACACCGGTGAACGTTGTCGTGCGTGTGCGCGCATTATTTATTAGACATTGCGTAACCGATTTACCTAGTCTATGAGACGGCAAAGGGATCTACTATGTATTCATAAGCAATCAACAGACTGTCTAAACTCATTTTTCATAAGCGACGATGTTGCGTAGAAATGAGGCATAGCCGACAAATTGACAGTTAGCCGTGTTTAAGCGGACTTGAAGAGACAGCGAAGAAAAAGAGAATGCAGGCATGATAACTGGAAAGGCGTTCGGTTGGCTACCCTACGCGGGGAGAGGGGAGCAAGGAAGTAAGAAGGTGAGTGAGAGGAAACTGGCCAATGTGGTGCGCGTCCGCGGGCAGCCACCATGCATGCAGCCAAAGGTAGTCACAACAGCAACGCCCCCCCCCCCCCCCCCCCGGCCCGTCTCCAGTTGGAGAAATGTGTTTCGTGTTCCAGATCTACGATCTGCGCACATGTTCTGTTTTGGTGTCCTTTCACATTTAATTTCCGTGGTAAATTTAAAGTCTGCTTGCGAAAATCTTTGCCGTAACTAATTTAGCCACATTATCCGGGCATCAGGGCATCGTCGATGTGCTCGACGGCGACCCCGTTCTGTCATGCGACACCAACAGTCACTCAGACGACCCGTTTTGCCTCCCGCGTCTATTCCTACAGTGGCTCCTTTGCAGACTCGCACATGTGAAAGAAAGAAAGAAAGAAAGAAAGAAAGAAAGAAAGAAAGAAAGAAAGAAAGAAAGAAAGAAAGAAAGAAAGAAAAAGAAACCACGTGTATACGGGTCGCGTTGTTCCCCCTATTCGTACAGAGTAATTCACGGAGTGGGACCCGCAGAGAATTCAGCTGCAAGTCATGCGGGCGGTGTGCAGGAGGTACGTCTGTTTCAAAGTACAATTTGTTTAGCTCAACGTCATAGGGGATGCAGGGGCGCGATTCAAGTTATGAGCAACCAGCATGTGTCCTCTTCTCGGACGTCTTCGTCCTTTTTGTTTGCCCAGCCGGAAATCATTTTTGGCTGATGTCGAAAGGGGCTCATTCTTTTCAGGGTCTTCTGAAATCGCTGTAGTGATGCTCTAGTAAGGAATAGTAAGTGATTAATAGCTTAGTGGCCGGTTGAACTTTTTTGCCAGTCACTTTGTATTTAGTTTCTAATTTATATAGTGCGAAAACAATGCCGTTCTACTGGTGCTTCTTTATGTATGTACTGTGTTAGATCTCGGAGTAAACAGATTCCGGAACCAAGAAAGACACTGTTGTATATTGCAAGTGGTGGGAGTGGTGACCCATTCAGAATACAAATGCTAACTTGTAGTTACCTTTTGTGGGTTGTTGATATAATCAATCAATCAATCAATCAATCAATCAATCAATCAATCAATCAATCAATCAATCAATCAATCAATCAATCAATCAATCAATCAATCAATCAATCAATCAATCAATCAATCAATCAATCAATGTGCCCAGGAGAGCCACTAAAGTCTCACTGTCGGCGCACGCATACATTAAACTAAGACAGGAAAGCAAAAAAAATGTATGTTCAACCAAGTGAGTGCCAGTACTCGCGCTTCCAATGCTTTTTGCTTATTTTTAAAAGACTACAAGCTTTAGAATATCGCTACGCAGAGTTAAATTGGATTCAGCTTTATACTATACATGCTGTGCTAACTGTCCGCCAAGTTTCACCCTATATACTGCGTCTCTTCGCTTGCCTTTGAGAATGCTTTTTAGCATTGCCACCGCACGCACGGGAAACCACACTGAGGATTTTATCGACACGTTGCGTTCGAGCGAGCGGGTGTTTGCTACACGGCATGTTGAAATACGCGAAAAAAACACGAACACGCAGAGCAGGATTGAAATGAATTTTTAGGTTCTGCGTGCCAAAACCAAGATTTGATCATGAGGTACGCCATAGTGGGGGACTACGGACAAATTTTCACTACTAGGGGATCTTTAACGTGCCCTCAGTGCACATGAGACGGGCGTATTTTGCATTTGGCCCCCCATCGAAACCATTAGATCTCGGCCACCGCGGCCTGGAACCGACATGGAAAGAGACGTAAAGCAGTTTATGACAATGGTGACGACGAAGAAGAGCAGGGAAACGGTGAAATATAGCCGGCCGCACCTTTAAGGTGAAATAAGTCGAAAAAGAAAATGCGAAAAAGCGCGCTAGAAAAAGAAATCTATCACTCGGATTACCGCGAACTTCAAAGCAAGACGGTTAAGTTACGAGGCAAGCTAACAACCGAGTTTCTTCACTTCATCTCAAGCCTATGCGGGGCCCGTTGCTACGCGCGCGTTGGGCTTCGCCGCATAGAAGCATCCGCGTTTCTCCGCGAGATTATTGGCCCAGTGCCCCGATTTCGCGAAACGTCCTCGAGGGCTAATTGTCGCACATTGCGTTGCTTCGCGAAAGCGAAGTGCCTGCACGCATAGCGTCGGTGGGTGCCTCGTTTGTCGCACACGCACGCTTGTTAATGAAACTACGAGCTCGTTCGTCTGAGTTGCGAGCGCTTGCTTTGTGCCTCGAATTCGACTGTTCAGCATTTCAGAGCTGCGATTAGGAGGCTCCGTGGAGTTGGATTAATTGCGCGCGCCACGGGCTTCGGTGAGCCAATGCTGCCCCAGCTGCTCGAACCGGAGAAAGAATCGGTGGGTAAGACTTAGTCGAAGCGATAAAGCTGGGCTTACTTACCTACGCCCAGATTTTGGCGATATGCGGAGCCGTATTTTCCCTGGATCGAACGATTGCTCAAGTGCTCAAGATATAAGTTGCTCTACAGCACGATGTAATAATACCAGTGACTTGGCTGGAACTACAGCTGCGCACGCATAAATGATTCTTTTTTTGTCAAAGAAGTACAATGTCGTCAGAGGACATCGCGACACTCTCTCGATGTGCCCGACTATACGACCCGATACGGACAACCACTGTCTTTCTTCGCAGCGTTGTGACTGGAGATTAGTTTGTGTGAGCAGGAGGCACCTCGTAATATGGCACGGAGAGCAAGAATGCGCATTATAAAATAAAGCAATGCGCAATACAATTTTCTTAAACGTGCGACTGGATGGCACTGCTACTCAGATCAGAAACTGTTCCGTGAAGTTATTTCGCAAGCTGTAAAACTGCGCATGCTTGTAGTTGATTTATCGTGATTGTAATGGAAATTCTGGCAGAAAAACTGCTCTCTCATCTCTTTACAGGAGAACCGCTCAATAAAAAAAAAATGAAAATGAAAAGGAAATGAGATTAGCCGAGTGCTTACAGCCACAAAGCTGTCCACAAGAACGCACCGAAGACATATACATATATATATATATATATATATATATATATATATATATATATATATATATATATATATATATATATATATATATATATATATATATATATATATATATATATATATATATATAGAAAGGATGAGAAAACAACGCATGTGGATGCAAGTGGAATACAATGCGAAGATTGTGGGATTGTTCCCCACCTACCTGCGGCAAGTTGTTTTTTCATCCACTTTAATTCCCATTAATTTATCGTCCGCTTATTTCATTTATTAAGCTCAAATAATTTCCCCTGTGTTATACTTGGTGCCAGTGTTTGTTGGATTCTTACGATATGACTAATAAAAATCGGGCCCCTCGGTTAATCCCCTTTCTTCTCGTTTATGTGCAGATTAATTGTCGTAAACTATTTTGAGTTCTCGTTTGTGCTGGCCTCGAAATCTATCATTGGCTTAAATATGACTCGTGGTGAATTTGTTTAGTTCTGCGTGAAGACTAAGTGAATACAGTTTTTATGCGCAAACATTATTGCTACCTTGGCATTTGTGCGCTGTCATCGCTTTGCATTGCTTCGTTACCTACCACTCGTATTCTATTGTACTACTCAATGTGTGGTGTTTTTTAACCAACTGTCTGTTGAGGAGAGGCTGGCACCACTGGTGACGCCGGTTATTCATTTTAGCTTAGCAAAATATTACGTGGTAGGCGTACGCTGCTTTAAATAAATATAACATCAAGCATATGGTTGTGCAAATATTGCACATTTCGAATACGAATCAAATAGTCATTGCTATTTGATTCGTATTTAATTTGAGTATGCGTCATTCTAGTTGTCGAATATTCTTTTTTTTTTGTTCGAATTCACGTAATTCACTGCAAATATTTCTTTCCTCTTTTTTCCATGGCCTTGCTCTACCTTGTTGACGTAAAATCTTGACTTACCGCAAAAAAAAAACGATCACTCATTCACTTCAATGCTCGTAGCCTTCGAAAGAACATAGATGGAATTAATAACTTCATTGCCTCACTTCACCATGTCTTCACTTTTATCTGCATATCGGAGACTTGGCTTTCTGATTCCGACAACAACATGAGCGGTTTTCCATCTTATCAACCGGAGTATTGTCATCGTCAATCTAACAGTCATGGTGGCACCGCCATTTTTGTTTCACAAGCTGTCACCTACGCTCGCAGATTTGATCTGGCTGTTAACGTGAATCACTGTGAGTCTGTGTGGATAGAAGTCGATCGGTCATTCCTTAATAACAATAAGAACTTGATCTTTGGTTGCATTTATCGCTCACCGTCATCTTCGCTTAACGATTTCTTGCTTTCTCTTGATGCAGTATTGTCGAAGTTAGCTTTTGAAAATAAGGATGTGGTGATTGTAGGTGATATTAATATTAACTTGCTTGACACTGAAGCTACCTCGTACACAACTTACACAGATTGTTTTGCTGGATTCGGTTTTGAATCACTCATTGACTGCCCAACTAGGGTAGCCTCTCGTGGGAGCAGTACGCTTATTGATCACGTGTTATCTAACATATCACCACCGCCTTGCTCCGGGGTTATTAATACTGACATAACCGATCATTTTCCTGTTTTTCTTACATTTAACAATGAAATACATGAGAACGATAATAGCTACGTTTCTTCCGTATTTAGTGCAGATACCTTTATTGAAGCCATCAGTAAAACTGATTGGTCGCCAATTAATTCTATGTCTCATCCCGAAGAAGCACTAAACAAATTCTGCAGTTCATTTTTATTGGCCGTTTCAACTAACACACGCACTGTTAAATGTGGGAAAAAGTATAAATATCCGTGCAACCCATGGATTATGGACGGTCTTCTGGAAAGTTTAAGAAAGAAGGAAAACATGTACAAGAAAACTAAACGTCAGCCCTTTAATACTAGACTAGCTAGACGCTATAGTAGGTACTGTAAATTACTGAATGTTTTACTTAAACAGGCAAAAAAAAAGTACTATGAAAATAAATTTGATCAGAATAAGGACAACCCCAAAAAGCAATGGCAGTTATTGAACTCTTTTCTAAACAAATCGTCTGTTGATGCCTCTATAACCAAAATAAATTACAATGGTCTCACTCTTTCTGAGCCCAACGAAATTGCTAACGCGTTTTCGGACTACTTTTCTTCTGTTTACACTAATAACAACATACATGCGCAGTTTCATAATACTTTGAGCCGTACGACACAATCATTCTTTTTGTTACCAGCTACACCAAATGAAGTGTGCTCCACGATTGCTAACCTTAAAAATACAGGGCCTGGCTTAGACAATATTTGTGTCAGGCATTTAAAACTGGTTGCGCATTTAGTTTGTGACACGCTCTGTAACATTATCAACCTTATATTCAAAGAAGGTGCATTCCCTTCATTTTTAAAAAATGCCAAGATTATTCCTGTTTTTAAAAAAGGCGACAAACATACAGTTAATAATTACCGACCAATTGCAATTCTTTCCTGCCTTAGTAAACTCATTGAGAAATTATTTGTTAAACGTCTTAATAACTACTTAACAAAGTTTAAATTGCTAAAGAACAATCAATTTGGTTTCCGCCCAGGAAGTTCCACGAATCTAGCTGTTCTATCTCTAACTGACTACATAAAAAAATGTATTGACTCGGGAAACTTAGTCGGATCTGTATTTTTAGACTTCAGTAAAGCTTATGACACGGTTAACCATCAAGCCCTGTTTAATAAACTTGACTCTTATGGTATAACCGGTCCTGCGCTAACATTCTTAAAAAATTATTTACGTGACCGGCCATACACAGTACATGCAGCAAATACTTTCTCAGTAACAAAATGTATTAACCAAGGTGTACCACAGGGATCAGTTCTGGGCCCTTTGCTTTTCCTTTTATATATTAATGACCTTCCGGATTCTCTTAACTCCACCAACTGCGTTCATTGCATTTTATACGCAGATGACACAACCATAGCTTCATCTGACAAATCTGTTACTACTCTTACTTCTAAGTTAAATATTGCATTAAGTAACATTATAAAATGGTGTAGCAACAATTACTTAGTTCTTAATCCTTTAAAAACTAAATTTATGTTATTCAAAAGTGCTCAAAGGGCCTTAACTTCTATTCCTGAAGTAAAGCTTGGAAGTCATTCAATTCCCGTTAGCACCGATGTCACTTTTCTTGGCATACATCTTGACCCTAACCTTACATTTCGCTCTCACTTCCAACATCTCAAGCACAAGACTGCGTTTGGTATACGTGCATTAATTAAAGCTCGCCCTTTTCTTTCTCGTGAGGCTCTGCTAGCGTTGTATTATGCGTTCATTCATAGTCACATTAATTACGGCATTGTTTCATGGGGCAACACGTACGCTTGTCACTTATCATCAATTCAACATATCCAAAATCAGTCAATACGCATTATCACTTCTAGCTCCATGCAATCTAATGCCTCTTTGTTACTTCGTGCGTATAATATTTTGCCTATTAATAATTTGTTCCAGTTTAACATACTCGTCTTACTCCACAAGTTGCTTCATAATAACCTTATGTATCCGTTCATTGCAACTGACCTTTTGCAGAATAAAAATATGACCAGATTTGCAGCTAACAACAATTTCTTGTTACCCATGGTTCATACCAATTACGGCAAAAAAAACATCTTCCTTCGCTGCACTTTCTCTTTGGAATGAATTACCATCAACCATAAAATCCTGTACTTCTCTTGCAATTTTTAAAAATCACCTTAAGCATCATTTACTGCGATAACTTAACTACGATGTAGCGGTGTACCTCTGACATTTATCTCACATGTCATTTGTTGTATTTCATCCATGCTTTTTTCCGATTTTCTGTTATAACGTGTTTTTTCGTGTTTGATTGTAAATGACATGTCTAATGATGTATTTGATCTGTAGATGTTGTTTATAATACGCTAATTTGCTGACTATTTATATCACCATCAATATTGTTATTATTAACCGAGGGTCCCACTACAGTTCTTTCACTTTGGGACCCTCGTCTGTATATTTCTCATGTAATTACTTCTTTTTTTGGAACGAATAAATCTGAATCTGAATCTGAATCTGAATCTGAATACTTAAGGTGTGGGAGGCCGCACATAGAAGAAAATGTTTTTAATCTGCAGCCAGGATTATAGTTGTAATTTTTTTCTGATTAAGCACATTTTATTTGACTTATTGCACTATGTAAAATACAACAAATGGCTCAATTAACTTTTTTAGTTAATTGTCGGGCAAAACCATGTTAAAATATGCAATGAACTAGGATAAATATAATTGTGTGCAAATTAGGTAAGCAATCTCTGAAAGTCTTGCGAAAGCAAACAAAAGAAAAGTTGGCAGCTTTGAAGACATCTTTATAAAAAGGAAATGAGCTGTGATGTTAAGAATGATCCACCGTTCCTATTATCCTGGCTCATTTTATGCATCCGTCGTGAGCAATGAGTGTAAAAAATGGTATTTCAAATTATTTGTTAAGAAAAAGTTTTCAGAGCTTGCGTAACATACTGTGGAGCTAAATATTGTTTTGAGAAAGAGAAAAATAAAGTAAATAAACGACAAACGTTCTTGAAGCATCCGGCATTTCTTTTGTGGCCGTTTCCAGAGTTTTTAATAACATATTACTTCCGCAACTAAGCATAAGAATACTTACTAGTTACTATTACTGGTGCTAAAAAGTTAAGAAAAAGTAAGAATATTATAATGTATGTGAAAAATGACTGACTGCACAATAATAGGGCAAGTGTTTAAAGACTCGCTGTACCTCCAAACCTAATCAAGGTAGAAAAAAAAATCAACATTTAACACGAAAATTGACACGTGATTGTAGCCTCGCACCTTAAAGAGTTAACAACAGTCGTAGTCTCTAGGGAGAAAAAGAAACGACGCAAGTGGAGACCCATTAGAATGACCCAGCTGCAGGAGAACCACGGTTGTTGTGTAGTCGGACCAGTTCTTGAGAGAATGCATGGAACTTTAGCACAAAAGCTTCCACTTGAATAACGTGTCTCGCCTGACTATGAGCTAGTTGCTTCGCTTTAGGCAAAACAATGTATCATTTTGGCCAATCTCAACATATTCACCGGCGCAATATCGCGCCGGTGAACATTCCTCGATGCGTCTTTCAGCCGCCCGTGCCCAAAATAAATAAATAAATAAATAAATAAATAAATAAATAAATAAATAAATAAATAAATAAATAAATAAATAATTTCGGTGTTTGCGTTCGTTTTCAGTAAGAGTATTTTTTTTTTCAATACAGCGTAGAGGAATTGCTACGCGTTGCAAAGCAGATCTCATTCCAAAATCAATTCCATTTTTTTCTCGCCACATCCAGGTCTTGGTCCTCGCGTTCCGCCCCAGAATTACTTCGAGAACCTCGAAACAAACGATCTCAAAATAAGCAGGAAGAAGGTCGAGGAGTCAAGAGAAACAACGGCATTCGCGCTTGGCTTCTATTTGAGCTCAAGCCACGGTGACGTTTCAATAAACAGCTCGCGGCACGAAGCCCGGCGCGGCTCTTTGCACGTAACGGTTGCCGGCGGTGTTCAATTTGACTGCCGCCGAGGTGACGGCGCGATGCAAGCCGCTCGGGTTGCATTTCACCCCGTCCGAGGCCTGAGTCGCGGCGACGTTCGCGAGGGTGGCTATTCGTTTTCATTTGGCCTGCCACAACCACATAGCACCCCTGGGAAGCAGTGCGCAGCGCAGAGATTCGCGTTTCAGTTTGCACGCGTAGGCAGAACTGCACCGACTGACCGCTGCCATTGACATCCAACGTGACCCGCCCAACAGGGCTGGTTTGCTTCCGCGCCACATTTAATCGAAATCCTCCTTCGTCGTTCCTAATTGGCTCGTACGGTGCTCGGTTCGCCCCCCCCCCTCCCCCACCTTAGCGTACCCAGTTGCCGGAAGCGAGTTACACGGATAGCCCACGAAACGTGCTCCGAGTTCACAAATGAGAAGGAGAATCCTTGCTCAATTTGGCGCGTGTGGGTCGGTGCTTATTAAATAGAACTGTGTTAAGAATTATGCAGATGTCGTGCAGGGCGGGAATCGAAGTAAGCGAAGCTTACACTTTGCTCAATTTTAAAGCTTCGATTCAAAACTGAGTAAAGTGGGAGTGTCTCTCTCACTGTCAATCTATCTCTCTCCTACACACACACATACACACAATCGTGCACAGCCACTGTCATTGCGTAATTATTAGTTAAGGATGCTTGAACACCTTTAGTCACAAGTTTCTTTCTGATGATAAACATATCTCCCAGAAGAAGTACAGTAAGCTTGACAACTCATCAAAATGCTGTGAATATGCGAATC
Organism: Dermacentor variabilis; assembly: GCF_050947875.1. Classification (NCBI taxonomy): domain Eukaryota; kingdom Metazoa; phylum Arthropoda; class Arachnida; order Ixodida; family Ixodidae; genus Dermacentor; species Dermacentor variabilis. The sequence continues at coordinate 47,886,668 of NC_134571.1, read as the reverse complement.
GCCCTAGGCCATATATTATATTCCGGAGATACTACCCCCATCATTTACAAGGGTATGCCGGGTGTTCAAAATTAAGCTACATGGTTTTCTTAAAATTAGGCACTGGGAGGCATGCGAAGACCACTTGTGCAAATAAGTTATGCGTCCAGGGGGACACAAAGTTAGATGATAATTATAGCCGTCAGCAGCCCAATTGACTAAAATTCAATAATTACCTTTTTGTCGATTGCATTAAGTGGGTATGGTTGTATTGAAAAGTTAGAGGCAGTCGTGTTTCTACACAGTATCTGTTGGCTAAATTCTTCTAGCGTGTCTGTGCTCCGAGATATCCGACTCCAAATTTTAGTTGTCGTTCGCATGATTACGGACGCAAGAAAGTGAGGATCGGTGCAAAGCTCCTCCCTGATGTGACGCGGCTGTTGCGTGCGGCGTTTAGTCTGACAACAGGGCGGAGGCATAGGCAAACGTGATAACTGTTCCCCTTCCCCTCTCGGCTGGGGAAATCAAGATATGGCAGTGCTGTGTGCCGTGCAGCTGTTGCTCTTGATTTCAATGAAAGTTACAGAATTGGAAAGCAGCAGTCACTTCATTTCCGTAGGCCAGGCAAGGACGATGACCGCTCGTCTAGTCACCATTACGCACGCGCACTGCCCTCCGGCTTCTCCGCTCGCGCCATTATATCGGCATGGCAGCTGACGCCATCGTTACAGGCGGCACGGTCACGTGTTACGACAGTGGTTCCGGGTTCATCGATTTTTTATTTCGCCAGCCGAGAGGGGCAGGGGGACAGTTATGTTATCACTTACCGCAGTCAACAAACAGTTAATTATTCAATTTTAGTTATTTGGGCTGCTGAAAGGGATAATTATCATTTAATTTTGTGTCCCCCTGGCCACATAACTTATTTGCAGAGGAGGCCTTCACGTACCTCCCAGTGCCTAACTTTAAGAAAGCCATCAAGCTTAATTTTGAACACCCTGTATATACGCCTGCAGTTAAGCAATGGAAGGCCTAATGCGATAGCATAAGCGCTAATTGAACTCAATACTTTGACGGAAGTTTATCGCCGCGGTTACGTGTTTGGTTTAAACAATGTACATTTGCTAGCTAAAAGTTTCTTGCAGCTATCTAGCTATGACGGGCTCGACTGCTGGTTCTTCAACCCGCCGTAGTTGCTCAGTGGCTATGGTGTTAGGCTGCTGAGCACGAGGTCGCGGGATCGAATCCCGGCCACGGCGGCCGCATTTCGATGGGGGCGAAATGCGAAAACACCCGTGTGCTTAGATTTCATCATCATCATCATCAGCCTAGTTACGCCCACTGCAGGGCAAAGGCCTCTCCCATACTTCTCCAACTACCCCGGTCATGTACTAATTGTGGCCATGTTGTCCCTGCAAACGTCTTAATGTCATCCGCCCACCTAACTTTCTGCCGCCCCCTGCTACGCATCCCTTCCCTTGGAATCCAGTCCGTAACCCTTAGTGACCATCGGTTATCTTCCCTCCTCATTACATGTCCGGCCCATGCCCATTTCTTTTTCTTGATTTCAACTAAGATGTCGTTTACCCGCGTTTGTTGCCTCACCCAATCTGCTCTTTTCTTATCCCTTAATGTCACACCCATCATTCTTCTTTCCATAGCTCGTTGCGTCGTCCTCAATTTCAGCAGAACCCTTTTCGTAAGTCTCCAGGTTTCTGCCCCATATGTGAGTACTGGTAACACACAGCTGTTATACACTTTCCTTTTGAGGGATAGTGGCATCCTGCTGTTCATGATTTGAGAATGCCTGCCAAACGCACCCCAGCCCATTCTTATTCTTCTGGTTATTTCAGTCTCATGATCCGGATCCGTGGTCACTACCTGCCCTAAGTAGATGTAGTCCCTTACCCCTTCCAGTGCTTCGCTACCTATCGTAAACTGCTGTTCTCTTCCGAGCCTGTTAAACATTACTTTAGTTTTCTGCAGATTAATTTTCAGACCCACCCTTCTGCTTTGCCTCTCCAGGTCAGTGAGCATGCATTGCAATTGGTCTCCTGAGTTACTAAGCAAGGCAATATCATCAGCGAATCGCAAGTTGCTAAGGTATTCTCCATCAACTTTTATCCCCAATTCTTCCCACTCCAGGCCTCTGAATACCTCCTGTAAACATGCTGTGAATAGCATTGGAGATATCGTATCTCCCTGTCTGACGCCTTTCTTTATAGGGATTTTGTTGCTTTCTTTGTGGAGGACTACGGTGGCTGTGGAGCCGCTATAGATATCTTCCAGTATCTTTACATATGGCTCATCTACACCCTGATTCCGTAATGCCTCCATGACTGCTGAGGTTTCGACTGAATCAAACGCTTTCTCGTAATCAATGAAAGCTATATATAACGGTTGGTTATATTCTGCACATTTCTCTATCACTTGATTGATAGTGTGAATATGGTCTATTGTTGAGTAGCCTTTACGGAATCCTGCCTGGTCCTTTGGTTGACAGAAGTCTAAGGTGTTCCTGATTCTATTTGCGATTACCTTAGTAAATACTTTGTAGGCAACGGACAGTAAGCTGATCGGTCTATAATTTTTCAAATCTTTGGCGTCCCCTTTCTTATGGATTAGGATTATGTTAGCGTTCTTCCAAGATTCCGGTACGCTCGAGGTTATGAGGCATTGCGTATACAGGGTGGCCAGTTTCTCTAGAACAATCTGACCACCATCCTTCAACAAATCTGCTGTTACCTGATCCTCCCCAGCTGCCTTCCCCCTTTGCATAGCTCCTAAGGCTTTCTTTACTTCTTCTGGCGTTACCTGTGGGATTTCGAATTCCTCTAGGCTATTCTCTCTTCCACTATCGTCGTGGGTGCCACTGGTACTATATAAATCTCTATAGAACTCCTCAGCCACTTGAACTATCTCATCCATACTAGTAACGATATTGCCGGCTTTGTCTCTTAACGCACACATCTGATTCTTGCCTATTCCTAGTTTCTTCTTCACTGTTTTTAGGCTTCCTCCGTTCCTGAGAGCCTGTTCAATTCTATCCATATTATAGTTCCTGATGTCCGCTGTCTTACGCTTGTTGATTAACTTAGAAAGTTCTGCCAGTTCTATTCTAGCTGTAGGGTTAGAGGCTTTCATACATTGGCGTTTCTTGATCAGATCTTTCGTCTCCTGCGATAGCTTACTGGTTTCCTGTCTAACGGAGTTACCACCGACTTCTATTGCGCACTCCTTAATGGTTCCCATGAGATAGTCGTTCATTGCTTCAACACTAAGGTCCTCTTCCTGAGTTAAAGCCGAATACCTGTTCTGTAGCTTGATCCGGAATTTCTCTAGTTTCCCTCTTACCGCTAACTCATTGATTGGCTTCTTGTGTACCAGTTTCTTCCGTTCCCTCCTCAAGTCTAGGCTAATTCGAGTTCTTACCATCCTATGGTCACTGCAGCGTACCTTGCCGAGTACGTCTACATCTTGTATGATGCCAGGGTTCGCGCAGAGTATGAAGTCGATTTCATTTCTAGTCTCACCATTCGGGCTCCTCCACGTCCACTTTCGACTAACCCGCTTGCGGAAAAAGGTGTTCATTATCCGCATATTATTCTGTTCTGCAAACTCTACTAATAATTCTCCTCTGCTATTCCTAGAGCCTATGCCATATTCCCCCACTGACTTGTCTCCAGCCTGCTTCTTGCCTACCCTGGCATTGAAGTCGCCCATCAGTATAGTGTATTTTGTTTTGACTTTACCCATCGCCGATTCCACGTCTTCATAAAAGCTTTCGACTTCCTGGTCATCATGACTGCATGTAGGGGCATAGACTTGTACCACCTTCAATTTGTACCTCTTATTAAGTTTCACAACAAGACCTGCCACCCTCTCGTTAATGCTATAGAATTCCTGTATGTTCCCAGCTATTTCCTTATTAATCAGGAATCCGACTCCTAGTTCTCGTCTCTCCGCTAAGCCCCTGTAACACAGTACATGCCCGCTTTTTAGCACTGTATATGCTTCTTTTGTCCTCCTAACCTCACTGAGCCCTATTATATCCCATTTACTACCCTCTAATTCCTCCAATAACACTGCTAGACTCGCCTCACTAGATAGCGTTCTAACGTTAAACGTTGCCAGGTTCAGATTCCAATGGCGGCCTGTCCGGAGCCAGGTATTCTTAGCACCCTCTGCAGCGTTACAGATCTGACCGCCGCCGTGGTCAGTTGCTTCGCGGCTGCTGGGGACTGAGGGCCGGGGTTTGATTGTTGTATTCATATAGGAGGTTGTGGCCAAGTACTGCACCAGGGTGGCCAATCCTGCTCTGGTGAGAGAGTGCGTTACCGGTTCTGGTCACCGGGATCAGGCCGCACTCCAGGCCTGTTTGTGCAATTTTCTCAACACACGGTTTTTTTTTTGTATTTCCCGGTGGAGAATTGCGCGGCACCGGGATTTGAATCACGGTCCTCTTGCACTGGAGACGGATACTCTACCGTCCCCGCAGGAATTAAATTAAAAATTGAATTATGGTGTTTTCCGTGACAAAACCACTTTCTGATTAGGCACGCCGTAGTGGAGGACTCCGAAAATTTCGACCACCTGGGGTTCTTTAACGTGCACCTAATTCTAAGTACACGGGTGTTTTCGCATTTCGCCCCCATCGAAATGCGGCCGCCGTGGCCGGGGTCCGATCCCGCGACCTCGTGCTCAGCAGTCTAACACCATGACCACTGAGCAACCACGGCGGGTCCCGCAGGAGTTGTACGCCTCATTTAACCTACAGTGGTGCCCTATTTGATCAGTCAAGGTGGACCAATCTGAGCTCGGTTATACCGCATGGATGGCACTCGGCTAGAGAACCTGGTATTTATGACCTGCACATGTGTGGCCACACATAATGAGGATATATAATTTTTTTTTAGGAGGGTTTCCGTACAGTGATAAAAGGAAGGAAAATACATTAAAAGAAAAAGAAAAAAAAGGAAGAAAAAAGGAACATAACATGTGATTTGAACTCCTGATCCTTCAATGTTGCCCGGAAAGGTAGCTCAGTCGGTTGGTTCGTCAAGCCGACGGTTACTTTCAAGCGCCAAAGCTCCTGCTCCTAGCCTCATACTTATGTGGAAAGGGACTGATGTTGTCCGCGGCAGTCGATTTTTGCTGATTCTGAGTGGTTGGAAGGCATAATTTCTTTGAAAAATGGCCGCCAGAGGAGCAGCGTGAACTCGAGCGGCTTTATACATTAGGAAAACTGCCTTAAAATATTTAGACTTGAGGGGAAGCTTCGTTAACAAACTATAACACGGCAATCAGCACTCGTATACGACGAGAGAAATTATTGAGACGTGGGAAATTCCCTTGAAATAAATCTGGTTTGCGAGACAAATGCTTGTATGTATTGAATCTCTTAAAAGATGAGGGGGGAAATATGCGCTCACCGAGAGGGCATCTTCAGCACGAGACCACCGCGAGGCACCTTACTGAGATGTAGAGAGCTTCGCGGCCGGAACGAAGTCTCCCCTCTCCGTCGGCCCAGGGTGGAAAACGCGCTTTCCGATCGCTCAAGGTTGCGCGGATATTGTGTAGCTCTAGCGTCTAGGAAAAAGCTTAAACAGGTGCGGGGGCGCCACGCATAGCGTGGGAAGCTAGCCGCCGGAATAGCTATCTCAAGTACTGCTGCTGGCGAGGGCGAAATACCTTCGTGTAATTATAATAACCCTAATAGGACTTCTTTCAAAGAAAAAACAAAGAGAAGAAAAAGAAAAGGGAAACGGCTCAGAAGGCTATACTACGAGAGCTATGACTGATACTTTGCTATATATATGTATTCATCTCATCTATGGGATCGCATGCGCGCGCTGTTGGTTTTAAAGCGCAACCGTGGTAGGGAAACGGAAGGCGATATAAGCATGCGTGTCCATGATACGCACACAACAAACTGCCTTACAATATTTAGAATTGATATATATATATACACACACAAAAGCCAATATAGGCTGCTCGACACTATCTCGCGCGTTTTTATAGCGAAGTACATCAGAACCGACTCGTCGTTCCACAACAACCATTTCCTGAGTGATCGCCAGATATGCCGAATAACTTCCTGTCATTCAATAAGAATGTCTCTCTTTCATGCAGCCTACCAATTCGCGCTGTTTCGGTTTAGACAAAACAATTTATCATTCGAGGCGCACTTGCCAAGTTTTCCTCCAGTTAAAACTGCCTGCGATGCCTATAGTGCAGCTCTTATCTCGCTCAACATACACAGTTCTATATATGTGCATCCGGTGCAATGCTTTCCGCTGTATCAGCAATTTCAATGTCATGGCCGATCATGTAAGCAAAAGTAGCTGTTTTAGGTGCACGTTAAAGAACCCCAGGTGGTCAAAATTTCCGGAGTCCTCCACTACGGCGTGCCTCATAATCAGAAAGTGGTTTTGGCACGTAAAACCCCAAATATTATTATTATGCTGGTTCTTGATGGCCCTGTGAAAACGCCGAAAGTATAGTGGCATCGCTATCTGCTGGTGTGGCTGTTGTTCGAGAGGAAAGCCGTGACATGCGCGGCGCATGTTGTACGGTGTCCCTTTGATTGATTGATTGAGTTTAACGTCATGGACAAATACTCGAGCTATGGGAGACGCCATAGCGGGTGGCTCCGGGTGAATTTTGACTATCTTTCTTTTTCTTTTCTTTTAACGGGCGGCTAAAGCTAAGTACCACGAGCGTTTTTGCATTTCACCCCCATCGATGTGCGGCCACCCCAAGAAAATCAAGCCCGCGACCTTGTGCTCAGCAGCAGGACGCTATATCCCTTGCGTCATGACTGCGAGTTCCGTGTAAAGTCTATATAAGCGGACAGTTCGCCGGAGGACATCAATCGTACTTTCATTATCGCCAATCCTATCTCTACCGGACCGGCCGCGACAAGATGGAGTGGCAAGGGCGGCCGCATCCGGGGCTGTCCGTACTTCTGGCTTCCGGAGTTTCTGCGCGAACGATGAAAGGCCGTGATAGGTCCTAGTCACGCGAGCGAAGGAGCTACAGCTCGAAGTTAGCGCCATAGATACCGACATCGCTGGGCAGTTGTTCTGAGCTGCGATACGACCTCTGTGGGCATGGTCGCTCGGGTCAATATCGCCTTTGAGACTATAAAATTCATACCTTGAAGTAAGAAAAAAAGGCAAATGTTTCCGACGGCTGGAGCTATACTGTACCACGTGGTTGAAAATCATTTTTTTTTGCTTTGTTGCTTCCAATTACAAAATTCAATTGAAAGGAATAATAATTTCGATCTGCTTGGAGATCTGAGGGCGTGATCACTTCATCCTTACACTTTATCATTTCTTAAATATGGTCTGTATACTTTGGCCATTGTGCATGTGCTTCTCAGTACATGCCCACCAGGAGGAACACATTAAAAAAATAAAACGCATGAGCACAGTTTGAATCGTTGTTTACGCATTCGAGCAAAGCTTCGCGTCGCCTAAAGATGCCAACAGAGTGCGTGGGTTTGACTAGCTTATTGTTTGACCGAATGGGCACGCCTGATTAGATGATGTGATATTTTTCGCGTAGCATATCTGCCATGGCATATATAGTCTCACGAGGGTATCGATGTGTTTATCGATTTCCATTGAGCAATTGGTTGAAATTTGGCTCTCTTCATGTGTGTGTTGTCTGTCCGTCCTCACCCAAGCTACTCTATACATAAACCCGCTACTATAAGCTGCACGTTACCGAAAAGTTTTCTCGCAATATAGAATGCTTCTGTACGCGGGAGCGCGCAGGCCCCGGATGTGCACTCGCACTGTTAAACAAACTTCCCATTGCCCTTTCCCAGTTCTAACGACAATTATTATCGCCCTGTCTGTAGAGAAACAAAAACTACATATATTTGTGATTTGTGTGCTTGCATTTCCTTAGCTCGGAACGCAAGCAGCTGCGTTTTATTCCCACGATCTGCGAATTTGCTGTGGCGCTCCTGGAAAGAAAGTGGATGCCGCCATCCCGAAATTGCTTCTTACTCTCCGCGAATACTTTCAATCGCGACTCTTGTTGTGGTTCGGTCCCTAATGATAGCTGACGGCGCACCGCACCGGTCGCCCAGGAGTTGATAATGAGCACCAGATCCTTCGATTCTATCGCGAGTGGTTCGCGGTCTTGTCGAATGTTTGTTCGAGTTATCGCTGTTCTTGCAGCGGTAATGGCGTTTGCACCGCAGGAGCGGGCCTTCTAATTAAGGAGCCATCGTAATGAACCGTTTCATTAGCTCAAGACTCTGGCAGGAGTCCCGAATTCGGCAGCGCAGCTCCGTATTGCGCTTATCTGCACTTTTCGGTCGCGCACGCGTGGTCGCATGCATCGTCGGGGCTCTTCCGTCGTTTTTTTACTCGTGCTTTGAAGGAGACATTGGGCCTCCATTCATTATCCTTCCCTGCGTTTCGTCGTAATGTGCAAGTGGCTTGTGTGTTACGCGCTGCTGTTTATAGTGAGCACCATATATCAGTGCTATTTTCATTTTACCGGTCACGATCTTGCATTTGAATTCGATTTGGTTTTATAGTCAAACAAAGCGCTCTAATGCACTTCGTACAACATCACAATTCGTGTCCAACGTATGAAGAGAGAGAGAGAGAGAGAGAGAGAGAGAGAGATGATGGGGAAAGGCGGGGAGGTTAACCAGATATTAGTCTCCGGTTTGTTACCCTGGACTGGGGTTGAGAGAAAGGGGTTAGAAAGAGAACAGAGAGGAAAGGGTTCAAAAAGGAAAAAAAAAGTATGAAAATGAACTACACGCCTTAAAGCTACATGAAGAACGCATGCAGACCGGACACAGAGAACAGAACATAACGCCGGTATGCTTGTTTTTATTTATTTATTTTATTCATTTATTTATCATACCCTCAACGCGAGAGGCTTTATAGAGTAGAGTGGTACAAAAGAATATGGGCTACACAGGAAGTAAACAAAACGTAGCGATTAATATGAACAAAACAGAATGCTACAGTACAAGAGGTTTCTTTCTATACAATGTTAGCTGCTGTGTCACACGCACAAAAAGAAATTGCTGGTTATACAATGCATGTTAGCTAAAGTTTCACGAAAAAGGCTGTTTTCATTAGTATTTACGACATCAGCGGGGAGGTGTTTCCAATCTATACATGTGCGAAGAAATATGACTGGGAAATATGCTTTGTGTGGCATAGATAGGTTCCAACTTTATGACAGTGATCAACACGCTGTGATACATAATGGGATCTTGTAAAGAATTGTGTGTGCAGTGTAGGGAGGAGGAAAGAGGAAAGCAGAAGGCAGGGATGTTAACCAGAATAGTGTGCAGTGTAAGATGATGATAAATCCCATGAAAGAGTGCTAGACGCGCAATTCTACGTCGAACAGGACAAGTTTTCAGAACAGAGCATGATTGTAGGAAAAAGTAATCTTATCTCCGTTACGATGTTTTGTCAGTGCAATGATTCTGGCGGCTAATGGAGAGACGGACCATACGTCAAGCCGACGGTACATGCAGGGGAGGATTTGAGCCCGAGATGTGCGACTCTAGGTTTCCTCACGATGAAATACGGACGCGTAGTGTGCACTCTAGAACTCCACACAGATCAAGATGGAGACCACGCTCCTCGATTTTAGGATGAACTTCGGCGATCTTCTTATCGGTCTGTCGCTCACTTCGGCGATAATCCGCTACGTTTCTCCAAACTTTGTAGGATCTCCTATGAGAGGCTGTGGGTACGGGGCTGCTGAAATATTGTTCTCCTTCTTCATTTTCCTGCTTGTGAGTAGACAGAAGTAGACGATGGCAACACGGATAGTAGCGGCTTCTCTTCTCTACTTTTCTATTCGCGTGCAGTAGTTCTTAGCTAGCTCATAGGAAGGAGGACACGAAGGCCGCCATTATTGCGCACGAACCGGTGACAGAAGCTTTACTGGATGTGAAAGCGAACTTCTTCGAACTATTTCACACGAAGTTAGCACTCAGCTCTTGAGGGATCTAGGAGGTGGTGGTAAAAATGTTTTATTGATTGCATACGGGTACGAGCTTTCCTCATGGTAGTTACCATATGGGGAGGAAGGAAACGGGGATGGAGTTTTAGATTAAACATGCAAGTAAAAAGTACACCATTGTCTGTGATTGTCGAAAACATTTTATGAGGGAGTATAACCTTCGTGTTTTGTGCTGAGGTTCCCCGCTCGGTCTTATCGACTCCTGAAAATTCGCCGAGCATAGCGATGCGCAAGCTTCAGAATTCTTTCTTATTTCTTGGGGGGGGGGGAAGGGGGGGACGGTGCCTCGTAAGCTTCGAGCAATCTCGCACGAGCTGGACGGGGATGGCTCACGGTCCGCCGCTGCATATTATGCAGCAGTCCGCAACTATCTATGACGTAGCTACAACGGCGGCTTTTCTTTCTTCTAATAGTGTTTGCCTCGTTCGTAAGGGTTATAAGTTGTGACGCCGCATTGCAGGTGAAAGCTGACAGATGTAGGTGGCAACGGGCGATGTTTCTAATGACATGCCTTAAACAGAATTTGGTCGGCCACATGTGCAAGACTGACGGAGTAGAGTAACCGATACCTTGATTGACATCCTTTTCTATCAGTCATTTACCCTGAAGTATAACAAGCAACAAAATAACGCTGAGAAATTTAGTTGCAGCATGACCGGAGGCCGCTTTAAGCAAACAACATTCTGTTCGTAAGAAATGTTTCTAGCTATATATTTTTATACAGCTGGCCGCCTGCACCAATATGATGGGTTGCATCGCGATTCAATGGTCCATCTTGCAAATGAGCAGCTTTGTGAGTAGGGGCACGGATATTGGATTTTAAATATTTCAAACTTAGTGCACTTCGCACCTCTCTGACATTAAAAAAGGCTAAGTTGCACACTCCCTATCGAAGTGGTATAATTAGTCAGCGTGTGGTGAATGTCTCTGCCCTTCCCAAGTGTATAAAGAACACTTGCCGTCACTTGTGGCGTTTGTCTACGGGCGATCAGAACAGCTTGGTCGAAAAGCGTGAAATGAACAGCCAGTTTTTTAGCGTTTTAAATAATTCTGTATTGTTCTCCGTGATTAGTATTGAGGCGGTTCACGTTTAATGTGTTGTGCATGTTTAAGTTTATCTGAGTTTTTAACATTTAAGTTTGTTATATGTCGTATGTCGTTATGTGGTATGTAGTTGTATGCAGTTGTCTAGGTAAACTCCTCTGGAGAAGTGTGAAGTTCTGCGCGTGTTCTCGGAGTACTTTTCAGCACGTTGACTTGCTTGCGAGGCTGTGAACTTTTGCACGAGTTTGTACATGTTTATGCCACGTTATCGCATTCTCTTCTGTGCCTTCCTTTCCTTTCTGTGCTGAGCATTGGATATGTTCGTATTCTTTAGCGTTCTTTAGTGATGTTCAGGTTTTCTTTCTTTCTTTCTTTATTTGACCTGTAACGAGGTATAGGCCACGTGTACCCTAATGTCACCAGTTTCTTCTTAACTCACATCATAAAGAATAATCATATTCGCAATTTTTCTAAACGTTTGGCGATGTTGCCTCTTCTAAAGGGTGAGTTAACCTTAGAGCCGCAGTTCTTCGCATCCTCGCTTTTTTTCGATAGCGATCAGCTGCGTTCCGCCCGTTTCAATTCAGTCAGCATGGTCAGTTAGCTCCAGTACTAATTAGTTCTGAACTACGCCATAGCGAACTGTCTTAGAGTTGCCTTCCTTTTCAGTCAACTGGATCTTATAGCTTACAGCCAGCGATAATTTTCTGCCTGATGTGAAGTTGCAAAGTTGTTGGCTAGTGCATGGCCAGAATGAGTTCGAGTTCGCTTTTCCCTAAAAGAGGGAACGAAAGTAAGATTAGAGCGACCCAATGGATATCCTTCTCAGGACTAATGGCGAGGACAGGCTAAACTAATAACGTGAATAGTTTCAACGCACGTATTTAACCTAAGAGGTTCAAACTTTCGGTAAACGTCACTCATAGCATAGCTCTCATCCTCTTAAAAAATATGAAATTGATGCTCTCTTTGGCCCTCCCAGCTAAGTGGACAAACTTTGTAAGAATTTTAAATACTTCCTCTAAGGAGGCAGAAAACGAGGGTTTAGCCATTTTCATTTAGCCCCTAATTAACTCACACACTCGAAAATTTGTCGGTACATCAATCCTAACATCTGGTACAATTTTCTCAACATACGAATTTCGCGAGTGACTTTTCCTTCTTTTTTACCATGAAGACAGGTGCTTGAAGTTTTCGAGTGCTTCTACTCACACCAATAGCTTTGCTATATAAGAGAAACGCCTGTGGCTTTCAAGTAAGGTTGCGGCAGAGGCTAGACTTGGAAAGAAAGTTAGTTTTGCCTCGAAGCACATGTCTGCAAGACAATAATATGTAAGCTTAGTGCGAGGGAGCAATGATATTTTCGCCGTTCAACACGAATTCCTGATTTCGCTTGACCGCATGTTCACTGCTTTTATTGCTACTTATTGCTGGGCTATTTGGTTCATACTTCTTTTGGTGTGCAAAAATGCGCCAATCTACATAAATGAAACACGACAAGACAGAAACGGGCGCCATTGCTCTTCGTTGCATGCATGGGGTCCTTTGGTTGCATGACGAGGGGAAGTAAAAAAATAAATAAAAAATAAACAGCAACAACATTGTGGCGTCATGCATTCGTACGTATTCTAAAACAGTTAGCGTGGAATCAGGGCCCTAGAGTGCGCACACGCTTCTTGTGACTTGTTTCTCAAATTTAATTACTTCACTGCTATTGCCCGTTCTATATATTTTTCTTAGTGCACAAAAGTGGCAATTTCAAAACAGGCCCTGACACTAGTAGTAGTAGTATAAACTTTTATTTAAAAAAAAGAAAAAATCACACTCAGGTCCAGTGGGTGGGTCCCTCAGTCCAGGGCCCCACTGGCGATCGCGGCACGCCGGGCTTGGTCAAGAAGGGCCAGTTGGCACTAAGTGACGTTGAAGCAAAGGCAAACGTAAACGCACTGTATTGAGGTACTTCGGCTCCAGGAAAAAAAGCAAAAAGAAAAGAAGTAACAAGGAAAAAAAAACTATTGAAAGCTGAAAACAAACCGAACACTTCTTTCTTGTCAGACGCTGATTTTCCAAGTGCCCGGAGGGGCGGATCGTAATTACGTGTCCTAGTTTAGAAGGGTCGCGAGAGAGGCGCTTGGGAAAAAGTGAAACTCGATCGATCGTATACGTGCTTGCTCTTCAAGCTTGGACTGACGGTGTCCATTTGACTCGATGATTCACGAGGAGTGCAAGCTCATCGCGACCTTGTTACCCGAGTTCTAGTGCTCGTCATTTATTGTTGTTACAATTTTTTGTTTGATTACCACCAACATGTAAGGCATCATTAATGGCAGGGGTCGTTTCGAATGCATGCGAAGAGGCTCTCGAGACATTTTCACTCGGCTGTAGTTTGGCGCGGACCCAGAAACAACCGGATCATTCTTTTTGCTTGTACTTATTCTCTTCATTTTAGGTTGTTTCTCGCAAAATGCAATCTTTCAACGGTACAGAGATGCGCTTAGATGTTGCTCATTATTCATGAGTTTACGAATGCTGAAAGGCAGCAATTATTAAATGTTTTTTTCTTTTATCAATTGAAGCAGGAGCACCACTGTTTTCCTAGGCGGTGATTCTTCTTAAATTGCGTTTATATGGGCCGTGAATTTTAATTGGAGAGCGCAGCAAGGCTGCTTTTATATCTGTGCGTAGATACGGGAGAATCATGCGTGTGAACCTCTTAAGGAATGCAATAGAAACGAACCTGCCCTCGAGGCTTGAAAAGCATTTAGCTGCAAACCTGTACTTGTCAGCAGAGCTCGACTCGCTGACACCATTTTTCTACCGATGCGGTGGGCGCCTTTAGCTGCGAGTTTCTTGTTGTTTATTTATCATTTGTATTACGTGTGTTTTGGTTCAGCTTCACACGCTAACCTATTGTTCTTTCTTACCTCGAAATCAAGTTCCATTTTCTTTACTTGACCCAGTTTGCGCCGCAGCATATGGAAATTTTATGGTGATAAATTACGACAGGTCGTTCTATCATTCGCGCGCTCACTTCGAAATAAATCATTCGCGATTTTTTACGCTGCGCTAACGACAGTAGAAATTGCAGCCCTTTTAATAGTGTTCCTTGCTAAACGACTGAATCCGGCGATCTCGTTGGCAGATATGGAAAAACTATCACAAGTGATGCTTGGGGGTAACGCTTGTGACGCTTAGAAGACCGTTTTCGCGCTTCTTTCCTCGCTTGGGTTGTGAAAATTTGTCCCTTTCTTATTCTATTTTTCCTCCATGGATATCTTTCCTCGCAAGAATGGTGCAGTGGATTCTGCCCTCTGAACCAATAACTCACCGCCTTGCGAGGACCGTGATTGGTATACTTGGTGCGTTTTGGCAAGGTATTGGAACCATCCCCAGGGCTCGAAGGAGTTCATGTCAGAAGGAGCGAGACTAGGTCGCGGTGAGAACTCTTTGTAAATCAGTAACTGAGTGCTGTTAAAATAATCCTCCCCAGGTTACTTTACCGGCCAATAAACAAAATCGAGTGCATGCTTACGAACGTCCGGCGTGCTCGCATCATCGTTCAGGCGGATCAAGGAGCGGTCACCCTGCGTTGGACCAGTACGAAAACGACGAAGTCACCAAACTTTCTTCAGCCGCAGACGCGAGCTGCATTAAGGCTCTTGTAAGCTTTCGGCTTGTGCATTTTTACTCTTGCGTCTTGCGAACACGCTGACGTATAGAACGGGTGTTCTTGAAAGCCCGAAGGAAGTGGTCGATAGAGCAGCGTGCAATATGGAGTGGAGGCCGAAGAAAGTGGAGCATTTCTTTTTTCCGAGAATGTGGGGAAATACTTCAAAAGAGGAGAAGAAAGAACGTAAAGAAAGGGGCACGGAGAAATAAAGAAGCAAGGGGAAAGAAAGCTTAGTGACGAAGTCTCATATCTTCGAGCTCACTCCTGGCAGATATCGTGTAAAAATTTTCTCAATGCCTTTTATTTTCTTTTTATCTTTCTGTGCTTGATTTATGCCGCACACCAGATCGGCCGAAAGTGTAATGTGCGGTTGGAACGCATGCAAGACAGTTGATTGGTAGGCGACAGCAGCGAAACCCTCTGTGGCCTTGAAGGCACGCAGCATTTGGCTCGTAGCCTAATCTGTAGTCAGTAAATCAGCCAGGTTGTCACGCGTTCCAAAGTGGCCATCGATCCTCCACCGCGATTGCAAAACACGGTTGTCAAATTAATAACGCTACGTTGAATTTCGCTTCAAAAATGATATATTGCGCATGCAATAGAAGCGCTTGTGAAGCCAGAGAATGAAGCCGAGAAAAGCATGTTACGTGTTTCAGATAACTATAGAATTATTTAAATTTGCAAGTTGAATGCGCAATAACCTGTATATTTTCAATAAAGAAAAAGGGAAATATGTCAGTTGAATGAAATTCAGTTTGCTGCCAGTAGTAGGAACTTGTGCGATTGAGGTACGACGGCGACGGTTCCCCCATTTGCTACGTTAGGTATTTGTGTATGTGTCAAACCTAGCGCTGGGAATGTTGGAAAGCAACGTAAAACCACTTGCATAACAATCACAGGGTTAGGTTTTGTACATGACCCAATTTAATAAAAAATGCAGGAGGGTTTTCGTTAAAAAAAAAGTAATCTTGTTCAAGGCGTATGGCAGAATTAAGACGCGAAATGGAGGCAACATTCGAGATATCAATATGGAGGGTGCAGGTAAGGATACTACTGGCCGCAAGAAGTTCAAGATTTTCTTTCTTTCTTTCTTTCTTTCTTTCTTTATGTTGAAGCAGGAATTGTGAAATCGTATCAGCGTGAATAACATGTGTGCAAGAGTTGTCGAACAGCAAGAAATTTTTCCCAGCAGAACAGCCAGTCTGCTGCTAATTAGCATAGAAAGCGAGAACCACTTCAAGCCTATATCCTGGTAGCCAAGTGCCTCCAGATTTTACTTCCTTTTTCTATATTCCTCCCCGGTCATGATGTTCCTAGCGGGAAGTTTAGTGGGGAGAAAGAAATGCAAATGGATGTGATAAATTTTGCGATGGTATTCTCGATAGATCATCGCCACCGTAAGCACAGCAGTAAATTGACGTAGTTTTTTTCGAGTGAATGCAACGTTACCACGCCGTTTAGAAAGTGCTCGTTCAGAAGTTTTGGCTTACTCTTAAAATGGCATTACGGAACGTGATCCGCATGGTGGAATGCTGGCACGTGTTAGTTTATCTCATCTATTCGACCTGCGAGCAAATTGCCCGTCTGTAGCGGCTCCCAACGCGGCAAGAAATGGATGCACATCCGCGACCTCACAGGAGCACGACTCGTCGCTTGTAACACAGGCTCTTGTATAGAACTTCAATTTGCATCTAAATGCGTACGCGTAACTGCAACGGTAAATGGAAAGCGCCCGCCTCGGTCGCTGAATGTGACGTGCTGATGCTCAGCGCGAAGACCAGGACTGATTCGATCCCAAGCATCGAGGCTGCATTTCAATATGCTTAGAATGCAAAATCGGTCGCCCTATTACATTGTTATAAGCCCTGCGTAGTTAAAATAACTCCGGGGCGTCATTCTGGAGCTCTGTACCGCGTGCCTCATCAGCCCTCAGTGCAACTTCGAGACGTAATATACAGTAACTTTAATTGCATATACGTGTTTAATTCCTTCACTTTCGGTGAAAGAATAGCGCTGTGAATTACTTGAAGCTGATGCGATAGGAGGACGAACATATATATCGGCAACCATAATTCTTTTCGTGCAGGAGCGGACAGACAGCATCGCTGCACGCACGTATACGTATCTGCGCCCAACGCAAGTACCAGCAAATGTGCTTATCTATCTAGCTGCGCTAACGGTCTGTATAGTGAGAGTCAAAACAGTGCCAGTAGGCACGCCTCCATTCTGCGTTATAAAAATGTGATTTCTTCACAAAACCTGAACATATAATGCTAACTCCTAGGTACCTCCAAAGCACGCCGATTTCATAGTGGAATTAAACGTTATACAGGGTGTTTCAGCTAACTTTAGCCAGGGTTTAAAAATATGCCGATGCAATCTAAGACGACGCGACCAAATGCATGTTGCGCAATTTTGTATTAAGTGTTTCACGCTATCTCTTCCATATTGCTTAATGACATAATTATTCAAGAATAATTAACCACCATCTGAAGCAACGAAGCTGCAAAAGAAATTCCAATTAGAAAGTGGCAGAGCGGTTTTCGAAACATCCGAAGAATACAATAAACAGTTTGATGCCTTCCTATCTATTAAGTATGAGTGTTCTTTAGTTTACTGTTGGATGAACGCGAAATAAAAAAAAAAAAAAACAGCACGTGGCATGCCCGTTTGCGCGTCGTGATTGCACTGCTCCCAAGCGTTCCGCGTGTGCTGCCGCTGCGTCTGCTTATCGCTATCATGAACCGCCGCGAGGGAAGCACATCGCTGGAAGCATATCGCATAGCCAACGCCTTCGTCACTAACCTGTCGCCTTTTGAGCGGCAACATGCCCTGCTAGATGCTATGTTCGTTTGTATGTGGACAGTTTGGGAGCGCTGCAATCACGCCGCGCAAGCGGGTATATGTCACGTAGTATATTTTTTATTTCGTGGGCATCCGCAGTAAGCTGAAAAGCACTAATACTTAATAAATAAAAAGTTATAAACTGTCTAATCGGACGTTTCGCAAAGCGCTCTACAACTTTTTAATTTGAATTTTTTGCCTAACTTCGTTGCTTCAGAAGTTGGTTAATTAATATTGACTAATTATCTAATTCAGCAAGATACAAAATATAGCGTGAGAAACTTCATACAGAAGTGAGCAACATGCATTTGGTCGCGTCGGCTTAGAGTACATCGGCATATTTTTAAGCTTTGGCTAAAGTTAGCTGAAACACCCGGTATATTCGACGAATTCTTCAGTATACTTAATGCTTTTTTTTCTTTTTAGGCATTTGTAATGGGGGTACCACGGGGTGTGTGTCCACTCCTGGCAAATGCTCCGTAATGCGTATGTGCCACTGTTACGCAAGAGGTACAGAATCCTTAAATGCATCTAGAAATGTGTCTTGATTCTCTGCGCATACACTTTTCATCACCACTCTTTAATCTACAAGCGTCGTACATTGCCTTCGTCGTCGTCACATCGCTGCGTAGACTTTTGACAATGTCCATCCACCTGATTTGTTGTTTGAATTTCGACATATCCTGTGACCGGCGCAGTGCACAAACATGAAAAGTGCATAACGTTAAAGTTGTGACCTTTCGGGGTAACTAAACAAACATTCCATGACGTTGGAGGTCCCATAGGATACAAGGAAGCATGCAAGTGGGTCTGGCGTATCTGCTCACTCAGAGGGGGCAGTCAGTCGCCAATTTCCGTCGCATTCTTGCTATACGCAAGCGGAACCAGCGGCCTGTATATTTGTTTTTCGTTCCCACGATTCAGTTAGCAAGCAACCCCTTATAGACAAATTACTTCTTAATCACATAGAGGTTTGCAAGAGCTAAATGGCGACATTCCTGCATTTCTCGCTCGCAACGTAATCTCCTTTGCACCCACCGGCCTTCCAGAGTGCCATCTTGCCTGCTGCCATTCGCGACCAGTTTTTAGGATTGATATTCTTTTGTCCCCTCCCAACAAAACATGGGTCACCGATCAAGCGCTCACTCAGCGCTGTCAGTGACCTTTCAGATGACAAAGTGCTCAGCCACGACCTGCTCCGAGCCACCATCTGTCCGATAAGGACTATCGACTCTTCTATAGCAGGAGGACCCTTCTTTCGGATGGAGGAGGCTAATCGCTTCATAGATGGCATCGGATCGCTCGACCACACTCTATTATTGACATCCAGGTCTCTTCCTGAGAAAAAAAAAAAAAAGATGTGGTAGTGCCAAAAGGAAAATGCCAAATTGAAGAGCGTGAATTTTACACCTCTCTTTCTTTTTCTTTCACGCTGTTCAAACGTGCTACGTCGATAGTTCTTTGTTCCTTCGGAGAAGCGTCCATTTCTCTCTTAACCTCGGAAAGGTCACTCTTCAGTGATCGTCAAAGAGCTAGATTCAATAGCGATTAAGTGACAGCTTGAACTTTTTCCGCCGCCCCTTGTTCCGCGCTTTGTCATTTTTCCTTCACATTTTTTTAAAGTTTAGCTTTGAGCCTACAAAGAGAACGAATGCTTTTTTTGTAGTTTCATTGCCACCCTAACGACGGTAATACTGACCTCAGTTGCGACCTACCGTAATTATCATAGCTAAGCGAAAACGCTGATTGCAGTTACTTTATAAACTATATGTAACTATGCTTATGAATGCGATTAGGTTATCGCTGCAACTTGGCGCAGTCGCAGAAAGCTGTTGCTGAAGTCCAGCTCGTGTGTATTTGTTAGTGCGTGCGTGCGCAGGTGTGCACACCTTCAAGTCATTCAGCGTCAAAATAGATGATGTCGGTGAGATCTGCAGGTGACTATCAGTATTCGTTGTTTACAGCAAGTTTAATATTCAGCTAGATAATATTCTCACTCTAGAAAGCTGAAAACCTTGCCATGATGGGCCAATTAACAGTTTCTTATTAAGTGATAAAGCTGGATGCAAAGATATTACATGTCGATAATTATCTTTTAAATGCCCTTGTCTTTTGTTTTCCCTGTGTTAACATGAAACTAGAATGGTTAGAACGCTGAGAGGACAACAGCAATATATGCACTGAGGTTCATCTTCATTTTGCACAAGATAAGCGATAGTGCTGAGTTCTTAATTCTTAGTCAGGACGAGGCTACTTCTTTAATGTGACCCTGCTGATGAAAGCCGTTCCTGACACATAGCATATACGTAGGTTTACGAGGCACCGCTTATTACTATTATTCGCGGCCGTATACCATTTTGCTCGCAATTTCGGTGTAATGCACATGAGGGTATAGGGGTTGAAGTCAGCAAGCAGGTGTGTCCTGATTCGGAAGCTTTGCTTGGACAAAAGAAAAACTGCGTGTCAACATATATGCCATTTTATTTACTTTCTATACGTAATTGGTTCGACAGCCAGCAGAAGCTATTCCATTATGTGCACTTTTTTTTTATGTAAAAGTTTGTCGTTTTAATGACCAATGCAGTTTTTTTTCTTCTAGATAGTATGATATTTAGTGTCTCAAGAACTTTATTAAAATGTCTTCCCTTTTCTGACGTATCTGCGACTATTTCTTGTACCGCGGAAATGACAACCTCCATTTTAGCAGTAAATATGTTGTTGTACGAACTGAATTGAATTCGGGAGTTTTACATGGCGAAACCACGATTTGATTATGAGGAGCGCCGTAGTGAGGGACTCTGGATTAACTTTGACCACCAGGGAATCTTGAACGTGCGTCCGACGCACGAGACACGGGCGTTTTTGCATTTCGCCCCCATAAAAATGCGGCCGCCGCGCGGCCTGGATTTGATCCCGCTACCTCGTGGTCAGCAGCGCAACACTATAGCCACTAATCCACCGCGGTGGTTGTTTATTCACTCAGACACTTTGCTTCACAGGACTCAAAATGCAAGACTGCGCTGTCAAAGTGAGGAATTGTCTTGGAGGAATCTGTGTAATGAGTGTCTGTATTTCGTGTTCTTGTATTAATACAAACTATTATTTTATGCTTTAAACTAGCTAAGCAAGCGCTACCACCACCTCCCAAAAGTATTTCGAAAGCTTGAGATATGGAGACAACTCCAAACCAATACTTTCCCAAACCCGGTCAATATGCACCACATCAACCCAGATGAATTCAAACCCGATTGCTCAAAATGTGGCCAGAGAGCCATGATGGAACGCATATTTTGGGACTGCCCCGCAGACCCACCACCCGAAGAACTCAAGAAGCTTGTAGGCTAGCGAAAGTAGGCTCTGCTTCCAGCTCTGCTTCAGAAGTACAAGTCCGGGTCACAGCACGAGCCCAAGAGGTCGCCTTCAGCACCGACTGAAGGCCATCCTGGTGGTGTCGCAGAACCCGTCACTCCCAGTGCCGATAATAAGTTTTTGTGACTGACTGACTCATAAGCTATCTGGGTATATTACTATTGTGAATAGCTAGATATTTTAGGAAGTCATTACTGTTATTGTTCTGGAACGGATCATGTGCCGTTCATGCAATACTATGAGTGCGTTTCCTTATATGCTATGTCTCGTAGTCCATCGAAGGATTATTGGGGTATAACGTTTGAAAACAGCATTGGGGTAATGAGACGCCGTAGTGGAGGGCTCCGGATTAATTTTTACCATCTGCGGTCCTTTAACGGGCGCCTATATTTAATCATACGAGCGTTGTTGTTTTTCAGTATTTTTTTCTGTTTATTTTATCGCCCCTAATAAATGCGGCCTCCACATCCCGCAATCGAACCGGCGAGCTCGTTCTCTGCCGAAAAACAACGTAATCACGGAGGTTCCCCGACGGGTATCTCATAGGAAGCAAACAATTTCTTTACTCTTAACCGTGAGTAGTAGGCAGGGGACCTAGTACTTTCTGAACCAGAGCTTCCTTCCTGAATATATTTCCGTTACATATCTTGTTTCTGTGCGTGTCACCGGCAAGTTTATCAGTGACTTGTATCCGTCAGCAGCAGTCGTACTTTAGGTCGTCTCTCTGAAATATTCTTCTTGGAGATCGGCGACAATATGATGGTAAAGTATGTCTGGGATTGCCAGTCAAAGAGAGACAGAGAGAAAGAGGCACAATCAATCAATCAATCAATCAATCAATCAATCAATCAATCAATCAATCAATCAATCAATCAATCAATCAATCAATCAATCAATCAACCAATCAATCAATCAATCAATCAATCAATCAATCAATCAGTCAATCAACTTTCACGGAAGCAACAGAAACATTTAGACATCTTTTATACAGTTCAACCCCAGAACTCCTTCAAGAGTTATGACAGCTGCTCATGTGTATCTAAACGCACTGTTCCTTTCAATTTTCTTGTTTTTGGCTTTGGGTAGACGTAATTCCTACAGGCGTCCGATTACATTATGTAGGGGCTCTTACCACTCACGAAGTAGATTAATTGCTTTTGACAATTAATGCATCTGCAGTGCAGGTCGCTTAATCAAAAGTTATTGTCTTTCCGTTTCTTTAGTTCTTCCTTTCCTGTCTTGATATATATATTTGCTGTCGCGCCTCGTTTAGGAAAGTATGGGACGCACTTGGGATCAAATGAAAACATATAGCACGGCTACTCAGTCTCGACGCAAGTATACTGTTCCGCTTTAAACTACCATCTCTGCAGGAAGCCAGCGCTGTGACTTGTAGACACGTGATGCGAAGGGTAATAACCTAACTTAGTCATGCAAGGCACCACAGCAGACGATGACGCATACGCTCCTAATCTATTTCGGCCTACGTTCCACCAACTACGCTGAGCATATGTGCAAGGAAAAAAAATATTTCACGTATGTAGCGGTACTCGTGTGGTACGAGATTACTAGTGTAGTGGCTGTATTTCAGTAGATAACGGGGCTGCAGAAACACGGAGGCTGGCGAGCAGTGACTAAGGAAATTAAAATACGCTTGCTTGGGGAAAAGATAAAGAGCTACTAAACTTGCCCAGAAAGAAAGGCGGCCTTGAGGACGAACGTGATGGAAGACACGAGTTTCGCGAGGCAATTTTCGGGAAGACGTTGGATCGATACTAACCTAATTAGCAACATCCGGCTGCTTAAATATATTCTCCGGTGCAGGCTGCACTTCCTCGAGCCTTTGATTTCCCGTATAGCCACGGTCTGTTGGGAACGACATTAAACCTACTGGCTTCGTTGCGCTCCTTTGCGCTACAGCGCTGTTGTTTACGGATAATTTGTCCAAGGAACCAAACCTGGGTCACGTTTTTATCTTAATGCGCTCTTTTTATTTATTATTTCTTCCTTGGTTGCACTGAGAGCTTGAGAACGGCGTGGTTTGCCGGCAACTGTGCACAGGAATGAGAATTACTGCTTTTCTCCAATGGCGCGCAAGAGGAGGAAGCCATGTAGCGTTGAGATTTCGTCCAATATTTTCTCGATCTTATCGTAGCTATAATATAACCCCATACTAAATGCTGACGTAAACACAATATTTGTGGCATTTGCTTGCCCAGACGCGACTACCTTACAAAGTGACATTTTTTGTTTTGTTTAGCTGCACCATGATTATAAATGTTGTCCGTGGCAGATACCACAATCCTAAACCTTGAACTAAATTACTCGATGAGGTCATTACTTCTACAAAAAATCAAAATACTTAATTGAATAAGTAACATAACTACAGTGACTAACCTTCTAGTTAATTAATTTGCGGCACATATTTCAATCTACGAATTGTAGCTAGTGAGTATGCAAGGCACATGACATTGAACGAATTCTCAAGATTACACCAGTTTCGAGATAATAATTTTCAGTGTCCGACGAAGTGCATTGACGTTCTAGTTACCTTCGTGCTTCAATACATAACACAGCTTTTTCTTAAAAAGAGCAAGTGGGAAAGCAATGCAATTTTACCGCAAGTTTGACGGCATATATCTCGAAACCGGCGCCTCCATCAGAATTCATTACATGTTGATATGCTTTGCAAACTCGGTAGCTACATTCCATAGATTGACAATTGGGCTGTGATGTAAACAGCTACAAATATAATTAGTGTAGTTATGTTGTTTATTAAATTAAGCATTTTGATCCTTCTATGAAGGGATGGACGTCTAATTGAGTAAATTAGCTCAATGGTTAGATATAGGCTATACCACAGGTAATTTTTTAAAAATTTGATGCAGCTAAAAAACAGAGACACTCACCTAAGTTGAGAAAGAGATAGATAGATAGATAGATAGATAGATAGATAGATAGATAGATAGATAGATAGATAGATAGATAGATAGATAGATGATAGATAGATAGATAGATAGATAGATAGATAGATAGATAGATAGATAGATAGATAGATAGATAGATAGATAGATAGATAGATAGATAGATAGATAGATAGATAGATAGATAGATAGATAGATAGAGAAAGATATTGTGTTTATATAATCTCTTTTACTTCGTATGCACAAGTCGTCCTAGTAGGAAGCTTTGGCTATAGGGACTGACGTCGACTCCCTTATTCAGATACGTGTAAAACCCCGAAGTACAAAATTTTGTCTGCAGCTTAGTCGAATTTAATTGAATATTTTGCGTTTAAGAAAGTAAATTTATTTATACAACCATTTAAACCAGGTAGAACTTTAATATCTGTCCTCAAATGCTTTAACGAGAATGGCCGCAGAATGAAAACTTTCAAAAAGAAAGTAACGAAAAACAAACAAACAAAAACAACAAGAACAAAGAAGCAAAAGCAACGACTCTATGATTCCGTAACTTCTGCCCGAAACCTTATAGTAAAAATGCTTGAGTTTTATTTTTTGCAACATCTTAAGCAGACTGATAGGATGCAGTAATTTAGACTATGCGTGCTAGTTAGGTTGCTGATATGAATTCATAAGTGCACTTCACAAATAAGTTATATATCTCAAAGCTGTGTATACTAGATATGAATTTGGTTAGGTTAGGTTAAGTAGACAGGTAGGATTTATTAGTTTATACGGCACGTGCTGTAGTTACACTGCTCGCATGCATCAGCTTTGACAGCATGCAATTTCTTGAATTCATTTCGCGTCTTCGGAGTACAGGGCTTCTCCCTGGATAACACTTGGGGCGCTGGTTAGGATTGCAGCATTCGGAGCCGCTCCTGGAGCTTGTGTGAGCCAAGGATTGCCCCGTGATGCGCATTAATCAAGGTGCGGGCAGAAACACCAGTATCGGATGGAACGCATGATATTATTTCGTAAAAGAAAAGAATAAAAAAAAAAGCCGGTCGATTCTCTCAGATGCATCGCCTCAAGGGGCTTGAGGCTTTCTTTGCCTCTGAATTTAAACGAGAAAATAAAGAAAAAAATTTTTTTTCTTTCTGCCTTTCAATATATCTCTCGCTTTCTTTTTTCTTGGTGCGATGCTATATATATAGGGTAGGCTCAGCTATTTAAGGAAGCAATATTTCGATTCCGGGAGGAAAGGGAGGGATCGAGATTGATGGAGTCTTGGACGAACCAGAAAAATCAACCTTATGGCCGCTCTCTATAGTGTATCTAAGCTTTCGCTTTATTTACCACGAATTTACTTATGCTGTGAGAAGGAACCTTGCCTTTTTCAATGTGGTGTGTGCTTACAGGAATATACGATATTAGGGATATATGGTACGCCCTAAGAATGTTGCAGAAAAAAAGAAACATGGTTTTTCCAGCGAGAAACTTCTGGTAGAAAAACACGTTGCTGGGGAAGTTGGTGCTATGAGTGTGATAAAAACGATTCTTGTTGAAAACAGAAGGCCACAAATGGAATGTCTTACCTATGCGCATATTCATTACGTGGTCATCTTGTTCGTGTAACACTCTTCTTATTTACTAAATTCTGGTAGTTACATATTCTTTTTCGATATCGCTTGTCTCTTAAAGCTGATTTGTAAACCTTGCGTTGATTTGTTTTGGGGCTTCCTTGATTTACTTTTGTGTTTTGTTATCACTACTCTGCCCAATGTATAGGATGCAGGACCGGTACCTGCCATCCTCAACATTGCATTTGCATTGTAATATTGGAATAAATTATTTGACTTTGACATGTAATGCATCAGGCGCACCATATGCATAACTGAATCAATAATAGGGAAAACAAGGTGCAGATTCCGCATTCTAGTTGACGCATTTCATAAACGCTTCACCTTTTACTACCCATTGCGCTCAGTTACTGTACCTTTTAGGAAATTTTGTGTTCTTAATTTACTTGACGAGGTAGGGGAACAGAAATACCCAGGGTAACTATCAAGGTTGTCCCACAGAACTTTTGGCTTCAATATTATTTCAATCTAAAGTTGCCTTATTCAACTGTAAACACTGTGAATAAGGCATACTTTAGTGCTCGGAAAGGAAAAAAATGAAGAAGCAGAAAACTAGGCCAGAACTCTGCACGGCCAGCTTTTTAGGTATGTGATAGCACATTTAGACTTCCCAACTGATGCGCGCGCGTGTGTCATGGGCAACCTTGCACACTTCCATTTATCAAAGTGATGTTTCTACACCTTATATATCTTTGCCGTTTCGTGTACACTGTGACGTCATTGCGTACGATCTACGTACCTTGAGTTTTCTGTTAAATACTTCCCAATGCTGCTGGAGTCTATCTATAGTGGCATAAAGAAATGCGTAACCGATGGTGGGATTGGACCTCTCTCCCAGCACATCATCCCAATGCTCTGACCATTAGGCCACGAGCCTTTATACGCATGCTTCTCCCGCGCCAAATTCATTCTTTGAAATTTCTGGCGTGTGGGTCACGTGCCAGTATTTCAAATTCTTCCCTCGAGTCGGTATCGAATTCTTCCAAGGGTCGGTGTCCATGCTGCATTGACCTCTGTGTAGGCGCTGATGGAGTGGTGGTGGTTTGACTCGTGGCAAATGTCCAATTAATGGATTTGTGGAGTTGAGGCGTAGCAGAATCTATATACAGCGACGCTTGGACTGAGTGCATAAAGAGTCGAAACATTAGTACACGCATGCACGCACGCGCACACAGACAGACAGACAGACAGACAGACAGACAGACAGACAGACAGACAGACAGACAGACAGACAGACAGACAGACAGACAGACAGACAGACAGACAGACAGACAGACAGACAGACAGACAGACAGACAGACAGACAGAGGCGCTGGCGCGCACAAATTATACTGAACCTTTTCTTAAGCCGAGTTGCCGACTACTAGCGAGTACGACGGACGCCTTGAAGGCATCATGGTTCCAGAGGCAGCATGCGCATATTTAAATAGCGCAATTAGAATTCATTCTATCCTCAAGAAGCGTTTACTTCCTCATTACCGTGCAGCCGCAGACGCGCGAAGTCGAGCTTTCTGGTTCTTTTGTGTTTCCCCGCACGGCCGACGCCGCCGCTGCCGCGGATGCGTGGAGCCGAGCGCCAGCTGGTGGTTCTGCAAAGAACCCAGCGGCGCACGGGCGGCGTGCTTGCTCCGCTGTGATTGGTTGACCTATTCGGCAAGGGAACATACAAGGCCGCAGGCACGGTCACAAAACCCGGCGAGATTCGCGAATAAAA
Source organism: Dermacentor variabilis (assembly GCF_050947875.1). Lineage (NCBI taxonomy): Eukaryota > Metazoa > Arthropoda > Arachnida > Ixodida > Ixodidae > Dermacentor > Dermacentor variabilis. The sequence goes on along the minus strand of NC_134571.1, from coordinate 47,859,482 downwards.
GCTTCGCTTTTAAAGCTGCTTTAGCTACAGAACCGCCGAAAGACGAAACGAAAAAGGCATTGACTATGCTGACTGAGGATATTGAGTGCCTGCGTGGCCTATCGTCCTCGTCTGGTCCTGTAGCTGGCGCTGTTTTTTTTTTTTTTTGAGAATGTTGCTTAACCAACTAACCAAACTTCGCACTCTTGTACAAAGTGAAAGGTGAATGTGGGAGAGCGAGGGGCGATAAGGATTAGAATGGAAAGAATGATCGATTAGGCTGCACCAAGATTGCGTCAGCTGTCCGATTAGAAGATCGCCAAAGCTTCTTCTTTTTGGTAGATATTTCGAGCAATTCAGTTGCTTCTGTGTTATTCTCTTCTGCGGCCGGTAACTTCCATTAAGCTCAGTGGGATCGAAAACCTCTTCTTTTCTTTGGCTTCGTATTGCACCTCATTCGACAGAGGTTACTGTTCCCTTTCTAGGCACCTGTATATAATCTGTAGACAGTTGCATTGCTCTGGAGTACTGGTGCTGCAATGCCAGCGGTCTGTAGTGCTGTTCTATATTTCTTTCTTTTGTGCGACACGGCGTGGAAGTGGCAGAAAAAGTAGCAGAGCCTGATTGAAAAGATGGTTTAATCGCAAAAGGTGGCCTAGAAAGGGCAGAGGACGCATGCAGTTGACACCGCTGCTTTAAGGATTTCGCCACAGGTCCTGCTCATTGTGTTAGAAGCGAGTGTCCTCATACAAAGAAAAGAAAGGGGTTGTGTGGCATCCTAGGCCGTCCCGGATCAATAGGTATTATCCCTGGCCTCTGGAGATTACGCTCGCTTCCAGAGCTGCCAACCATCCAAATGGACTCGCACTCTTCTTTATTTTCCCTCTCCCACCACGTGGTGAAATACGAGGTGAAAAAGCAGCGCTAATGTCACTGTTTCACAATTTGTGAGCTAAAAATGAAGGAAAAATTAAATGCTCATGAATGCGCCAACGGCTTCTCGTTCCTCATCCGTTTCCAATGTGTCCGCAAATAACGCTTCCGTCGCTGCATTTATTGCTTAGAAGTGTTTGCGTTCTCTTTTTTTTTCTACATACAAATAAATCCAAAAAGCAACGAAGAGTTATGATGTAGATGGAATGGCACTTATAGACTTTTATTTTACCGATAGTTTCTTTATTTTCATTACGAAAGGTCACTGTGCAACATAGAGTGTTTAAGGCTGTAGAGGGAATACATAATATCTATTTATGATTTAATATTGCAGTTTGACTTGTCAGCTAATTACGAAGCACGCAGGTATTCAGGTTCGAGACAGTGAGAGAGAAAGAAAATGAAAACTAAAAGAAAAGAAAAGCTGATATGCCTGTCTCTCAAAAGCATTCTATAGGCATCCAGTGTGCATAGAAACGCTCTCGAAACAACACATCAGCAGTGACACTGAAAACTCGCTCGAGGAAAAAAAAATAGAGGGAAAGAAAGAAATTAGCAAATTTATCCGATGTGCGCGCTGGGGAGTAGGCCGGCGTTGTAACGTATGTAGATCTTGCGCACAAAATTGTGGTCATTCAGCATCTGGGTCCTCTATTAAGTGCAGCCCTTCATTGGTGCTGAGACTTGCAGAAGATGCTCCTGGTTGAGCTAACGAAATTTAAAGCTCGAAAAACCGTTCGCATTTTATCTCCTATTATCGTCTGAAGTCGGTACTATCGGTACATGCTGTCGGTAGGTGCTATCACTGGTTCCACGAGGAAACAAGTACTGGGCCCCGTGGTTTGGCTGTCTGAACATGATCATTCGCGAGGCTGTTGCGTGCAGGGTTGCCAGATCGCTCCGACCACAGGTAGCCAAATTGGCCTCCGCAGTAGCCCAAATGTAGCCAAAAGAAAAAACTTTTGGGTAGCCCAAAAGTAGCCAAAAGTCTTCGTCGTTTTGTGTAGTCATTTCTTAAGCATATTGAATTAATTTTCGGCAAGAATACCTACATATGAATGTTTCCACGCTTGACCACGCATGACCTCCGCGCGCATCGTCACGTAGGCAATGCGGCACGGAAAACGGATGCTGCACAAGCGCAAGAAGTGCAGAAACGCAGGCATGCAGGCAAATTTATGATAAGGCAAATGCGGTCTTCATTGCAAATGCACTGTTCTATTTTTCCCAGAAAACCAAAAAATCACGAAAAGAACAACACAAAGCAGCACCGCGCAATAAAAACGCTAAGCAATGGCATGCATACGTTGCAGCTCATGATAATTTCGCTTAACGCCACACAGCGCACAAAACTAAAGACTACAAAAAAATGCAAGACCAAGTCTAACACAATAGATGGCGGTTGGTACAAGATTTAGTACGATATATAGACATAAATAAGTATCCTGTGACTAGGCATCACGAGCTTATTGCGAAGTGGAACTGCTTCCAGGGAGCCCCAGAGGGCATTGTGCACATTCGACGCGGTGGGGTGAAAAGTTCCTAGCATCGCCTTTCCCCTATGACTCGCTCCTGTCATGTATGCACACGCTGTGCCGCAGAAAATAGAAAGCAAAAGTGGAGAAACAGAAAAAAAAAGGATTACAGAATGACAGAACACACAACAGATACGAGAGTTCTTGTTCAGTTATTGAAATTCTTCGGCAACTCCTTTCAGGAAAATATTAAAATTAGGGACGAAGATATCCAGGCACTCTGAATAGGCGTTAAATGTCGCCTGCACTATAGATAGAGGGTCACCAAAATCTGAAGGATGGAAGGAGCGCTGTTTCCTTGAGCCTTTCTGCGGAATGCAAAAGCGCACATTAGAAAACAAGTGCGAGCTGCAAATTTTTCCGTGCATTAATTTGTGAAGAAAAAGAACAGCCAATTTGTTGCGTCTACAGGTGAGGGTAGGTAACGTAGGTGTCTGTGCTAGCTCTATGAAGATGGAAAGCTTTTGACAAAATCGACATTTAGGTATAGATGTGAACTTCTTTTTTCACTTTTCGAGAAGCTCACAATTTGACTTACAAGTGCCTACTTCCTCCCCCTCTTCCCAGAACCACCGAGGCGTACTCAAGAACTGGAAGGCATACGCTCATATGTAAAGTTACAAATGACCCAGGTCGTTTAAGTCTCTCGCAACACCACATACTGTGCCGAGCGTTCGAAGTGCTCGCTGCTTCGTCTGTTGAGCGTGGGGCGAGAAACTCAGAGAGCTATCGAAGTACACTCCAAGGTCGTTGGTTTCCTGAGCTCTTACAGCTCAGGAAATAATAATAATAATAATAATAATAATAATAATAATAATAATAATAATAATAATAATAATAATAATAATAATAATAATAATAATAATAATAATAATAATAATAATAATGGTTCTATTCACATTCTTTAATCATGTGCGACTCAAGCGCCATACGTGCTCATATCTTGCCCTGTGTCCATATTGCAAACATATTTTTTCTTTTGCTGTCGCCCCCATATAGGGCAAATTCTGAAGGAAAAAGAAAGTTTATTACAAAGACAGAAGCCTTACGCATAACTCCCAAAGACGCCCCGTAATGACTCTGCGATCGCTAGACAGGCTGGTCACGCAAAGCCGACTGACATTTCACGTGGGCGGGTATTCTGGCTTCCCCGACACTTTGGAATTATCTTGCCCATGTGTCATAAATCACGCCCGTTGGCTAAACGACGGACACTGTACACAACCCATCGACAAACAGTCCAGTGACTACGGGGAGATTAATCTTTCGTGGCACTTCCGGCGCCCGTTTAAAGATACACCGCTTTCCAGGATGAGCGGGTTTCCAGTATAGGCACTATATGTTCGGGTGTGATGACTCAATTTCGCCTGAACTCGGTAAATCATGAGCTCAGCATTATAAAGCCTCGACAAGGACACCTACGAAGATTTGCCATGTACCGTATGCATGTAATATGGCGCATTCTCAGTAAAATATATTGCTTATGCATCTGGCCTGTACGCGTTGCGCCGCGTACGCTCTGCGCAAACCTGGGTACAGGGGCTAGCCGTGATCCAGAAGAAAGACACTCGAGAGAACAAACAGCCAAGGTTTCGAGGCTATTCCAGCAAAAGCCAGGCTATTTCCGATCGCTGGCCTTTCCGAGCACTCCGTGCCACAGGCAACAATTTTCACGGCAGCCGGCGAGAGGCGCCCCGGAACTCGGCAAGAGGTGCCTCAACGCTCCTTTGCGGCGTGGGAAGCATCAGCGTAAGCGGCCTCAGCTTCAACGAGAAAGTACGGATTGTTGCAAGCTCGCTCGAGTTCTTGCTCCTTTTTTCTGCGCAGTTTAAGCTCCCAAATTATGACGGGATGACGAGGAAGAGTGCGCTCAGCGGCATTATTTACAAATGTTAATCCTGTTTACCGAAGTTCGCGAGTTGTGCTGTTGGAGCGGCTGTCGCAGGCCCAACCCAGACGAAGCTTAAACGGTACGCTTTAAGCAGAATCAGCAGCAAAAAAAGCAGCAGCCTGTGTGGAGATGAAATCCTTTCTGAGCAACGAGGCACGAAAATGGCGTGCGCACCGCAGTGCATGCTACCCACCATGCTCGCTCAGGGTCTACGGCGTTCAGTTGCCGAGGGCGAGGTCGCCACAACGGTGGGCGTTTTTCAATGAAAGTGGGTTTCAACGGCGCTCGTTTCGCCGTGCTTAGAGCGCACGTCAATTAAGCCCAGATGCTCGAAGCTAATCCGACAAAGTGTCAGGCGGATTGGGCTCGTCACCTCATTGAGAAATTGCGTCGGTCTGGAAAGCGCTTGTGAGGGCGCTCACCGGAACCAATTAAATGAATAACAGGTCGAGAATGAAACGAGGATAGTATTTGAGTGCGAGGATAAGGTCTCACCTGCTTTGCTACCCTGCGCTGGGAAAGGGCGAGGAGGGAAAAAAGAGGAAAGGGTAAAAAAATCTGATGCGCGCGCACACAGCCGCGTTCTCCATGCATTAGGTTGGTCGCAGAGGTCAGCCGCCTTTAACATTTGCATTAGGAATGTTCAGTAAGTCTTTGCGGACGTGTCCTGTTTGCCAAAAGCACAATTTTTGCGTTGTAACTGTGGCTGTGGACGCAGCGATGAGTTTTGCTGTCACACGTAGAGGAATTCCCAGCAGACTTCTTTCGACAGAGTCAGTGTGATTTTGATTAGTAGTTAGCTGTAAATTCCAACTTCTTGCCAACACTGCCGTGCTTATGACTGCCGTACGTCATGGCGCACCTGCAGTGACTCCGGGACGGAATGGTCAGCAGAGAGCATTCCGTGTGTTCAAAACATGAGTGTGACAAAATTCAAGAAGTCTGTATAAAACCGGGCCTGCATGTTTATATTTAACTCCATTATGACGTTATGCCGCTTGGCAACCCAAGGGAGAAAAAAAAATGCAACATTCCTTGGCGGCTTACACTGAATAACTCCTCAATCCTTTACTCCTGTCATTGCAGATCCATAATACATGCCAAAGCCAATTCGACTCGTAAAATGGATTCAACTGAATGAAAAGTAGTTATGTACAGAGTGTGTCATGACTAATCTTGGTTTGTTGTTGTTGTTCTTGTTGTTGTTGGCATTGCGCAATTTAATCTTTCTTTCACTTGAAGCACTTTACTTTCACTGCATTTACCGCCGGGAAGTACTCGCTCCTGCTTGAGGCAACATATCCAAAACATTTCCGCTGCAGAATGTCCTCTATAAGCTGCGAAATATAGATCTGAGTTGCATCGCTGTATGTCCAGATTTTAGCAAGTGCCTGCTTCTATGCACGAAATTGAGGAAGTTCTGCCTTAGGAAAACGCACGCTGGTTTGTTCTTCAGTGCGCCACCACTTGAAACGTTGCAGAAATCAACTCCCTCTCTCCTGATCCAGTTTATCTCCCATCCTCCACCGTGTAGACACTCCAGCATAGTTTCCTTTTCTTCCTGGAAAGGAAAATAGACAATGCGAGAGCCATACCAATCATCTAAGCACTCCTCAACACTGCAAGTCAAGAGAGCTGAGCTTAGCGATCTACGCAGCCGAATAGTCGTGCCCGCTTGGCCTCCTCTCTCATAGTTCTCTCTCTCTCTGACGTCAGAAAAGACTCGCAGTTTCTCACACACTGCTTCTTTGTGACGTAGTTCGCTTGTTTAAGACCCTCCGGCTAGAGAACATGCACTGGCTTCCTCTTCTTTCTTGTGTAGTTGCTAACATACTTTATATATTTTCTTTCTCTTTTGGCCCAAACAGCGCCTCGTGCCTTGGTCTTGTTCCGCTGAGAACACCAACTCGGTGAGCCGAGCGCCTGGAGTGAAGTGTTCTTAGGACCATCTCTGCCGGATTATAACCGTGCTGCTTTCAGCAACCGACGGGTTTCCAGCGGATGACGGCTTACTGCGAAAGGTAGACGCTCCTTTACTATTTGCTGGACTCACTTTCATGAGCCATCCTGCGCTAGAATAGTAACTGGTGCATTTTTTTTTCGGAGTTGCTGAAATCGTACTATGGCATAGTGGGACGCTCGATTTTCCAGTGAGTTGTTCTTCTAGTTGGCTTGAGTGAACGCAGGAAAGTATATTTCGGAGGAAGCACGCTGAGCATTTGTGAGCAAGGGCGATCAGGACTGAAATATTTCCTTCTGCGTACTTTATGCGCGCGTAATGACACTTATATTAAGATTATGAAGAGTGATAACCGACGTCTACGCGCGATAACGCGCGATAACTTTCGTCGCCGTACAAGCTCCAATTCATACTGGTCCTCGCAAGGCACATTTTGAGTGAAACAAATTATAAGACTGGTGAAAACGTGCACGTAGCACTAAGAACAATGTTTGGGAGCTGCCTCTGGTTTCATAACGAGAAATGATAGAAGAAAAAGCTAGATTAGATGCCATAGGCAAGAGAAACGATTGATACGAGAAAAAACAACCTAAGAGCAAGATTATTGCACAATTGGGGTGGTATGTTGTGATACAAATAAATGTTATGTCTGATATTTTTTTATATAGCTGAAATATCACGAAACCTTTCAGACGAATGAATATGCAACTACCCGTAGCGCTCCATCAAATATAGATCTACCGGCTTGTATACAAAATTTTTCATGCAAGTGAACGACCTTTTCTGATTCAATATTAGGTTATTTATAATAGAGCACAACACAAAGCACATTTCTTCAATTATAACACCGGTAGGTGACGTGGTCATTGAGGAAGAGGCTCCTTACATAGCGTCTAGCCACCCACGTTCAGTATGCGTAGTAAAAATTATGACATCAGACGCAACAACGACGTGGAAACCACGATAATTTCGGACCACAATTCTAACATTTTGAATAATGTCACAGGATCTCCATCGTTTTCCCATGTATTATATATATATATATATATATATATATATAGGAAGCCAACCGGGACTACCTCTGGTTAACCTCCTTGCCTTTCTGTACATCTCTCTCTCTCTCTCTCTCTCTCTCTCTCTCTCTCTCTCTCTCACTTTCTCGACACTTCATTACTGATCGCCGTCGAGAACTTTGAACTTTGGCACCCTATCGCGTGTTATCAGGCAACGACGCCCAGCAGAACTGCTCCGCACTGGGAGGGTCATTAATATGCTGCCACTTATAAGTGACAGTGTGTCCTGACCCACTTTACGATCTGTCACCGCGGTAAGTTATACAGTGCAACTATTTGTGTTGTGCTCGATAGAACCTGTTGATGAACACGCGCTTGCCCCTGAGCTTTCGCGTCAGCCTCTTCGCGAACCTAATGAGTTTCACCGACATTGACAGACGAATGGCACTACGTAAAAAAGAAAAAGAACATGTGACAGGCTTAGCCTTTCGTTTTTTTTTTCGTTATTTTCACGCGCCGAAATATTTATCTCGGCGCGCGCTTTGTGTCCAAAATGGCATTCTATACAAAGTCAATTTTAACTTTGTTTTTCGGCGCGGCGAATCTAACCGCTCGCTCAAGGCTAAAGCCCTGCGAGAGCTCCAAGTTAGACCTGTAACATCTTGCAAGCATCGAAAAAATTTCGAAAAAAGAATTGTAAGATATAAACGCTCGTGCAGTTTGCCTTGAAGTGACGGTGGGTGAATGAACTGTATTGACGCTATACATTTTCAAATGTGCATCAGTTTCGAAGCGCTCACACAATTTAACATTATTTAACTAAGTGTCCATAGGGATAGTAACTACCTCTGAAATAGTGTTCCAATTCATCCGTCTGCCGCAAAGTGCTGGCACCAAACGATTTCAATGCACTTCAGAATCATTTGTTCTTTCCCTCTTTAATTTATTATGAATGTTACTTTAGGCCATCAGAGCTTCTAGACAATGACAGTTTGATGACGAAAGTGGTGCTTTTCCACGACAACTCCCTTCTGAATGCGTTGTGGAGATGGCCTTGAATTCGTGGAAAAAAAAAGATTTGGAGAAAACAGGAAAAACAAATATGTGCTGAGTGAGATTCCGCGCAGCTCCTAAAAGAAATCATAAGTTGCGTAGGCCACGCAGAACATTACGCGAATGCTGCTTTAGCATTTTGACATTACAAAGAAAAAAGAAACAAAGCTTTCCACATTTTCCAAGCTAAGTATAGAAGGTGTTACCTCTTTAGTGTGACTGCCTTTCTCTCTTGTTCTCTATTTTTCTGGTTTTGCTGTTAGGCTTTCAACCGCGCTCTTCTTTTTCTTAACTACGTCACATTGTGACTGGTTCCGCATGACTTCAGCCCTGATTGTGAATGCATGAGTACCTAATGCGGCCGTCCGAAAGCGAAGGCGCAGGCGTCTGACATCTATCGCCCGTCGTGCCCAACAAGCGAGGCATAAGAATGACGAACTTTTTTTTTCACTTCAAGGCAAGAAAAAAAAAACGAGCTCTTACTTTACGTTGCAGAAAGCGAGTCTCGATTGTCAATTGGAAGCAGTGAGTACTCGTTTGCGCTCGTCACCGCGACTTCTCATGCATAAGCTCCTTGGACGTCTCGAGCAGCAAGCGCAAAGTGCTCGCTCAGTAGGCGTTACAGTGCACGGCTGAAATTCTTTTCGTAAAGTTTTGTTCTCGATTGTTCTCTTTAGCATGCCCTTAGGCTGCTTAAGAACAGCTTAAAATGTGGGCACTCTTGCTGGAACGCATTTACTCAGAGATAAATTTATGCCGGTTTAAATTGGGAAACAAATGTAATGCCACGCGAGACCCAGGAAGTAAGTAAAGATTGATTCGCTTTAAACAACATTATGCAGATTCGGCGCAGACATTGGTATCCGCGTGGAGTGATGCTGCCTCGAAGAAGATACGTAAATGCTATACGTCTCTTCCGCAACGTGTATTGCAGCATAGCGATCACGTGTCTGCCCGGCGAAATCGACAAAACGCGGATACGCCAACCACGCGACCCACGTGATGCATGCATCCCGTGAATTACCCTGCCTCCGGGATCGACCTACTTTTCATTACGCTATCTCGGAGATCAGCCTGGCTTACTATTTCAGTACATACAGGATCAGCACATCTTGTTAGGCAAGAAGCCGATTGAGCGGACGCGCCAAGCCTCAGGAATAAAGGGAAATATTTAAATCCTCGCTTTAAAGAAGAAACAAATACACTTGAAGGGGCATACTGGTTGCAGTGAGGATATTTAGGTACAGTTGCTTGTTTCACTGTTTAATGCCGTGGAGAATAGAGCCGGCCGCCCGCACCTCTGTATAGGGGCAGTACAGAAGGGGCTACATAAGCCGATTGGTTACATGAGTGCTGTAGTTTGTGCTAGCTATTTGGCATTACAGCAGAAGCAGCAGCTACCGTCAGGAAAATCTGGGAGAGTTCACCTGGAAGGCTTCGCTTTAATTTAGCGGGAGGATATACCTGAGGGATCACTGGCAGCAACACGAGAATCACGCGGTGCCTAGCTACTGGCACCCCATGCATCAGTCCGCGCTGCGCCAGACGCTGACCGAGATGCCATGGTAAAATCGGGCACTGCGACATCACATGCGCGCCGGACACACAGAGCCGAATAGATTTGTTTGTGTGCTTGTGTCCGATGTGCGTGCATGTTTTGCTATCACTCTGTCTCGGTATCAAAGCCCGCCAGATAGACCAAAAGCAAGTTTCCTTTTTGGAAGGCGTTCCCTGTGCTATGCTCCATGTGGCTGAGGCGGATGGTTTCTATCCACGTAGAAGCATCGTTTGTGGCGCGTGCAACGCACAAAGCCTCTAGAGAGATGTGACCATGAGAGCCTACGTGGCTGGTAGCGTTCCGAATGCCACGGCAGGACCTTCCGAATTGGGATACTGGGCGCGCGGAGGTCCTTCACCTTAACTGTCGAGCGGGTTTGCATTTCACTTAACCTTATTTCATTTCCCATTACAGACAAGATCCGACTACAGAACTTGAAATATGAACCCGTGTGTCGTGACAACTACCTGTCGTGGAAGAAAGAAATGATCACGTCGCAGCGATGCTTACACTTCGAGAAAAAACACTTGCGTGAATTTGTAGTGTGCTGTATACATCCTGGTGAACTATTTTGTCATGCGCATGGCCATATTTTATAACATAAGGTATATGTGAGAAGCGACGCTCCTGGCGCTTCCAACGGGCCCCTAGGGATCAGCTGGTCCTAACGTCGACGACCTTTTATCCCCCAATATACAGCGGTGTAGGTTTTTGGAGGCGTAAATGTTTTTCTGATCAACTTTTAAGGATCACACAAGTTGCGGACCACGTAGAATGCGCTCATTAATTATGATGGGGCGTGAATTGAGTCACACATTGATCATACGGTAGGAGTATGCGCAAGTTAATGATCTTTAGTTTTAGAACACGCATTTCCTTACGTACAGCTCTTCAGTTCCTCAGTGAACTAGCTTTCTGTAGGCAGAAATAGCAGCGCATTATTAACACAGCGGATGATTAATTGCTCTTCCAATACGCCAGCAAACAATTTATGACAAGCGATATCTGCAGCTGTCATTTTACCTTGAACAAAATGCATGTGCATCTTCTCTCAAGAAACAGCGTTTTTTATTTGCGTGCTTCGGTCCGAGCCCTCCGTGCTTGCGTTTTCACTTCGTTTGTTCATTAATCTGTCATTTCAGTACTTTACGTCACAATCATTCACCTTGTCATCAAAGTGAAACTCCTTCAAAAGGCCTTCCATTTGCTTTCGCAGGACCAGGCAGGTCCCGTTACTTGTCACATCGGTAGGTGTTGCTGCGATCTCGCACGATGCCAATACAAGACCCAGACCAAAGCATTCCCCTCAGCGGTGCGCGAAGCAGAACGGTAGTGCACAGGTGCTCATTCTGTTCAATATCAGCCGGCTGCGAACGGAACCGAAGTATTCTTTCTTTATCGTTTCTTCGCATTCTCTCAGCGCACCTCCACTTCTTCGAGATTTATTTATATCTTTTCTTGGCAGTCTGACGGCGAATCTGTTCTGGAAGCCCGAGCTGTAGTACTTTCCATGAGGGAGCGAATTTTTGGGGAAAGGGGAATGAAACGTGACTCACATTAGAATGGCTGGTAGAGTCATGCGTGGGTTACAAAAGAGACTGAAAGGCACACATACACGCACAGAAAACACACACACACAGATATAAGCATCGATTTTTTTTTTCATTTTTGGTTTGCAATAATTTCTAGTATGAAGCGCACTGCGTGGCCGTGTCTATAGCGGACGATACCTCTGCGACCTAGCCTCTTGTGTTGTTCTACTTGTGTGTCAAGTCCCTTTGTATAATCTGCATCCCCAATTTTGGAGCACAAATCCTATAACATAATTAGTCTATCAGTCGCAGGAGGGCTGTTTGATCAATGTAGTTTTAGACAGAAAGAGAGTGGTGGCGAAAGGGCGACTCACGGAAACAGACCGAGATTGCTCTTTCAGAACTATCGCTTTTCTACTTTAACTTGTCAGCGGGATGTCATATTGTTCTATGTGCTGTACAAGACCTGCAAAATCTTTTTTGCCAAGCCCTTCTAAGGTGGTTTGTGGTCAGACCGGTGATATATTTATTGGTATATAATCCCGTGATGGACCTCTGACGTGAAATATTTGTTCAAATGTTTCCTTTTCCCACTCCGTTGTATATCAAATCAAGGTCTCAAAAAGTTTGTTTTATGTGAGTGTCTTCATCACTCTCCCATGTCATGAGTTCCTCCGTGACCGTTAGCGTTATCGAGGCCAGTCAGAATTTCAGCACCAGCAGACGGACGGACTGACGGAGTGATGGAGGGACAGATGTTATCAGTTCTTCTGCCATAAATACTGAGATGAAATACAAAGATCGCTTTACAATAGGTCAACGCCTAAGGCGCTGTCATATTCCACGCAAATATATTCAGACATTTTATCCGAAAAGCGAAGCAACGATTGCGATAAAAAAATAGTATACAGCCATATGAAGTAATGAGAATACTTTGTCGGACCGTATAAGCTTGTAAACATTCCACTGACTAATTTAACAAGCATGCAGTCAGCGTGCACAGACAAACAAGAAGACATCCCACTCTATGACTGCGGACACTCGCTGTCAGAACGCTGGCGTGAGGAAGCGCGGCAGCAGCATCGAGCGAAGTGACTTTCGTGCTGTCTATCGCTTCAACGCAAATTGAGCGGCGAGAAAAAGCACACGCAAAGCTACGAGCCGTCGGCCCACCTAGACTGTGCCTCCAAAGCAGATGGCTTTCAAGACAAAGCCGACGCGGCCGCGTGCGATCGCGCCATACGCAGTTGCTGCCGAAATACAACGCCCCCCGCATTCCCTCCGTTCGCCCGGTTCCATGCGCGCGACTGAAAAAGGCCCACTTCCTCCCCGCTTTCCTCCGTTGCGCGCGCGACGTTGAGCCGTGATCGTCGGCTCCCCCTGGCACGCCTTCACTCGCACATACAGCATACGGCGCGCGGCGACGGTGTTATCGCCCTTGGACTTTTTACAGAACATCACGGCGACGGCGAAGACGACGGCGATAACGATGGCAAAAATGCACCTGGAGTGTCCATATAATTGAGATAGCAATAAGATATTGTGCTGCGTGCTTAGATTGACCAGATAATTCACCCTGTACAAAGAACTTTGGATAAATGAATGAATGAACGAATGAATAATATATATATATATATATATATATATATATATATATATATATATATATATATATATATATATATATATATATATATATATATATATATAAAGTGTGAAAGGCGCTGGCGTATAAAAGACTAGTGGGGTTTGCGAATATTTATTGTTGAGACCGAATCTAGTAAAAATTTAATAGTGCCTGAAGTGAATCGAATCGAATCACGTTTTAAATACTTTCTGAATAGTTTTGAAATAATGAACAGATGTTATCAACATAATATAAAACGATGTTCTCATCCGAATATATTCAGAACGTTAGCGAGCTTCTGTCATCGCACTGAACATTATGAAGCGTTGTTTTATTAAAGAACAAATAAAGCTTGCTGAACAAATCTGCTGTTTGTCGCACGTTCAGGATTCCTCGATAAATGTTAAATATGTAGCCAGAAAGTTTGGGCTCTCTGAACAAGGCATAACGTACTCCACCATACGTTACACCTCGTGATTTACCTTTATGGCCGCCAGGATGAAAGTTATCGCACTTTTGCTTCAATGTTGTGTTTAATCGCTCTAAGTTTGCAATCTAAAGTATGGGAGAATTATTCCAAACGTGTTCGCATTTATGAATAGCGACTATGTGATTCGAAGACCTAATCAAACTTAAGAATGTTCGATTCGTTATTCGGAAGTTACGAATATTCGCACACCCCAATTTAAACTAGTAATAGACGGCTCGACGATAGGTGGCGCACAGAAGAAAAAGAAGAAGGAAAAAAAAACTTGCGATCAAGCAAACTTACTACCTTGAATAATGTAGCTTAATATATATATATATATATATATATATATATATATATATATATATATATATATATATATATATATATATATATATATATCATGAGCAGCCAACAGACGCTGACACCAAGGACAACATATGGGAAATTACTTGGGCTGAATAGATGAAATAATGAAACGATAAATTAGTGGAAATTAAAGTGGATGAAAAGGTTGTGGATTCGGTTCCCACCTGCGGCAAGTTGTTTTTTCATCCACTTTAATTTCCACTAATTCATCGTTTCTTTATTTCATTTATTCAGCACAAGTAATTTCCCCTATGTTGTCCTTGGTGTCAGTGTTTGTTGGCTTCTCATGATATGACTAATAAAAATCGGGCCCCTCAGTTAACCCCCTTTCTTCTCGTTTATATATATATGGAAATGTCATACTTGTGTTGCGCAAGAAAAGAACGAGTGATAAGGAAGGAATACAGGGAGGGACAAAATCCCTACCGCTGGTGTTTTCATACCCTCCGGACCTTGTATTTTCCAACCCACAGTACGAACCACTGCCAACGCGACCAACTTTCAGTTCTTTTGCTGCTTATTCAAAGAACACGATACAGCAGAATGGTTGCACACTCTGAATGGTTGTACACTCAGAGGCCTGTTGCACCAACTCGTTTCAAAAAGAATGGCGATATCATTATTGATGACATCAGCACCATAACTACTACTACTACTACTACTACTACTACTACTACTACTACTGCTACTACGACTACTACTACTACTACTACTACTACTACTACTACTACTGCTGCTGCTGCTGCTGCTGCTGCTGCTAACTTTCCTCTCTTCCTTTTCAACCTTATCACCCCTGCCAGGTTAACAGGTTGCATGACAGTAACTTTCTGCTATTCGATTGATGACTTCTGTATCGGCTAAGGGGCTATGACTGATGAAAGTTATCCGAAATAAACGCAAAAAAGAAACCAACACTGCAGGACGCAATGCGTGTACACGCGCATATGTTCCTTCTACTCTTGTCCTTTACTGGTTGCGCCTTCTCATAAAGCACGGATTTCACTGCAGTACTTGAACCTTCGAGTTCCTTAAGAAACCTGCAATTATTTGATTAATCGTGGGCACTCGCGAACTGAGGCAGTGCAATGCAGTAATGTCGATGATGGCGGAGTTTGACTTTTGGCCTCACAAGAAACGTTATTCTCTCTGTTTTGCTTCCGCTGGGTGATGACATTAGCACAGGCTGAGTGACGTAGAACGCCCAGCATCTTGCTTTATTGCGCGGTTGCTCGTGTTATGCAGGGGGGAGTTGCTGCATTCGTGCCCAAGGGAATTTGTGGTAAGGCCACCGCGTTTGCCAATGCTGTCGCCGCGCCACTGAAGAGTTGTGGGCGTCCCTAGATGCATTATATGGCTGTGAACACATCTTTTGGTTGCTTAGAAATTTTATACTTTTCTTTTGCTTCCCTTCTCTCGGGCCTAGCATATTCGTGTACGCTATCTTTCTGCATACGCTCGGAGGGGCGATTCATCACATCCGGTCGCAGACTCGGTTTCATCAGAAACTGCTTGCTGCTGTCAATATTATTATTTTTTCGCGCATGTTATTAGACTTTCATTTTCCGGAGCGTACAGCAGGCTCCACGAGAGTTTTGCGCAATAAAGCGTAGGAGGAAGGCGAGTTCCTGGAATACCGCTTTATATTTCTACGAGAACGGTAAACCGAGACGTTGACTAATGCATGTCGCGCAGGCGACGTTACTTGTTTGCTTGAGAAAAAAGAAAGAAAACTAAAGGAACCAGTTTGGTTTATTTGTAAGGAAATGGGGGGGTGGGCAGAGGTGGGGGAGAGGCACAGTATGTGCGCACCTGTACTCAAGCAAATACATAATAAAAGGAAGGATACTTACTACGGTAAACTGTAAGAATTTTATTAGGATATTTTTTTTTAACGCACAGCGGTTGGTTCTGTCGCGCTCTGGGTTGTGTGAAAACACAGCGCACAGGGAGGAAGAAGGGATACGTGGAATCGGTAAGCTCGTTTACATTACGCAAGGTGCATCAGTAAATGCTGCGCAAAGAGCGGTTTGATAGATGCAGAATTCAACAGTTGCTGAAAGAAAAACAATGTAAAAGCAGCACAGGGTGAAGACCGGCAAGTGATTGAGCGATTTTGTTTGAATGCTGATGAAGGCAATGGTTTGCTGAGATTTAATGAATATCGAAACGCGGACTCTGAAAATGCAAACCAGAAAGTTTCGCTCAGAAACCACTCACAAATATGATAAAGTATAATTGGAATACTAAAGAAAAAAAAAAACATGCGACTGACATCGTAAGAGCTCCCATTTTTGAGTATTTAATCAATGAGAAATTGATAACTCCACGTGAAGAAATGACTTCATAATATGCATAAGAAAAACATGCATTAAAACGTAGAAAAGCTTTGCTGGACATGGCATAAAACGTAAACGACATGCTGCTTTAAGGTTTAAATCAAAATAAAACTAAAGTAAAGGTCTAATGAAAGCCGCGTTCTCACTTACGAATGAAAATTTTCCGCTCTAAATCAGGATTAAAATAAAAGAGTGGTTTCGCTAGGACTCTATTCATCTCTATGCTTCGTAATAGCCTTGCATTGTGTTTTCTGGAAGTGCAAACGCTTTGTCTTCATCAGAATTTCAAGTTTTAGTTTGGAGATTTGAAATAAGATATTTATAAGCATCTCCGTTACAGCCAAAGGTGCAACGATGGGTGTGGATAGCCGCACAAGCTCGCTACCTCAAGTAAACGGTCCAGGTGGCGTCTTTATGTATCCCTGCATTATTTATATTTCTTCGTATGGCTGTGCATTAAGTTATAACCGAGTTACAGTCAATTTTGTGGTGCTGTGGTGGTCAGAGCAAGTCAGACTTGCTTTTGTCACGCCACCAAGACAACGTTCCTGTCTCCCTCTTTCTTGGAGTCTAAAACAGTGCGAAAGGACGGGGCATCAAAGCTCGAGTTCATCTTTTTTTTCTTGTTCTTCACGAACAGCACTCAGCGAAGGTCCAAGAGATGGCAGGTGTTCCTCAGAGTGATAAAATTTACGCGTCACTTTCAGCCCCTCTCTTTCTCTCTCGCATTCTCTATGGCCACTGGCTCACTAACGCGCTAGCCACTGTCCGCGAGAACTACTGGGCCCGTATTCACAAAAAGCACTTACGCCAGAGTTGTTCGTCAGAGCATCCCACCAATCCCGATGCTGGACGCACTATTAGCCAAAGAGGCCAGCCAATGGCAAAGGGCACTTACGAACGAAAGGCTTCCCGAATGCGTCCCTTCGTTCTTGCCCGGCAGGCTCTCCCGCATCTCGCTCTTGTTGTGCATTGTTCGGGCTGAGATCGAGTGGATGTGGCTCGCCTGTCTGTTGTTCCCTTGGATGAACGTCCACGAGGAAAGAGCAACTTCAACCTACCGGCGGCTGCGTAACTGACGATGCTGAGCCTTCAAGGCGGAGGTGATAGGCGGCCGCGGCCGGCTGCGAGCACGAAGTATCGGAAACACTGCGGCCGGTTCTGTGCCAGCTTTAATCTCGCCTGGGCGCTAGCCATTCACAGATGTCGTTTGTCACGCTGTAGCGAAAGCCTAGAGGGTTTCGTCGGATCTCTCTGCGTCCGTGTTTGCCTGGGGGCTCCCATCGCGGAGTGCCAGCGAGTCGTTGTGACTTTGAAAGGCTGCGAAACGACTTGGGTTGTAGTTCAGATATATACTCTCAATGTTCGCACTCTATTGGCAGCAATACGTGAGAACGCTTCCACGGTACCGCATTAATTTTCTCGATCACAAAAATTGCTCAGTTGCGAAATGTCGCGTTTATCATTGCTGAACGTTCTTCGCTGTCTTTGCTCATTACTGACGTTTTTCTATGGATGTCTTGAATGGTTTTTAGTTGAAAAGAATGTGTATTTTGCCAGTGATGCGCAAACATCTTTAGTTTTAATTGGTGTTCATTGCGTTGCACGTGATTCTGTGCTATGATTGCCCACACCATGCTCTCTCCCTTCTTCTGTTTTATTTTTCCTGTTTTATTTATTCTTTATTTTATTCTGTTTTATTCTTGAGATGCAAAATTTTTGCAAGGGATTTTCCTATATGCCTACTTTAGGTTCCACTCTTCATTTCTTGCTCACTACATTACGCCATAGTGAAAAATACTTAGGTCATTGAGCTAAAGAAATTGCACTCAGTGAATCAAGACACGTTGTAGTGTCTGTTTAAAAGCCACGTCGCCTTTTAACGTTATTTCTGTTTACTCTCTCTGAAACCTAAAGCTGCCTTCGCGGCAGCATGACTAGTTTTGAGAGAAAGCCCGCTTTACATAAAGTAATATGATGTGTGAATGGATAATGGAACGACATCTTGAGCGGTAGACTCGGCGATTAAAGCAGTAACAACAAAATTACAAAGCGTCAGATATAATTCAAGATCAAAAGAGAGAGAGAGAGAGAGAGAGAGAGAGAGAAAACAAATGGCAAACAGAGAAGCGTAACATGTCACGAAAGAAAGTATTTGCACTTTAATTTCGCAATATATTTAACGGCTCTCAAAAGCTTAGGCACACCGAGATCTATAAATTCATATTGGTGTCTTAAAGTTTATTGATGAGGCATTATAAAATATCAGATCAGCCTGCTGTGTATGAAGCTCCACCAGCCCATGATGGGTAAACTAAACCGATCGAAGTTAGTCACGAAAAGGCAACGCGACGTTTTAACTAATGCTCACAGGTCAAACTAGTAACCGCCAGGTAAACTAATACTATGAAAAGCAAATACCCCACCTGAGCTGCTCATGGCTTTTCTCCAAGAAATTGGCCCTAATCTTTTCTAAATGCAGTCATACGTAATGGAGTGGGAGGAAAAGGCTGTTTTGTTTAGATAAGAAAGATGTTCAGGTCTAAGAACTAGAGTGAACAAGAAAAAAGGTATATGTCAAAGAAGGTAGCAGCCCAACTTGTTCGATGTGCGTGTGTGAGTGAGAGAGAGGAAATGCTTTTTAATAAAAAGTAGATAGTTATTACGGTGTGTTTATAATGCCTTACATGCTACTGTCCACAGGGGAAGGAATTCGGCACGGAAATGCTCTTCGAGAACTTGGTGCGGATGCAAAGCGTGTGCTTTGCGCAAACACGTATGCGAGTTCATTAGTAAAAATTACACAGACGAGTGCTAAATGTAAACATTTGCGTAGATACCGAGTATGCAGTGGAGAATGCGCAGCAGCTGGACTAAACGGTTCTCGCCCGCACCCGTGAACGAACGCGTTGGACTCGCATGATCGATGAGTGGTACTGCAATTAGCGATCCCTGTTTTCGCAATCGCAGAGACTGAGTTACCGGCAAGGCAATTAGCCAGGTGGTGTAGCCCACCTTCTCGCCACGGGTACGATGACCGACCTCGGTTGTGCGTTTTGTGCAGGCCACGTGAGCAACTAGCATGCCGGAGTATATAGGTTCTGAACGTCTACATGTTTGTCGTGTTGAACCTAATTATTGAAGTTTATACCAGCGAGGGAACGAAAAAATGATAGACGCACCGTTAAGACACAGGAAGTGAGAGGTTGGGTATAGAGAGCAGGCGGAGGTAGCCGATATTCTAGTTGACATTGAGAGGGAAAAAAATGGAGATGGACAGGTCATGTAAAGTAGATTACCGGTGGACCATTACAGTTACAGAATAGGTGCCGATAGTCGAGAATGGGTGCCGAAGGATAGGTCGAGGTTTATTGTGTGAACTAAAAACCATAAACCTTGTTTCCTGAGGGTTAATAAGCAATTTTTTTTTACACCAACTACTGATATTATTTGGTTAATCGTTTAAACGCTCAGTTAGCCGTTATGGGAAGTGCGAACAGTGGTGTCGTCCACCTACAGAAGACATCCTGTAGAAGTTAGACGGCTTGAGAAATCATTAATGAATATAAGAAATAAGAGGGAACCCAGTAGGGGCCCCTGTGGAATGCCAGTGTTAATTATTTTTGTGTCAGACAATACTCCTGAAATGTAAAGCTGTTGCCGTCTTTCGTGTAAATAACTTCGTAGTAGCTCTGAGGAGGGACCTATTATGCCATATGCGCGAGGTTTAGTAACCGGAGCGTTGCAATTAAGGGAATCGAATGCTTTTGAGTAATGATTAAAGACAGATCCTACAAATCTGCCTGATCAATTTCCGCTTTGACCTTGTCAGTGAGCATGATTGAAGCTAGATTAATAGAATATCCAGAACGAAAACCAAACTGTCTTGGTGTTAATAGTTGGAACTTGTCCAAGTAGTTAGAGTGGCACTGTTCTATTAGTTTTTCTACTGCTTTATTAAAACACGGCAAGATTGATATGTGCCTGCAATTTGCTAATAAGGTGACGTCTCTTCTTTAAACACAGGAATTATTTTTATCTTTTCATGTCACTGGGGAAAACGGCAGTTTTAAAAATTAAATTGTCAACATGATTGAAAGCTTCACATATGCTGTCAACAATTTCCATGATGTGATAAGAGCATATGAGATTTAAACCAGGACAACAATTTTTAAGATCCATAATCGTTGCGCCAACTTAACTAGGTGTAGTTGGGAAAAGATAAAATGATTGTTGTGACAAATCCGACATGGGAGTGTCATTACCGCCGGAGATATCAGGCACAGTAGCAAAAGAGTTGCTGAGCGCGCCTGCAATATCTTTAGAATTTTGGGTACACAGTCTTTTTCTTTAATTTTCGTTGTTTCACTCCAAATAGGGTTCTTATTCAGAAACGCATTATGTAGCTGCCATTGCTTTCGGCAATCGTTCCCGGTTTGATTTATTACATGTTCATGGTAAGTTCTCTTCGCTTTCTTTAAGTAGGTATGCCAGTAAGTAGCAAAACTTTTTGTACTGTAGCTGAAGAAATTGGTTAAGTGGTCAGTATTTACGTTTACGATACAGACTTTCTTGCGCATGCTCTTCAGCAATCCTGGTGTGAGCCAAAGGTTTGAAGGTGAAGCAAAATGTTTACGGCACTTAACTACTGTTGTTGCTGACGATATACAAGGTTTAATTATGCCAGATAACTCATTATAACAAGCTTCAACATCATTTGATGATGTAACGCACGACCAATCTGAACTGGTGGCTAGCTCTATGAAGTGTTCTTTGTGAAACATGGATTTTGTGCACATAGTTTCGCAGGCTTGACGAAGACGTGGAAAACGGAGCACAATTGGAGGAAAGTGGCTGGTTATGTTGCTTCGTGAGATAAAACCTGAGGGCGATAAAGCAGATTTGTCAATGCATGATCGATGAGAGTACCCCAGTTAGAGATGCATCTAATGGGAAGTTGGAACTCAGACTCAGTACCGTATCCATGACAGATGGTAATGTATTCTCTGATGTAGGCACGGTCCTCATCCAGAAGATTGATATTTACGTCTCTCATGATAACTACGGTTTTGTTTTCATTCGGAACAGTGTGCAAAATTTCGTCTAGGGCGCAGCAAACCATGTTTGCACTAGAAATCGGTGATTGGTAGATGCAGCCAAATGCAGTACTTTTTTCACCGCAATGATTTATTTAAATCCATACTATTTCGCAGTCAGGCATGCGGAGGTATATATCTGGTCTGCATTTTCACTCTATATCTCGTGAAACAAAAATTGCACTACCGCCGTGGCTGGATGACGCACTCGCAACTTCCGCCACTCTGTGGGCTAATGGTAATGAGGATGATTGCAATCATGGTTGTGACCCAGCATAACCCTAGATGGGGTATAATATTTAGCTTTCGATATTTAGCAAATTTCAAATGAAATATCTCCTATTAAGTTTTTACAAGAAGCACAATAATCAGGGCTAGGTTCAGTAACGACGCAGCTCTGGCGGTCAGCTGTGGCACTGCAAACACAATATCAAAGCCGCTCAGTAGGACCAATAGGATTTCTATCAGTGACTTGAAGCCTCCGTGAAACTATCGCTTTGATTTAGCCACTGTATCGAATGGCGCAAGTAAAATAATTGATCAGACTTCTCTTAGACTGTGTATTCTCATCAGCGTCGCGTGGTGGTAGCCGTTCACAACAGAGCTAATCGTCTTCCAACGAGACGCATAAATTTCACCAAATAGACGAAAAAAATAAGTCGCCTCAGTCGTATACACTGATATGGAGCGGTTCAGGGCATTAGTGTGTCTTCCTAATGAAGGATAAGTTGACTTACTGAAAAACGAACATTCCTGCACTTCCTTATTTCGCACCCAAAGTCGCAGTGCTGTTGGCATCAGGATGAAGTCATATATTCCAAAGTACTGCCACGGTATTTTCCTCTTTTCTTTTAAGAAAAGCCACAGGAGGTGCCGCGTCGAATTTTCGTTAATTTCAGACTGATGTGTGCCTGATTTCACTTTTTTGTTTATCAATTACCTAGACTCGCGCAATTTGATAACGCTACTAAAACAAAATAAAAATCGCGAAAGTGATTTGTTGCGTGAATTTCAATATGGTGCAATATGATTTGTCCTTTTTAATTTGCTTAATTAAACTTCTGATGTACCGGGGCTTCTAATCATTGTAAACGCTAAACCTCTGTGATTCTACAAATGTAATTTTTTATGTAGCTTAATTTTATATTCCTCTGTAGTGTCGCCTAACTACGAAATGAACAAACTATACAGAAAACGCACACTAAGAATTGCCGTTTGTGTGGCTTGCATATAGTTGTAAAACTGGAAAACAGTTATACACTCGAAACTTCTGCATAGGACCGAATCAGAAATTCTACATTAGCGCCAGGCCCCTCGATGCGCTACGCCCGCTACGATGCGCTACGGTGAAAAAAAAATCAATTACATCATCTTGAGACGCGCGTTTCCTCACAGTAAACCTCAAACGTCCGCCGGGAGCCCAGAAAATGTAGCATTACTTTGTTTATTTATATTATTTGTACATGCTGCAGCGCAATAAGTGTTATAGCAGTAGTGGATTAACACAGGGAAACTATACACCGCAAGATACAATAAAACGAGGAAGCTCATGAGCTAACACCATAAATCTTGGATGGCAAATACAAAACTTTGTTATGGGCATGAGCGAACAGACCCAGGTAAGGAATTCCAGTCTTCTATGGAACGAGGGAAAAAGCTGAATTTAAACATATTAGTGCGTGCAAAGTAGGGCATCAAGCTTAAGTTGGGGTGTCGTCTCGTCGATGACTGTGGCGCGATGTAAGTATAGTTATTTTTGAAATTCTAACAGAACAATTGACGATGATGTGCAAAAAATCTAATGATGCCGTGCGGTGACATGAATGGAGATACGTTTAATTCAAGGAACGAAGTGCAGAAGAGGGTGAAAAGTCACGATCATAACGGTGACATGTAAATCTTACAGCTTTTTTTTTACTGAATTGCTTCTGGCCTGTTAGTCTAACACTGCGTTGCAAAGGAAAGATGTGAATTCAACAACAGGATGGATTAGCGATTTATATATTAGTAGCTTAATATCTTTTGGAGAGTTGGATAGTGTACGACGTGAGTAACTTATTTTTTTAGTGCTTTGTTGCAAATGTAATCAACGTCATTAGACCCTCACATATGCGTAACAATGAAACCGAGATACTTATGATCAGATACTCCAGACACAGCGTGGTTATTGAAGGAATAATGAAAAAGAGGAGGATAAGTCGACGAGCTCTAAGCGATGTCCTGCGTCATGTGTACAGTGTTCCCCACTTTCTGTGTGTGTGTGTGGTATTTTTTTTTTTCAATTTCGCGGTTTATCCAGTATTTGTCGTACGGGAATGGTGGAGAGCTTATACTGCGTTTGCACAGTTTCCATAGTAGTTGTAAGGGAAGCATGCAAAATAATCGGAGCGTAAAAGGAAACTTTTCTATCTCAGTCACTGGCTTCGTACTTGCACTAAAACTCTGAATCATTAAGAGTATGTTACGAAAACGACTGCATGTGGCGCCGATAGTATGAATAAAGTTGATTTCGCTCACAATGTTCGCTAAAATAATGCAATTTACAAAAAAAAATCCTCTCAGTTGAATAACAGTTCGCATGGCTTCTTTATTCAGCTGTGTCTTTTCCAAAATGTTGCGCTGAGCGTGTACTTAGCGCAACAATGGCGTTTCTGACGAGAGCAGTTCCGCCCGTATTTGTAGACTCTGCTGAACTGCCCCTATTTTGTGGCCCGTCTGTGTAGCGTGCTGGCCAACAGTTCTTTGAGCAGACGCTAATCGTTCGAGGGACGGCGCAGGATTGCTCAAGCGTTGTGTGTCACTTCCACGCTGCCGCGCTCATGTGCTGCAAAAAAACAAAAAAAAAAACAAAAAACAAATTGTCGTTTCATTATTTCTTTCTTTTATTGCGCAGTCAGTGACATCATTTTCTATTGTGACAGAGGGTCGACATCTTCAATATGCTGTGTCGACGTACTATTTATTGGTCGAAAAATTTGTTATCGAGGTTGTGACAAAGTATGCAGCACAGTGCGTCGTTTTTTCGGCGCGCCGGAGAAGAGAAGCGTAATAAACGAAACGTGGGTTCTGTGGCTGTTGGGTGCGTGTGTCCGGCAAAAATTTCACACCAACACCTGCCGCTTGATGTCTGTGGCTTTATGAGATTTACTTTCGAGGTTGCTAACCCGCACCCTGGTTTCATTCATACTAATAATCTATTACTTCTGTGTGGAGTGTCTGGGTTAAGACAAGCGGAACCTCCGTGAAGATAAGGAAAACAGCCATGGAAGAGGGGGGGGGGCACAGAAGAAGAGGAAGATTACTAAATCGGCGGAATAAACAGACCAGGTTTTGAGGCAACAATAACAACAAAACAGACCGTCTCATCCCTATTTCCTAACATTACGATTGTGCGCCGCACTTTGAGACACCTTTGAGACACTTGCGTTGAAATGTACAGAGACCTAACTAGTATATCCAATGGCAATGTTTTCTCCGCATACCTTAAATCCAATGTCAACAGAAACTGATTTAAAATGGTGCACATAGTGTTGACTATGTGGAGCCGCTCGCTATCCAATTAGAGCGTACGTAGTAATTAAGAGCGACTTTCACGATTACCCAGAAAGCCACGATAAGATTATATAATATTGATAAGGTTTATGCACACAAGCGCTACTCAGTTCTTTACAGGGTAGCCAACCACAACTACCTCTTGTTAACCTCTCTTCCCCCCTATAGGTAAACTGTCCGTTAAGTTATTTGAAGAAATAGAAGGCTGCGCAAGCGGTGTTGCGCAGCCTTCTATTCTTCTATTCTTCTATTCTTCTATTCTATTCTTCGACGGACAAGTAAGGTCAGTCAATACGTAATTAGCGAATATACGTTTGTTACCTTTTTCGTGATTACGGCACACATCTATTCAAGTCTTGAAGACAATCGTAGTCGAAGACAACTCTATTTTCTTGGGTACTTCTAAAGCACTTGTGTTTCGAGACACTGAATTTGGCACTCAGCACGGTAGCTTCACATTCGGTCTCGACGCAAAGACGAACATCCCATCTGACTTGGTCGACTCAGTATAGATCCGCCGTGGTGGCATAGTGGCTTTGGAGTTGTGCTGCTAAGCCCACTGACGCGGTATCAAATCCCGGCTGCGGTGGCTGTATTTCAATGGGGGCCAAATGCAATAAGGCCCACGTACCGTACGTTGGGTGCACGTTAAAGAACCCCAAGTGGTCAAAATTAATCCGGAGTCCCGCACAATGGCGGGCCTCGTAATCACATCCTAGTTTTGCACGTGAAATTCCAGAATTTGATTGATTTTAATTCCGTGTGGCACGCAAGTCTAGAAGTAGGAAGGAGGTAATAACAGCGGCGCTCCTGCTCTCTCGGTTGGCACAAAAACAAGACTGGCTGCCCTCTTTCTCACGCCGTAATCAGGGTCACGTGCATAGTTTGTTTTTTCTGCCGACATTACCGCCTCTGTATGCAAACTTAGGGTGCTCAGTGTCAAAAGTGGATGACGAGTATATCAGAACACAAGTGCTATAAAAGTCCCCCCCCCCCCCCCCCCCCCACGCACACAGACACACCGAAAAAAAAATGGAGCTGTCTTAGAATAAGATTGCTCTTCAAGTGCATGAAATAAACGTATACCATAATCACGATAAACAGATAAATAAACAGAAGACCTAATGAATAAATATCTGTTAATTATGCATTGGATAGCCCTACTTGCTTACTAAAATTGTTTGAGGCTTGCGTTGTGGCTAATTGTAATGGCGTAATTAAAATACGGTGCTGCGGAGGTGACAAAAAATTAAATTATGGGGTTTTACGAGCCAAAGCTACAATATGATTATGAGGCGTGCCGTAGGGAGGGACTCTTGAAATTTGGTGTTCTTTAACGTGCACCTAAACCTAAGTACACGGGTGTTTTCGCCCCATCGAAATGTGGCCGCCGTGGCCGGGATTTGATCTCGCGACCTCGTGCTTAGCAGCCCAACACCATAGACACTAAGCAACCACGGCGCGTAGCGTAAGGCATGTCTGCGCTTGGGTTTATATTGTGTGTCGGTCTTATCTCTGCTGATGTTTCTGCTTACTATACTGAAATTGTGCCGTATCCAAAAAAATGAAGTTGTTTTAGGATGCGGCAGTCGTCAAGCACCTAATCAAAGCGTATATCAGGATCGCGAAATTAATAAAATTAATACAACATTTTCTGAATTGTGCACTGACGGACCCTACTTTTTAACCAAAATTGCGTCCCTCAAAGCGGATAAATCACCTGTGCAATCTTCATCTGTGTAGCTAGAGTGGATGTATCTTTATTTTAATTACTTACAATTGACCGTTGGAAGCCTTGCATTTTTTTCCATGCCCCTCTATCTGTCCTCGCTGCGACGTTTGTTACCTCTCCGGATAATTTTAAGCCGGCTGGACACGAACCCATATTTATAAATCAAGAGTATTCGGACCGAAGCAACATCTGTCGCTGGCGCAGAAGGCTATCCGCGGGCTGGTGTACTTCTTGAAGTATAGACATGCCCGAGTAATTGTGTATGGTTCGTACACATATATGCATGATCCCACATGAAGGCAGTGTTCTACTCTCACTCTCTTTTCTCTTTTTATTTTGCCTCTCCCTTACCCCACGGGCAGTGTAGCAAACCGGGCGCTCTTATTGACCTCTCTGCCATTTCTCTATCTATCTATCTATCTATCTATCTATCTATCTATCTATCTATCTATCTATCTATCTATCTATCTATCTATCTATCTATCTATCTATCTATCTATCTATCTATCTATCTATCTATCTATCTATCTATCTATCTATCTATCTATCTATCTATCTATCTATCTATCTATCTATCTATCTATCTATCTATCTATCTATCTATCTATCTATCTATCTATCTATCTATCTATCTATCTATCTATCTATCTATCTATCTATCTATCTATCTATCTCGTTTTTGCTCGCTGACACAACTTTACCATCTCATGTATAATTAACAGTGGTCGAATAAGAGTAGTCTCAGCACTGAGCCATTGTTTCAACAACTGGACTGTACCGTCAAAACGGTGGCTCCTGGGCGAGGCTCCCCTTGTCGCGTATAACCTTCAAGCGAGTTGTGTGCTTCTACACAAGGAAAAATAATAAAACGAAAAGAATCGGTTTTGCTGGACCGCCTTCCGGGAAGATTTCTCTCAGAGGAAGCGGAAGGACCGGCTTGCCCAGCGCATCACTTTGCCGCACTTCGTGATTCGGAAACACCCGGAAGGGGAAATGCAAACACTTCCTGTTCGATGTTACCGGAATATGGAAACAAATTCATGCTTCTTTGTTTGCTCTTCCATAGCATACTTTCTTCGCAGTTCATGGACTGATCTCCTCTTCATTGTTCTTTCTTGTTCTTTTTCTTGCTTTCTCATTTTTGTTCAGTATCATGAGAGTAGTACATATCCGTAGCTAGATTTCCCAACCCCAAAGGACAACATAAGAACGGGGTACCAGTGTCGCTGGC
The DNA here is from genome assembly GCF_050947875.1 of Dermacentor variabilis. NCBI lineage: Eukaryota > Metazoa > Arthropoda > Arachnida > Ixodida > Ixodidae > Dermacentor > Dermacentor variabilis. The sequence goes on along the minus strand of NC_134571.1, from coordinate 47,831,616 downwards.
GCCTCGGACAAAGAACCGTTTGTAAATAAAGTTGATCCTTTTGTTTCCCTCTGAAAGCTCTTTTCTTCTTTCGGGGCGGGGGGGGGGGGGGGTTTACTGTACATAGTTTTTACTTGCATGCAGTTGTGAGCGGTAAAGTTAGGATATTACGATGTCGCAGAATGGCAGATTTGAAGCTGATCCAAATGCGAAGCGAAGCGTTCATTACTATGTTGTGTCGCTGAGCGGAATAAGGGCGGAAAGACGCGATGTGGACAGGATCGACGCTCACTCACAATTGCAGTTTGAATCGTAGTTTCCAAGGAAGCGTAGGGGGTGCACTCTACAGTCAAAAGGCACATAGAAGTCTCAGACAGACTGACATGCAAAAGTTCCAAAAGAACATGCACAGCATGCTGCATTAAACGGTGCAACGGTAAACGATTCTGAACCGTTCATTATTTATTTTATTTATTTCTGCAATACTGTCAATCCCGGCAGGAATTGACAGTATTGCAGAAATAAATTGCACCATTCATGATATGGCTGTTTCGGAACTCAATCGACGAAATAAACTGTGAACCAGCATATTTTGTAGATTATATGTTATCATGCGTGAACTCAGTGAGTTCACGCTCTGGATCTATAAACATGGGTGAATTAAGAGACAAGGAGAGGAAGTACCAACAAATGACATTATAATGGACGGACTGGCAGGCTAGCTGGCCGGCTGGTTCTGCTTGGCTTGGTTTCGCTTGCTTGACAGACAGGAAGGGTAGGTAGATGCATGATGAGGTGAAGGAAGGTGGTGGCAGAAGGAGGGACTGACAGGCGTGACGGTCAGCCTGGTTTCCTTATTCATCATACTTCACAGCCTCCTATACGCAACATTGAGTCAGTATTGAATACACAGTTATGAATCACGAATTCCTTGATTTTCAGATTGGAACTCCGAGATTATATATTAAGAACTTCCAGGAGTACGCAGCATCCATCAAGCTTCATTCCAATATTTATCAGTAGCCATTAGAACATTATAAATTTGCCACATTACAAAGAAGAATGGGCACAAGCTTTATTCAACCCAGAATACCGGTGCATACAAAGGGCATATTGGAAATCGTAATGAAGATCAAAGATCATATGCAGCAGGCGCTGGAGAAGACGAAACGAGTAGGGCAGCACCATCAGCTCGGCTGGCGCGAGATATCAGCTGACTTGCCTGAGCATGGTCTGTTTTGTGCGCTATCGCGACGTCTTCTAAATAGACACCCTTATAATTTCTGGGAAGTTGCTGGGCATACTTCAAAGCTGGAACCACAAAACCACACCTTGCCTCAGAGCCCGCCACATATTGTCTTTGTTCCTCTCTACCGAATAAAGAGAACAGGATGCAGGAAAAATAGATGTAGACAATAGCTTGTGAAGTCAAGCTGAGAAAAACGTTAATTCCTAAACAATACAGGCATAGAGGGAAAGAAGGAAGGTAGACTTTGGGAAAACGCAAAGGAAGTAAAACGTCGTTTTAAATGCTTGAACGCTGCTATACCGTAGAAATATGTTAGAGCCTTCTCTTTCGTTTGAGACTGACTGGATTACTCTATTACGATTAGAGGAGAGAAGGCGGAAATGAGCACGAGGCCTTGAATTCTCCAGCGGGAGGTACGGCAATTTCTGACATTTGTTTCGTTCCCTTGTTCTTTCTTTCTTTCTTTCTTTCTTTCTTTCTTTCTTTCTTTCTTTCTTTCTTTCTTTCTTTCTTTCTTTCTTTCTCTTCTTTTCTTTCTTTCTTTCTTTCTTTCTTTCTTTGATGCATTAGTTGGAACTGGTCGCCGCAGCAGCATCACTTAAGGAAAGCCGGAAAATTGTCCTTTATTTTATTTGCCGGTCCTCGCACCAGTGCTGAGCGGGCAAGTGCCTTCCCTCTCGAGCCCGAGAAATTGAATCCATCAGCTAGCATACTTGAAGCAGATGTGTTTCTGGCTTCCATTACTGCAACTCTATGCGGGGTGTCTCGACCCAATCTGGATGCCTGCGTGCCTTCTCTCCTTAGCCTGCACTTCAAAAATGCAGCCATCCACTTCCTCACACCTCCCGACTCCCTCCTTTCGTTCATCTCTCGCATTTCTCCGAAAGCCCTTCACCAGAGTTCACTATGGCGGCAGCTGCACGCCGTAGTTGTATTCTAAGGAACGCGCCTGGAAGAAAGCACCACTGTAGGGCCCGGTTATGTTTTTATCGTGATAGCAATTATATGGACACTCCAGGCACATTTCTGACATCATCATCGCCGTCGCCGTGATGCTCTGTATGAAGTCCAAGAGCGATAAAATTATCCCCGCGCGCCGTATGCCATATGTGCGAAAGAAAGCGGAGACGAAGCGCACCGTCTTCCGTCGCACGCAAGGCACCGGGTGGAGAGGGCAGATGTTCTGCTCCGTCGGCTGCTGCGTATGACGCGGCCGCGCGGCCTATATCCTGAAAGTGATTTGCGATGGGGACAGAGTCTAGGCGCAGCGACGGCTGGTTGCTTTTTGTGCGCTATGTTCTCGCCGCTAAGTTGGTGTTGAAGTGAGAGGCAACACGAAGGTCAATTCGTTCATTCCTTCTGCCGTGTTTCTCATACCGGCGTTTTTGACAGCGTGTTTTTGCGTTCATCGAGTAAGATGCGTTCACGTTTGCTTGTGTGCGCGTGACACCATACTTGTTAATTTAGTTAGTAAGCGAATGTTTACAAATGTATACGGCCGATAAAGCTGATATTCTTAGCTCGTATAGCTGTCTACAAATTCGCTATTGGAATCGATACTTCTCCTTTCAGGCAAGACGGCGACTTTTTCTCTGCATGGCACTTTTATAAAATTGCCGATTCACATAGCACAGACGTTGCAAGGAATCTCCGCACACTTGCACGCCAATGCACCACAACTCACTCTACTGAAGCGCACTTGAGGAATGCCCGCTTATGAAACCTGGAACCTACATATAACTTCGGTCTTGACCAAGACTTCACCGAAGCAACACGAACATTTTGTGTACGCGATATGGTTGAGCTTCGCGTTTACCGAAGCATGCGCAGTCCGCATAGGGATGGCCAACACTGCAGCATGTGGCCACTGCGGCGACGAGGAAACAATCCCTCATGTTCCGTGCGAGTGCCCGCAGTGCAGTAGGCAGAGACAAGCGCTCTCCACTGTGCTAAGCCAGTTAGACGACCAGCCTCTGTCGGAAGAACTTTACAACATCGACGGGACTTACTCACATCAGAGGGCAGGGAAGCCTTGCTGTTCTTCTTGTGAAACACCGACCTGTGTGAATGCCTCTAATAGGAACATCCTTCCTGTTCCTTCTTTTTTAAATCTCTCTCTGTTGTTTTTCCGACCCTTACTTCGTCCACCACAGTGTAGTATAGCAAACCGGAAATTCTCATCTGGTTACACCTCTCCCCCCGCCCCCCTCGACCCTTTTTCTATTCTCTATTTCTACCACTTTTCTTCTCTCTCACATATCGAACAAGACGAATAAGTCGCAATAGGCGGTATGAAAGCAGACAGAAGCTGTCACTTTTTGGAATCTTCTTAAATTATCCTAGAACTGCCGGCAATCGATTGAGTTGCTGCCGTAATTTCTGGGGATCGATAAGAGCATCCTTCACCGGCGCATGGTGGATGCCTTAGTTCTGAAGGAAGCTGAGCCCGTTGAAGGAAGCCCGATGAAAAAAAAAGAATCAAGCAAGAAGCGCCATTCTCAACGCTATGTCAGCCTGCAGTTGAAAGATCCTTCTATTCTCGTTTTGAAAAGAGGAAATGAGAAATTGATTTGCAACCGGAGGCGCGTTGTGGAGGGAACCAAGCCTTGCCGGCATTTCGGGAAGTCGCGCCCATTCAAACTGTCGGGGTGCCGCTTACCGCTGCCTCCACGAATGTTGAGCATTCAGAGGCGTCAACACGGCGCCGCAAAATCGTTGTTTTCCGTGGTTTTGTTTCGTTTTTATAAATACGTGCACGCGACGGAAAGGTATCTGTTGGAAGGAAAGGGGAGGCTCGGCAGGCTATGCGGTGGCTCTTTGTTATCGGGAACTGGGCATGCGGGCACGTGGTGGCGGGGAGCTCGCGGCAGAGAGAGTTTAAAATAAATACGGGTTATATACAAAGGCCCGTCCTTTGCTTCTCCAGATACTCGACAGAGGAACGAAATATTTTCTATTCGTGATTTTTTCCGCCCTTAGGAACGATCCTTTCTCCTCGATTCGCAACCGCGGTGAACGGGTCGATCATATCTGGCTGAGAATTCGCATTGCAAGTCGCGGCAAATCGACAAGGAAAAGGGGGGTGGCAGAAGGCTATCAGTGCGTCTTGGATGGCACGGACACTCGGTCGCGGAATTTGGATTAGCGCCCACCTAATGTTCGAAGGGTCCGGAAAAGCTGAAGTTAAAGAGCCAAAGAAACAAGGGGAACCAAGGAACTCGATTACCTTTCTCTTTTTTTTTTTTTTGTTACTCACAGCGACACGTGATTCCAGCTACTCTAGCTAAAGAGAGGCAAGCAACGGCTGATAATGGACGAGCGCAATATGACGAGCGGGGTTTGTGCGGAAATGAAGAATTAATAAATGGAAGATGAGGCATTCACCAAAACGTCGCAAATTGCTGCAAAGGAAACCCAACGGGTTCCTCGAAAGAAAAAGCCTCGAAGAAAAATTCGTCCTGGTCCGGAACATGAAGCCGACACCACCGCCTCTCCGGGGAAGGGGCTCTACCATCTGAACTAACCAGGCGGCTAGCAGATGGCAGGTCGAATTTGAATCCATACACCACTCGAAGCAAAGGCAAGAGGTTGGCAAACTCGTGCCTTTGCTTCGAGTTGTTGATGGATTCGAAAGATAGATGAAGACATGCCCAGTGCGCAGATTTGAAACTGTATTTCGTTGCCATTCCCTCGCGCTCCGCTATACGACGACGATTCTACGCTTCATCATACACAGCAGCCTAGCCCATCATCCCACCTTAGCACAAAGTCGCAGCTCTGAGCCCCAGTCGCGGCGGACGCGTCCCAGTTGAAGCGGCACAGATGCTGGCTTTAATGAGTTGCTGGAGGTTGTGGCCTTGCTGGTGGCCTCACATAATATACACATTTCTTTGGGTACAATCCTCTGGGTGAATAGTTGTGAAACCCAGTTGGTAAAAATTATCCCGGAGCACTCCAACACAGCCAATTAAATATCAATCAATCAATCAATCAATCAATCAATCAATCAATCAATCAATCAATCAATCAATCAATCAATCAATCAATCAATCAATCAAAGTTTTGTTGGTCTACATCTTTGTTTAGGCAGGTGGCATATAGCTTTGCCCTCTCATCTCTCTTATTTTTTTCCTCGGAGAGAGAAATCTCAGAAAGCAGCAGCATCGCGCTTTAATCAGTTTTCTTGTGACACACAAAGGGCCGCAGTAGGCAATAAATATGGTGGTATTAGGAGAAACATATGTAGCAAGAACATCACGATAAATAATGAATGTGTACAGAATACAAACACATTGTGCGAGAAAGTTCACACCAAGGGCTCTTCGCAGAAACCCACCAAAATTAAACAAGACAAGATCAGTATATATTCACAAAATCCGGTTCTCTGATTTAGAATTGAAGTGATTTTGCCTAGCGCTGATATGCTTGTGCAGCTTTCACGTTCTTCGCTATATTGTGTGCCACAAAGCGTTTCCTTTTTGTATACAGTGTGCGCGGTCGGTGGGATTGTAAAATAAGTTAAGAGCTTGGAATTATTTTACTACAGACAATTTGCAGCCTGTGCGCTAAAGTAGGTGAACTAATGCCGCAGCCAAAGAGGCCGTAAGACCTGTTTCCTGTCTAAATCTTTTGTGGCACTGAAACACATCGGGGAATCTGAAGATAGAGCCTACAAAGACGCACGTAAAAAAATTATACGGCTGTTTCTTTCTTTATTTTCTGGAAATGAGAAAGGAAAAGGGGAGAGAAACGAGAGCACTGTTTTTTACAGATGGCTGCGCAAACGTTAAACAGAGTTACTTCCTCATGCGAAGATACAGAATGAGGATCGTGGAACCCTAAGGCACGTGGTTTTATACCACGACATATCACAAAGAACATACTGCAGTCACATTACCTCAAACAGAAAACATGGGTTGTCCCAAATCATGATGAACATGATGATGATCATGATGACGACGACGATGACGACGACGATGATGATCTGAGATGATCGCACGCGAAAAAAAAAAGAGAGAAGTAAGATATACGCATTGCTAAGCTAACTGAAAAGAAAACTTGAATGAAAAGCAATGTAAAAGAACGACAACAACAGAAAAAAACTCGCACGCGCTTACGCTTTACTCAATTAACTGTAAGGCGACAGCATTATATAATGGCTGTAAAGACTGTATACGACAGCCTTGGACTGTAAAGACGAATGCCTATAATGCGACAGCCTTGAACGCGTCTAAGGCCCGATATACTAACTTTGTTGGCCCTCGGTCTCCAAACAAGGTTCTCAGTATGCGCTATATTTCCTGGGGATACGAGTAGAATAGAATAGGATTGATGCTTCAGGCACCTGTGGCGCTCCACTCGCGCGACCCACCGTGGTTGCTGAGTGGCTATGGTGTTGGGTTGCTGAGCACGAGCTCGCGGGATCGAATCCCGGCCAGGACGGCCGCACTTTGACTGGGGCGAAAGCATCCGTGTACTTCTATTTAGGTGCATGTTAGAGAACCCCAGATGGTAGAAATTTCCGGAGTCCTCCACTATGGCATCCCTCAGAAAGTGGTTCTGGCACGTAAAACCCCATAATTGAAAATTTTTAACTCCTGTCGCCCTCCTGTTGATAACATCAATGGCCAGAATGTTGCCTCTGGAGTTAGATCTTACATCCTTAATTTCATTCGGAGTGATGTTTTATCAAAAGGATGACGGTGCTGCCCCGTTAATTACACATAGACTGTTGATATTGTCCTCTGGAACGAACAAGATGCTATGCGGCCACCGTTTAGGCATATGCTTCAAGGTAGACACACTCGATAAGGATACATTGAAAGTTGTTTTCTTCTTGTGGTGCAAGAATGTCTCGAATTCTTAGATGGTCTCGAAACATAGGGTTATTTGCAGACGACGGCAGCCTATATAATAAAATTTATAGTGCCCGTGGCCAGGCTTTATATGTCATTATATGAATTTGGCATTATTAAAAATACGTTTTGGTGTACAACATGACAAATGAAGTTCAGTGTTTGACAGAAGCCCGTCTGGTCGGGATGAAATATGGTGAATAGGTATACAAAACCTTTTAAATTTTACTTTGGTTGGCGTAGTGCCTCAGGTTTTGTCTACCTTTCAACATGACAAATGAACGTAACTTATCAACAAAAAAGTTGTGCCTGTGGCTATAATGCGTAAATGGATTCGCCTTCAGTCTGCCTGCGCCATAAATGACCATAAAACTCTCTTGTAAAATCTTTTGAGCTTTTAGGCATCGTATTCAGCTCGGATTTTAAATGGAACGAGCAGGTCTCCTACGTTCAAAAGAAGTCCTCATGGCGCTTGGGCTTTTTGAGAAGGTGCCTGAGAAGGTTCACACCAGAAATAAGGTTACTTGCGTACAATAAATTTATTCACCTCATCCTCGATTATTCTTCAGTGGTTTGAGATATCGTAGTCAAGTTAACAATAGAGGGCTCGAGATCTTCCAAAGAAAGGCAATTAAATTCCTACGGAATTCGTGCAACTGGAACACTTCACCGATCGCTCTTTCGAAACAGACAAATATCGAGTTATTACAGACGCGATGGCGTAGTGACAGACCCATATGCATGTTTTTGGTTTGCGATGGAAAGCTAGACATTGACAAAGACAAATACATCGGGTCAATCACACAGCGCCCCACACGCTCCCGGTATTTTTTTTTTAATTATGGGGTTTTACGTGGCGAAGCCACGATATGATTATGAGTCACGCCGTAGAAGACTCCAGATTAATTTCCACCCCCTGCCGCTTAAAAGGAGCAGGGCACTGACAAACGCGTTGACTGTGCGGTTTACGCCAGCGATGTGCTTCCCTCGCAGTGGTTAATGATAGAGATAAGCAGACGCAGCGGCAGCACATCGGGCTAAATGCTATGCTCGTTTGTGCGCGGAATGCTTGGTAACAGTGCAATCACGACGCGCAAGCGGGGATGTCACGTGGTGTTTCTTTTTTATTTCGCGGGCCATCCGCAGTAAGCTGAAAAACACTAATACTTAACAGATAGAAATACAGAAACTGTTTATTCGGACGTTTTGCAAACCGCTGTGTAACTTTCTAGTTGGAATTCCTTTCCTAGCGTCGTTGCTTCAGAAGTTGATCCAATATACTTGACTAATTATCTAAATAAGCAAAATACGAAAAATAGCGTGACACACTACATACAAAAGTGAGCAACATGCATTTGGTCGCGTCGTCTTACAGTGCATGGGCATATTTAAAGATAACTGGCTAATGTTAGTTGAAACACCCTGTATACCTGTGCATACTATGTTCATTCTTTGCTCTTGCTTTCTTCTTTTTTGTTTCAGCGTACGTGGATGTGGTTGCATGCACAAGTCTGATGATGGCAAATACAAACTCAATAATCGGTAGCAGCGGCCTTGCTGCCTTATTGGTTGCTCGCGATGTTTTCATCCACTTTGGGATCAGCGGCCCGTTGATTGATCAGAAAACAGCTATAACTTGACGTACAGCCAGAAACACTCAAAGTCAAAGGTGTTTCTCCCGCTAGCATCTGCCCAGAATACGATATTGCTTTCAGAATATCAACGCTGCAAGAAAAACATGAAGAAAAAAATGGAGTAAGACGAATTGCAGCATGGCCGGCCAACAAGACGGGCTAGTACAGGCGTATGCCACAGGACACCTAAATGGGCCATGCTTGACTGAACAACTGCGCGCTGTAACCGGCACTGAGGTAATTGGTGGCGGCGTTGGTTGCACAACAGTAAGGCGAGAGAGAGAATGCGGTGCGGGGATGCTGCAACCTGGCATACATGTATTTATATGCATAAATAACGTTCCCATTCTTCTCGCTGCCCTATGCCTTTCATCTTCGCACTTCGCCACGCATGCAAGGTTCCAGCGCGACTTCATGACCACCCTGGCCACCGAAGATGGCTCTGACTGGCGGCATTGGCTTTTTTCGCACGGTCGCACATCTCGCAGGCGATTATGCCGTCGCCGTTGCGAAAGCACCGCTGGAGAGGCTGGACGCAAAACAGTGGCCTGCCACACTGACACACCGTGCAAACAGCAAAAACCTCTGCTCAGCTACTGCGTGTGCCTTCATACCATCGCCGCTTAGGGATCGAGGTTGGCCGATATGCTCGAATCACCCTAGCTGGATGACATGCCGCGTAATGCCGAGTCGTGCATGTCCGAAAGTGAAATTAATGGCAATTCATGGACAGGAGTCGCGACATCCACCGGAGACGACGTGCCCGCTATGTATAGTAGGTAAATAGGCGGGGGTGCGAGCTGTTAAGATTCCCAACACGGGACAACTGCATCTGCGTCGAAACATGGGGTCTCTTAGGCATCTGATAAGGAGGCTTTGGCCGCAGGGGAAAGTATTCGCTAATTGTGACCTCAGCCGTGTTCGTCGCCTTGGCTTCCTTCACGGACAACTCGCTCGGTGCTCGGCGAACGACCACGCATTTGGTTAGTGACTGCAGGGAACTCTCGAGGTGGGGCTCCCATGGGTCCGCAAGCATCGTTTCTTGGATCTGGCAGACAGGCCGAGGTTTCGGAGCGGTAGCATGTCAAGTACGAGAGGAGCCGGCCCATTCATGTAGCAAAGCGATCATGAGCGCGAAGGCCGCGTCACCGACTGATGTGGTTGAGAAGGGGTCTCGAAGTCCGAGACATGGTGCGGAAAATACAGGCCGCAGTAGGAGTCCACAGAGGGGCACACTGCGAGTCCGTCTGCCGAGTCCTTGTCAGGCGCAGCTGCAGAGCCGCGGAGATGGTGCTTCTCCCGAGCTTCGTTGGGTTGTCGTCGCCGCAGCTAGACTGCGGCGTAGACAGCAATTCAAGGTAACGGCAGTGGTCTACGTCTACATGTTTATGCGTTGAAGTAAAACCGATTGCGTTATTTCATGAGCGTGTGCCGCCAGGTGCTCAAACCATGGTGGGCGTGGAGGCTGCGTTGCCGATGGAGCGGAGAGGTTTCCGAAAGCAATTATCGAAGCTCCACTCCATTCTGCCCAGGAACTGTAACCTTCGTAATTGTTTCCCACCTCGGGGGCTTCACGAAGTCGCCCCTGTGCCACCAATCATTTTGTTGTTGTCCGGCCAGGAATGGCGAGCATCAACCGTATTCACCTTCTGCACTTGAAGATCGGCATCACCCTCAAACTCGGCTATTTCCGAGACGGGTGGCGATAGTATCGCAGCGCGCTGTAGGCCGGGTGGTGCCGTGGCTATGTAGCTTTCAAGTTGCTGCAATAAAAGCGAGATCGCTCGCGTGACGTCCGTATGTCTCCCGGGCGAGCCTCCCGAGGAGCTAGGGGCGGTGTCGGTCGCGGTACTGACGCGGTATACTTACGGCAGCGGTATCCATAATAAGGAAGCATGGACGGCATCTCTTGGCATCCCGAATGTTGAAATAGTCTCAGGTAACGTGTCCATAACTAGCATGAAATGCGTTCTCTGGAAGGAGGGACACAGGACGGCAAGGACTCACAAGCATTGGGCTTAAGGATGGGCCGCCTTAAAACTAAGCTTTCATATAGGCTGCGCCATCGTGATGAAGAGACCAGAGGTCGTCCCTCTGAACGCTTGCTTGAACCTCGCTGTTGTAAGTAGATTAGACTATATCATGTCGATCCTTAAAAATTGATGTAGGTGGAAGACAATGTTCTTCCTGTGGCTTTATGTGTTCTTATCTTCGGTTACATTCCTAATTTCCTGCCATGAATTAACTATTCGCCCTAACCGTCAACATGTTTAACGATGCTAGCACTGTTTCCTGCAGGCGGCCGCAGTCTTTCAAGATGCAGTCACATGCCTCAGTTGAGCACCACTTACTTCGGTGTCGTCAGGTAAGCAAGATTTCCTCTCGAAGTATCGTCTTTCACCGGTGAAGGCTTGTTCCTCCACTTGTAATGCTGATCATCCACGTGACGAGAGAAAAAAAAAAGCAGAGCAGAACCAGGCCACATTAAAGGGTTCAGTTTAGACTTCTGGGATTGCATATATGTCAGTACTGTCGTCATCGCCGGCTTGCTACGCTAGAAAAACGTCAAACACAATTACGTGTAGCGGTGCCCATCTTGAAAGGTCGGTACCGTGTCCCCATGTCGTCATAGATTTTGGCGCCGATTGCCTGCGTTAAGTTATTTATTTATGGAAAAAGGGGAAAAAGGAAATCAAGGGCTTCTTATTTAAGGCCATAGTCAAATCGCAACATCTCTGTAGTCCTCCCGTGCGAAAAAATAATAAATTGAAAGAAAATGGACTAAAATATAGCAAAATAGTTATTTGACAGCGCAATTTATTATTTATTTATGGGATTTTACGTGCCAAAACCACTTTCTGATTATGAGGCACGCCGTAGTGGAGGACTCCGGAAATTTGCACCACTTGGGGTTCTTTAACGTGCACCGAAATCTAAGTACACGGGTGTTTTCGCATTGCGCCCCCATTGAAATGCGGCCGCCGCGGCCGGGATTCGATCCCGCGACCTCGTGCTCAGCAGCCCAACACCATAGCCACTGCGCAACCACGGCGGGTAACGAAATTTAGAAAGATGAGTTTGGCATTCATTTTATCTTTTAGTAACCTTTACCTATGATAAAACTTAAGACAAAGTTTTGTACAATGAATGTCCGCTTACAAACTAATTTGACGCTTCTGCTTTCGTGTCCCCTAAAGAAACCAACAAGACAACCCTCCATGCAATAAACGTCAAGTTAATTAGCACAGACAGTTGGTTTTCGCTGTCTGAAATACGAGCGTTCTTTCATTCTAAAAGTTGTCATCGGGCTTTGGCAGAATTCTAGGCGCCAACAAAACATTAAGTGTTGTTCCGCTTGTTCCATGTGTTACGCTTGCGCTGCACTGTACAGACACACCAGAAATTAAACGGAGCACGCCAGCGGTGACCGAATCAGCCGAACTGCATCTCCGTCTGCTAGTGGGGGCAGTGAGCACTTCAAAGCATGTGTGTGCGTGTGTGCGTGTGTGTGTGTGTGCTTGGTTGTGTGTGTCTGTGTGCGCGTTTGTGCGTGCGTGTGGGTCTGTGTTTGTGTGGACGCGTGTCCGCTGCGCGCAACACGTATTGAGCCGGCCGCTCCGAAAAGCCAGCAGGGCTACTTACAGTGCATGATCCATCAGCACAACTAAACAAAGAAAAGAAGAAACTATGACCTCTCTGACGTGATCGTCTCTCTTTTTCTTCTTTGTTTAGTTGTAGCGCTAACAGATCGCGAACATATTCGAACTCGCCTAGTTCTAGCTACTCGTCTATTTACAGTAGCCTGATAGCTGATAGCTCTATTGCAGCAATTGTTTCCATAGGCTCTTCATAGACATATACCGACGCCAAAAGTGATGGCACGCGGTATAGCAACAAGCAGGCGTCGCAACAAACACCCAATAACCAGGCCCAGTCATTACGCGGACATAAATTTTGGCACAATTTTGGCAGTGTTCTTTTCCCTGCTGCGTCGTTCTACGCATGTATTAAGCACGATGCTGGGACTATGCTTATGTGCCGAGTGTAGGATCACGAACTAGTAAAAGAGAAAGAAAAACTACTCGTGGGGAAGCGCTAGCGAAAGAACGCCGCACGAAAGGGGTTGTTTTTTTGTGCAACACTCGAGCATTGGAGAAAGAAACAAGACCGGGGCTCGGCTGTCCTGGAGTAGCTTCGCTTCAATGTTTCACGGCTAGAGCGATGGGCGTGGCTCCAGTGGCTGGCTGACCGCCAGCGCGCGCAGGCATGAATCATGAAACCGCAGCCGACTCATCATCGCGCAGCTGCATCCGGCAGAGCTGGCGCCCCTGCGAGACGCGGTGCATCGTTGTGCTTCATCGCAGTAGGTGGCACCCTTTTAGTGTTGCAACACTCTGCACATCAGTTAATGAAATGACACGACAAAGGCCGTGCAAGAATAAAGGAATGTGCGGAATTGCGTGTCGAAATGATAGGGTCAGGCTGACAATTGGTGTGATCGAAGTATCTTGTCGAAGATTCAACGCCGTTGTCAAGATTCTGTGTATATGTTAATGAGCCGTAGGGGAAAGGCAATGATGACTAAGAAAATGATTGCGTACAGCGTCAGCATTTTTTGACGTACACGGCGCCTCTTCTTCTTGGATCGATTCGTTGTTTAATTCTTCCAGCTGCTCAGTTGTTCTTCGCAAGAGCGCGGCGGGACAATGTTTCGTTTAGCAGTCGATGACCACGTTAAGCTTTACACTAAGCGGCTTAGCTTGGCAATCGGTTCTTCACTAACTGAGGGTGTGACTTATTAGGGCGCCTGTTACGATAATTATCGATCCGTAGAGAGGCATGCAGCGAGAATCATTAATAAGCGCCAGCACGCTGACGGGTCACAAAGCGCGTAAAGCGGAAGCGGTAGCAAAATAGCGGTGGTACGAATTATTGCTTTCTGACATGGCTTACATGGTGCACTGCAAGGAACACGTTAAGCCCGGATTTCAGATTGGTGGTTATGCCGAGGATGCACGTTCCTGGTGTATGGTAACAGCGACGAGTGCGCTGCTGTTCACTAAGGCGGGCATGTCAGCGTTGGCTGCAATGCAAGTCATGCTTTTTCTCAACAAAAACGTAAACAATTCTACCGCAAACGCCGATTTTCTTTATTCTAACTGAAGTGTAGGTCTAGCGCAATTTTAGTGTGGTCTACTGCGCGGGTTTGTAATGCTTCTTGCATGTCTACGCCTCTACGTTATTCTTACGCCTATACATCATTCGTACACCCATGAAAGGCAATTTATCTTGGTTACACCGGCTTAGAGGGAAGGAGCAGACGTTGGGGTTTAACACATCCCGGAAGGCTTGGCTGCTGTGTGGTTTGTGAGCTTGGCGCATTTACGTATCATGAGCTTTTGCGTAAACATTTGCTGGATTTTAAGCGAATAAATAACTTTAGTCCTAAAGGTTCTTTGGTGTTTCACACAGATGCATTTGGGCGTGACTGTTGTGTAACCAAGTCCACATCGGTGTGTTTTGTGTTTAGCGCACCTCTTGCGCGGTCATTGCAAATAACGTTTCTTTTAGACCTACGACGAAATACGTATTGACCCGTCGGCAGCTTCATGAGCCCTCGTGTCATGGACGTTAGCTTTCTTATACTTAATGTCACCGTATTGCCCTCTGCAATGAGTTTCCTGATTACTTCATAAACACCTACTTTATCTGACCATTTCGCTTTGTTGCTGAGTCACATCTTCGTTTTCCGAGACGCGTATCTTGCAAGTTCCTCGCAATCAGTTTCTTTTTCACTTTCCTCATCCCTTTTTCGTCTTTGCCGCTTTCTCTCACGGCAACTTGTTTATTTGTTCGTTCGTTCCCAAAGCATATCCAGACGGCAGATATAAGTTGAGGTGCCATCGAGTTTTCGTATTCTTGTTTGTCCAATCGTTCTCACCCCGCCAGCTCCGTGCGATAGCTCCTTCGAGCACACGCTGACGCTGATGACTCCTCAGATCGGCTGATATAGCCACGTTCTCGTGCTGGGGGTCAGAGGCTGATCCAGGGCTGCATATTTCTTCCTTGCTTTTCACCCTGACCACCATAAACGTGCCTATCTTTGAGAAATTAATGGAAGAAGTCGTCGACACAGAGTAGCACAACTGTTCTTCTGATGATTGGTAGAACCATTCTACTGCATAATAGAAGCTGTCAACGTCCTGCATTTTCGCGTGGTCTCCTTCTCAGAATCCCATTCTGTAATGAACCTTTGAAAGCTCTCGAAATCACTACGTAAACGTAGTTTCAACTTGGCTGTGAGGAAAATATTCCAGTGAAAAAGAATGTATGATGAAGTGAAGAAACCGCTGATGCTTGCCTACACTAAGCTAAAAAAATGAATGGCCCTTTAAGCAGATAGGAGCCATGGCGGCAAGCCTTCCAGCTCGACAGTAATGCTATCAGTTAACACGGTCGCCTCTGGTGTCGCTCTGTGGTAAAAAACGGTCTCCAATCTACGCTGTGAAGCTGGTTGGATAGCAAAGCTGTAAACGACAACTAGAACGAGTACCTATTGCGACGTATGTTGAACGGTAATTCTATCGCTTTACACTGTCGTATAAGGTGTCGCTCTGCGGTAATATACACTTTCAGTCTACACTGTCGTGTAGGGAACCACTCGGTGGCAATGTCCTCAGTTTACATTTATGTCTATATAGGGAAGCACTCGGCTGTAATGATTCTTGTTTATGATTTAATATATATAGGGTGCCGTTCGGCAGCAATGCCTTCAATTTACATTTTCTGGCCGTAATGCGCCATCAGTTTACGCTTCAATCTAGGCGGCAATACCTTCCATTCAGACTATCTTCGAGAGGAAAGCTTAATACCGTTCTAGCAATCCCCCTGTTTTGTTGGACTCGCGAGACGCGTTACATTGTATCCACACACCTATTTCCACTGAGGTGAAATGGAGTCCCTTGTGACAAGACGATCTCAAGCGGCTTGTCCTAAGGGTTCGGTTCATTGCTAACCATACTTATTAGACCAAACTCGCGTATGAATGCAGAAGCGGTGTGCTCTGATCTGAAGTGATGATCAGAAGGACCGGTGTTTGGTCAGTTCTTCAATCTGGATACTTATTTTATTGTACGCTGTCAGTGCACGTGGTTCCTTCTCGAACACTTAAGTGCGCTGTATGGTCGAACTATTGGCCCTTTGGTAAAGGATATTGAACCACAGTTAGACGTGGTGCTCGCAAAAGTATGAAACAGGAAAAACGCGGAAGCTCTAGGTGTTCCAGTTCCTTTGCTAGCTGTGTATATACGGTTTCGTGTCCAAACAGTTCAACCGGGTTCCATTGCTTGCCTTCGCCTCTGAAGAGCAGGAGTAGAGGTCCAGACACGCAAAACTCCCCTCGCTGAAGTCTACTCTGTGATTGGCATATGCGCGCAACAAAAGCGATTAAAGCGACAAAACGGTGACAGCTATCGCGCCGGTGAAGCACGATTACGTGACAGTACTTTCGTGATTCCGAGCAACAATCTTTGTAGCTTCTGTTTGAAATCTACAAATATAAAATGTACTCGCACCTTCGAACACAACAAAACGGGCTTTCAAGCATGGAGTAATATAAGGATATCGTTCGGTGTGCATTTCAGGCATGAAAAGTAAGAGCAAGGAGGCACAGAATATGATCAAGGTTGCTTCGTTTTTAAAAGTACAACCAGCTTTTGTTTCACAAGCATCAAGTATCCCGCTCACGAAAGTGACAGTATCATAAGGCCACATGCCTTAAGCCTGCCCATTAAGTTGAGCGTATATGTAACTGCCTGCCCGTGAAAATATTAGGAATGCGTGTTAGATGTTTTTCATGGTACTGTCGTCACCAAACCCTATGTGTGTGATACCTCGTTCGAATAGCACGTAAAGCATATATACATGCCTCGCTTACGCCATATGCGGCAAACTTTTTGCATTTGCCTTTACACCATACGCGGCAGACGTTTGCATTTGCCCTTCTGCAACACAATGAACTCTGGCGTTCATTGCGCTGTCTTGAGCTGCCTGTCATGAGCGGATGGTTGTGAAAATGACGTTGCTAACGCCAAACTGTTTGGATGTTTGGAAAGCTTCGCACTCTATGACGCCAGGACTTTGTGCACCTAAGCGGCCAACGTGACTAACGCGCTTCGCGTTTTTCGTGAACAGAAGCAATGCAATCTCTGGAATGCGTTAACTCAATCTTCAACGATGCCCGCTGAAGCACTACTAGCTGGCGGAGTTTTGAACGTGCTACGTCGGCTGAGCAGGGCTGCAGAATACTGTCATTCAGCCATGAGTCTAAAGAAAGAAAAAAGAAAGAGGAAAAGAAATAAAGGTACAAAAAAAGACAGAGAAATCATGAGCCATGCCACTCTGTGACGGCGGATGCCCAGCATAGCTGTTCAGCCCACGATGCAGAGGTTACACAGAATTTCAAATGAAGGTGCGTACACACATTTACTCATAAATTTGCGTGGACGACTACATACACACACACACACACACACACACACACACACACACACACACACACACACACACACACACACACACACACACACACACACACACACACACACACACACACACACACACACACACACACACACACACACACACACACACACACACACACACATATATATATATATATATATATATATATATATATATATATATATATATATCCTCTACATTTCGAGAGGAATGAGCAATTGCATATTTGCTTACTTAGGGTAGGAGGGATGGTTATAAGCCATTGCTGATGATGCTGAAGAAGTCATTACTTCTCTCCACCTTACGGGTTTCCGCAGAACTACTACGTCAAACTCTTGCCTTTGCTTCGTGTTGTCGACAAATTCGACTTCGCCCTGCCATCTGCTAGCCGCCTGGTTAGCTCAGATGGTAGAGCGGCTGCCCCGGAAAGGCGGTGGTCCCGGGTTCGACTCCCGGACCAGGACGAATTTTTCTTCAACTCTGAGGCTTTCCTTCGAGGAACCCGTATGAGTTTCCTTTGTAGCAATTGCTACAAAGGAAACTACTACGTCAGTGTAAAAATAATTTCTCTTGATTTAAATTGTTAGTATTATAAAGGAAAGTTTAAAATGGCCGAATCCACGATTCTTTAGTAAGCCCCAGGGATCAAGGTAAAAAGAACGACGTCTTCGTCCGACCCTTTTCCTTAAATCCTCACCGACTTGTCCTCCGGTTGCTTCATTGGAGCAGAGAGATTTGTTTCTGCGAAGCCGTGGTGCCCTACATGAGTTTCTGAGTATCGAGAGTCGATGACGAATGAAAAAAAAAACAACAGTAGTTTATCCTGAGGCTCAGTCATCCTCTAAAATCATTAGCGCATAAACTCGCAAAATCACACCCGTTGTCGCTTTTGTGTTCTGTCTCAGGACCTTTGACATCAGACTTGTTTCAGTACTTCATAAAACTTGGATTCTCGGTGGCCGGCAATCGTCTTTTGATAAGTCTGGTTTGTTTTCTTAGACTGTCTCTGTACACTACCATTGTGATCAATATCGAAAATTTGAACAGCGTTCGCTATTTAACGCAGCAGCAAGCCCCGTATGCAGCACTTTTGTCTGCAGTCACAAGATCCAGTGATACCCCCAGGCTGTGCAGAGTGCTACAAAACGCATTGGCATCGCACATATTTACGAGTGTGCACGAAAGGGCTTCCCGCACGCATAGCCAGAGAAAAGTGTAATAAAAGAAAGAAAGAAAGAAAGCAAGAAAGAAAGAAAGAAAGAAAGAAAGAAAGAAAGAAAGGAAGAAATCGCATTGAGCCTGATCGCAGTAAGTTCAGTAAACTGCTGCATGTAGTGTCATTGTATTTCCAGATACCTCGAAATTTGTCTTAGCCTCAGGTGTTGTGCTAATCGAACAGGAGCTGGCACTGCCCGGTTTTAGTCTAAGTAATGTAACCATCTGTGCATGCATAATTAAAACAAATGTAGTTAATTAGCTATGTGCGCGTAATGAATTATGGTGCATGTAATTTTTTGCTATCGACATGAACATATTGCGCTGTTGCTGCGCGAATACGACGTGGGTTACTCTGTTCCGTGATCAGGGGGGTTGTACACTTGTGCGCCTGTACGACTATGTACAGTTTTGCTCATATAGTTTGCTTACGGAAGTGACTAGGTAGCAGTAAATACAAGCAGCGATGTCACAGCGCAAAAATGAAGAGAGAGAGAGAGAGAAAATGATAAATGAAAGGTAGGGTGGTTAACCAGGAAAGCAACAGCACGAAAAAAAATGCCACTGATACAATGTGTAAT
Source organism: Dermacentor variabilis (assembly GCF_050947875.1). Lineage (NCBI taxonomy): Eukaryota > Metazoa > Arthropoda > Arachnida > Ixodida > Ixodidae > Dermacentor > Dermacentor variabilis. The sequence continues at coordinate 47,812,580 of NC_134571.1, read as the reverse complement.
GACACTATGCCACAAAGCGTGTTAATGAACAGTGCAAATAAAAGTCATTGATATAAACAAAACGCTTAATTATCCCACCTTTTTTTGCATGTGGAAGATGAGCCTATTGTTAGCAGTTGTACTGGTATGCCTCTACGCAGTGCCACTTTCCAACACAAATTTCGTGATAGCGGTTATATTGTGCACTCTTGAATAACGCTTGTTGACTATTGGTCGGAAAGTATGTGTGTTGCATAAATCCATGTCTCGCGTGGGAAAAATGCCGGCATTATTTATGAATATCACTGATATTTCTGAACATGCTACGTCAGTTACGCCTCCGCTTCCAAAAGGTATCACGAAACACATAATCCGCATTTACCTAACAATCCCTGACATGTACAAAAAGGCTGATATGTCTGTTTCGGCAGTATTCCAATTGGGTCAGTCTCACATGTTCGAAAAGTTTCCAGATTATCTTCAAGTATTCACAGATGCATCTGTACACAGCGACGGTCGAGGCGCCGCTGCAGCTTTTTTTCTGCCCTTCGACTAAAGTACGGTGTATCTTTCAAATACCTCATTCAACATCGTCAACAACTGCGGAGGTATAGCAGCGATTAATGTTGCACTGAAATACGTGCAAGAGGAGTTCACGACATCGGAGATTGCCATCTTTACGGACTCCCGCGCTGCCCTTAGCAGGTTACAACGAAGTGAGATTGATTGTCCACCTGTGCGCAGCATTACTGACTCTTCGAGCAAAATTTTATCAGGTGGGGTATCTTTCGTTGCTCAATGGATACCTTCACACGTAGGAATCACCGGAAATGGAGAGGCTGATCGGCTCGCTTCAACTTGCTCTCATAAAAACTGTGACTGCCCAGAAATTTTGTGCAAGCTTGACGCTCGTCTGCTGATTCGTCGCCACCTACTCAAGCAACATCCAGACCAGCGCGTCGCAAATGAAACATTCCCGCCCGATGTTCGCGGTCGAAGCTTACCTCGTCGCGCTAGAGCACAGCTGCTCAAGCTGAGGGTTGGTTGCGTGAACGTGCACGAACGTTTGTACAGACAAGGACGTGTGGCAACTACATCGTGTAGGTCTCGTGGCTGCTGCGGGACAGTTCAGCACCTTATATTTGAATGTCGCGCTTTCAGTGCGCAGCGCATGTCGCTAGTGAAAGACTATCATCTCCTTGGCCCGCGATGTACGACACTCGGCGAATGTTTGTACCCCAGTGGTTATGCATCTAAACGTGATAGGCTCATCGCGCTCTACTTACTTTTTTAGAGGTTCACGTTTGTAGCGTCGAAACAATTCTATTCAACATTCTATGGTAGCGTGACCTTCAGTGGCCGTCCCTTCTGTGTGTGGTCTCTACTGTGATCTACTTTAGTCTTTAGATTTGTCCTGTTGCTCTTCCTTTCGTCTTTCCTCCTTCCTATATTCCATTTCTGTGTTGCTGTGACCTCCCTTCTGAAGAGTAGGCAGGCGTTGTGCCCCTTACGGTGGCAGTTGCCAGCTTGCTCCTCGCTTTCCCTTTCCTGTTAATTGTGTATATGTGTTCAAAACAGATAATAATAATAATAATAATAATAATAATAATAATAATAATAATAATAATAATAATAATAATAATAATAATAATAATAATAATAATAATAATAATAATAATAATAATCAAGCAATCGAAAGACAGAAAGAAACGCCCCTTTGGGAATGAAAACAAAGTACATTCCATATTTCACAAGTCCAGAATGAACGAAATATAAAAATTTCGAAGACCATCTTTACTAGAGAGCGGTAATAATTAGGAACACGAGTGAAGTTTGTTATTGCATCGATCAATTAATGTATCAATCAATCAGCCAAACAATCAATAAATCGCTGCCAGCTGAGAACATTCGCTCTAGAATAAGTTTTTTACGCTTTCACTATTAGTAACGAACGCTGACAAGCTGTCCTAATGTTAGACATATTCGTGAAGATGGCCGGCTAATAAGAAAGTGCTCTGACGAACAAGTTTTGTCGAATCGCTCCCAGGATTTCTGTCGTGGAGGTACAGATATTTAAGTTAGACATCACCAGAGATACATCAGTACGTAAGAAAAAAGAAACAAAACATAACAATGTTTAATGCCGCTTTCTCGGCCGTCAGTTTAACGTATACTAACGCTCTCCGACAGCGCACAGACTGACCCTATCCGTATAGCGTGCACTTATAGTTGGAAAGAGCACGCTTAAATAAATCCATGCAACTCGCTCTGGTGATCGGCAAGCACGTCTCACTTTTCTTTACGACTGCTCCGTAAAGCGGGGATGTATTGTCGAAAACGATAAAAGAAAAATCGATGCTTAGATTCATGTGTCGTTTTACGGCCCCTTTGGTTTATGGAGCGACACATATGACTTTCTATCGCTGCCGTCTCAACGCCTTTTACGTTATTGGTGGACGGAAGACGGTAGCGGGCCATTTCCCGCGCTCTCTCGATCGAGATATGGCGTCAAAATCGCGCGTGTCGCCACCAAATTCTTTTCCGGAAAAAGTTATTGCAGTTGGAGAACCATACCGTAAAAGAGGAAATGAGGAAAAAAATAGAAAAGGAAAATGGGCTTAGGACATGTTATCGGCCTTAAATCATGTTTGTGCGGGAAAACGTTACTCTCCCTTTTATTTTACAGTGTGGTTGTTTTCGAGTCGTCCGCGTTGTCGCATCTGACTCGAGAATTATTAGGGAAATGGTGAGCTTCGGCAAGTGAAGGCGAGACAGTATTTGAACGATATGCCGTCAAATTTTCTAAAAAGACAACTTTTTCTGCGCCGAACTAAGATCTGGGACCAAGTGTGACACGTACGTGCGTGTTTTTGCACTGTCTTGAGCTGATTTTTTTTACGGTATATACGGTAAGTGTGTGCCTGAGAGCGTCATCTTATTCTATTACGTGCCCTCCTTTACTCATGCACAGAGCTTCGCAAATGTTCGTGATATAATGTGAATGTCTGCAGCGTTTTTCAGTGTTTTCAGGGCTTTTACTTTTGCTTTCCCTACGAATAAGAGTAGCGAGCTCCCATAAAGGCACCTTCTTGTCTTTCCTGAATTATATATATATATATATATATATATATATATATATATATATATATATATATATATATATATATATAAGAAACGCCTGAGAATTCCAACCTCCATGTACGTCGTAATAAAGTACATCGTTCGAATTTATCACTTTACCGTTGCCAAGGTGGCTCTAGCAAGGGTTCTCAGTACTGCTCGCGCATGGCATCGTCCGGACGGCACTCTGGTCGGGCAAATTGATTACTAGGTAGGATGACGAGAAAAAAGAACGAGAATAAAATGCAGGCAGGTAATTTTCATATTTAACCAAGCGGAGCAAAAGTAACTGAACAGTGTGCACGTGATGAATAGAGTTGATTGATGCTTTTCATTAAGGCCCGCAGAGAACCACAACCTTGAGCACAGCCGTCGTGTACGCGTGTCGTAAAAGCACCCATTAATTAAGACTACTCTTAATTAAAAGCTTACACCAGAGTTGTAATTTAATACTAGATGCACCTATAGTTTTTGATACCATATTTTGTCGATTTATGCTGCATTTGTGTGTCTTTCCTATGAACACCCCACCTTCCTATCTTCCGTTTCTGTGCTGCTGTCACCTGAAGAGTACGCAGGCTTTCTGCCTCCTTCGGTGGCAGCTGCCAGCCTGCTCCTCGCTTTCTCTTTCCTGTTAAACGTATATATGTTTTCAAAAATAATTCGAGATAAACGATCCAGTTGACGTAGCAGCGGGCAAACTTGTTAGATCGGTGCCTTTAGAAAAAAAAGTGGAAAATATGTAGCGCAAAATTGAGGATTTAGCACAAGCAGAAGCTTATCAGAGAGAGATTTATTATTAAAAAAAGGCTTAGGCGTCGGCTTGATCTTCTGTGTTCTAGCCTGTCACTCAGCGTTGCAGTAAGATGAAAGGGGAACGAAAGGTTAAAGATCTGACGCGCAGAGTATTTTGGCCATTGAGCGTAAAGAGGGCGAAACATTTAGTACTCGGTTTGCCGATCTCAAGATCCAGCCAATGATCCCTCCCCCCTCCCCCGTCGGCAGCAGTGTATCAAAATGTTTAGCGCAAGCTTTTTAATTGACATATGCAATAGATGGGTATATCTGGTTACCGCAAAGAACAAAATCACTGTACAACGGAGATATCAAGGTAATTTTTAAAAATCCCATAATGATTGTTCGCTGCGTTATTCCTAGTTCATGAGACGGGTAAGTAGATATAGATGGCCGCACACTATACTTATTGTCGATTATCGTTGATATCACTCAAATGTACGCAATTTGGTTTATGACATGCTACGTAGGGTGCTTGCCAAAGAAAGATGCTGATCATAAAGTGCATGTGTATGAAAAGGAGAATTTGCGCGCACCAGAATGAACACGATGAAAACCCGTACGAATGCCCCGGCAAGAAAAGCTTTGTAGCTAAATGAATATTTGTCCAGGCGTAGTTACCCAATCCGATACTATCACGCCGCTGTGGCAGTAAGCGATAGGATAGCAACTGGAAGTTGGAAGTGTGATTATTCGACCCCTGTTACATCCTGCCAATGGAACTTTCATTCTACAAAAGAAAGGAAGAAAGGAAGGAAGGAATGAAGAAAGAAAGAAAGAAAGAGAGAAAGAAAGAAAGAAAGAAAGAAAGAAAGAAAGAAAGAAAGAAAGAAAGAAAGAAAGAAAGAAAGACGACACTTCGCCTTTTTCGCGCCTCTTCTTAAAAGTGCAAGCATAGATAAATTTAGCGTCTTAAACTTTAGTCGGACATAAGCTGGGTAAATAGTTTGCTTCATGATGAAACCGTAACCTTGTTACGGGCGCTTCCATTTTCCAGCACAAGAAACTGCAGAGGTGTTGGCTAAGAGGTGGCAAAGAACGGGAATAATGATGGACGTTGAAAAACCAGCAGTAAGAACAAGGCTATAATGTCTTTTATATTAATTAACTGGCTTGATTCACTGCTATGTTTGAAGCATATGTCCTTAACAAAATCTTCTTATGCCCTGAAAACTAATAAGGGATAGAAAAAGAAAGAAAGCAAAAACTGTTTTACGTCAAGAAGCCATTACTTTCTCTCCTCACCCGGCTACATTTTATTTTTTTACAGTTTCGTACGCTTAGGTGCTTGACACTCAAATTCCACGCGCTTGCGACGAGAAAGAGGAATGAAATCTCCTTAACGATCGCGAAGGCAATGTCTGACTTTGGACGCGCAGCAAGCGAAAGTAAAAAGGTCATAGGTATAACGAAAGGTCACGGAACTAAAAAGTTTAGCAAAGGTAACAACGGTAGCAACGTTCTCGAGAGCCTCATCGACCGGCGACGAGCGGCGGCCTCGGTAAGCCAGAAGATTCAGATCCCGTTAATTGGAGCGAACCGTCTCGCGTGAGATGTCGTCGCCAGTCTGCCGTCGTTGTAATCCGTGCGCACTTATATGCTATGCGTATACGCGGGTTTCTGTATCGAGATTCCGAGACGACATACGCTCGTTTCAGGCTTGTGATGGCACGGACAAACGGAGCGCTTTAAAAAGACATTGCGTCAAGTAAAGGCGTTCGTACTTTTGCCCGGTCAACTGGCGCCGGCGAATTGTCGACCGCGCTCTATAAAAAAAAAAAAAAAAGCCTAGATTCGTTCTCGTAAGACTATTTCGTTCTTCTTTACTCAATGCTCTTTATTCAGCTCAATACTATTCGCACTGATGTATTAGGCCGCATTGGCGTCGTATAATCCCACGGACAATTTGATGCTCAAAATTTCCAAAGACGGAGAGTTCGAACTCAAAGAGTTGAATGAAGTTATGAAATGCAAGCGCGCGAAGAATTCGCTGCGTGTGCCGCCTAGAAGTTCTGAGGCTTGCGTTAGCGAAAGCTCGTACGAATATAACAGGGGTTGGCGGGTTTCGTTATGACTTATTGCTAAAGAAACGCATCATTTGTGTAATACATGCGTAACGCTTCACGTCTTTCAAAACGTGTAATGTACTGTAAAAAAATCGTATTAGGCGCAAACTGTTCAAGGAATAATAGCGGCTTTGGGTAAGATCGACTTCGGTTAAGAGCGACGTCGAGTTTAGGAAAACTATCGCGTCAGATTTTAATAAATTTTTTTTTCTGGCGCAGAACCTTGATGGGCAGAAAATTATTACGACTTGTAGGCATACGACGTTTCTTCTACTGAGTAAATAAACTCACTAGTCTATCACCTAAATGCCCTCTAATCCATGCTTATTTATGTGCAAAAGAAAGGATTTTATTTTCAACGTGAGGACTACACACTCTCATTTTCGAGGCATGCAAATGAGTGCCGGAAATATTATTCTGAAAGTGAAATGGCATGTCCGTGATGCTTCGCAGTGTGAGCGCTACTTGTAGAAGACAAAGTTTCTGCAGTAGATTAAAAAAAAATCGGCAGAGACACTTAAGACTGCTTGGGGAAATGCGAAAGAGTTATCTGTCTGCAGAACTCGGAACATCACGAACGTGCTCACTTTATACACGCGTGACGTGGCGCCACCTCCTCTCCATTGGCTGCGCCCGTCACGTGTCCAATGACGCACGCACAAGTTAGACCTTTAGTGAGCCACAATGGTGAAGCCACTGGGGCGTCCGGCGAGCCTTCTCGTCTCGCACCTCGAGTCCCCAGGTTCGACTCCCACCCAGACCGAATTGAACCAAATGTTCTTTTCAAAGCCATTAATTTGCTTTGTTTGCAGGAACGTCCCTGAGAAATTTGACGTCAATCCGAGCATTTTTTGACGAGTTTTTTTTATTATTTGCGCCGTCAGTCATTTTTGGCATCACCTTTCGGTCACGCCGAGTACGACGTATTTTCGCTCAACTGGACATACAAAGATTTCGCATCAAAAACGAACAGTGAATGAAATCAGTAAGGCACTCTCTAAAGATTTATTCTTCAAGTGTTCATTCAAGCGGCATGATCTGACGGGCAGTTTCACGCTGCATACGCAAAATGTGCAGCGAAAGTCGCCGTGAGATGCTGCGATTCCTTCTGCGGGGTTTTACGAACATTTCGTGTTCGCACTTTCGTTATGCACAAGCTACAGCTGCGCTTGCTTTCCCCTCGCGTATTTGAGCCGCTTACATCGATTATTGGGTAATGTAGCGTAAATCGTCATTTTCTCGCCTTGCTCGTACGGATACTTTTCCGACACGTCGCCGTTACATAACTGCCGAGGGGATATTACCCTTCGTGGTACTGCCATTTTGCATGCGCACATGGGCAACCACCAGAAGACATTATTCGTAAGGCGCCTTAACGAAGCTGCTGCGGCGCTCCGCTTTTCTTTATTTTGCTGCGCTTTTCCGAGTTAGACCAGCTGATGCTAACGACCCCCAATAGTGGGCCGTTCGCGCCCCAACCTTGGAGCCTGGCTGTAGGAACAGGCGCGATGCTTTTGTTCGTCGGCTTCCTTGTTCCCGCCACAAAGAGCAACCGAGGACAAGAGCCGGAAACTATCAAGTGTTGTAATTATTAATTAGCCGCTTATTAGCGGGTAATTACAGTTAAGTAAATGGGTAAATTACGTTAACAAAGTCAAACATATTTATGATCACTTTAGCGAACGCTGTAGAAGAACAAGCAGTTCGCTTGATGTCTCTAATTTCTGCCTGTGTACCTCCCCAGTGAACTAAGCTAGATGAATGTTTAGCTTGCGCAAGAATTTTACGTTTTTTGAGTTCTTTGTTAACGACTGAAGGAGTGCATCAAGAGAAAGAAAGGGAGGAAAGGCGAGGAGGTTAACCAGGCACAGCTCTCCGGTATGTTGCCCTACACCACGGTTAGCGAAACGGGGGCTGGAAGAATGTTAGTATGAGACAGAAAGAAAAAATTAGTAACTACCATAGGTGTTTAGCGAGTCTGGTGGATCACAGAAAGCAAAATTATGCTTTCACAATCTTTAAACAAAAAAAGAAGAATAAAAATGCACGATGCAAGATAACATTATAGGACCCGCAGTGTTCGGTTGTCAGACGTATGACGACCGAGCACTGTGGGTCTTAAAATTATGTCTTGTACCGTGTTTTTTTTAAATGTTTCCTTTTAATTGAAAAGCTTGGCTAAAAAGAAGAAAAAGGAAACTCATCGTCGTGGAGCATGACAGACTTGCCTATGTAAGCGAGTCCACTGTCCTTGGCGACCTACAAAACAAACCGACACCTCATTGTCAGTTGTAGTAGTTGCAGTAAAGGAGCCGTTAAGCATTGCTTTAGATATCTTGAAACCGTGGGAGAGAGAAAGAGGGAGAGAGAGAAGGGAGGTTAACCAGACTGAGTCCAGTTTGCTATCCTACACGTGAGGAGGGGAATGGGGAGTGAAAGAGAGAGAGAAAACTTAAGTGTAGGATGTCTATAGTCGGGCACTCAAGTCTGTTGCCTTCAGGTAGTGAAAAGCGCTCGAACTGCTTTCTGGGCTAATGAACTGTGAGGCCAGACTCCCAAGATCTTCGCTTCCGTAAATGGCCTGTCATCCAGTCTATTCAAGGCACACTGGAGAGTAATATATTGCAGTGTGGTGGATGAAAAGTTGCAGGGGCATGAATTAATCTTCGCCGTGTGTCTGTCGAGAAACCTAGGCTCAGTAGCAAGAAGACGTCCTGTAATTTGTAAGGAATGATTTGATTTGGTTTCAACTTTGCAAATATGCAGTTAAACACAAAATCAGCAATAATCACGAGTAAATAAACGATAGACTCTCTAGCTTGTTTGTTTGTTTGTTTGTTTGTTTCAGAAAACGCTATTAGACTTAGGCATGTAAGGATTACTTAGGCTATGCGCCTCGTTATTATGCACCCGTTATTTTATCGGTATTAGGTATAGAAGCGATAGAATGAAGTGCGTCGGAAGCGCTTTTGATGATGCAACTGGTGTGATGCAAGCGCTCATAGGCCAACAGGTGCGACAGTGCTGCCCTGTCCTTCTTCCTTTTCTTTTTTTGTACCAGCAATAAATGAATGCTTCACCATGCAAGAAAGTTTCAGCAAATCTACAGAATTTAACCGCGGAGAAATACTTAAAAAGGATCACAAATAAGTAAGAAAAGAAAGAGAGAAGGAAACGTGGAGAAGTGCACCATAAGCACACACTTCCGGTTTGTTAACCAGCACTGAGAGAAAGATATAGAAGAGGAGAACAAATAAAATGAGCACTGGTAGCACGCACATGCGAACGAGCGCACCAACTCTATAAAAAAGATCGTAGAGAACTCTCTTGAAAAGTGCTTAAGGGCTCCTTTGCAGTCACCTGTGACATTGTATTGCATCGACCGAGTCGCATACGTATTCGTAAAACAAGGATTTTGGTGCTCTGTTCACAGCTGAAAGAGCCACGTTGATAATCGGTTCGAATGGTTCAGAACACGGTGCGATCTACTCGAATACGGTGCGCGATGCCGAGTCTCTGTCGTAACACCGGACGATCCGCTTGTCGCCCAGGAAGAGCCAGCCGCCTGCTAGCGGCGCCGGGCACCCACCGCAAGGGCCAGAGAGCGGACGGAGGCGATGACGACCCGTCGGCGGCGCTGATGGACGAACCGCCCGCCGACACGGCACCGGTGCTGGCCTCGGACACGGCGGCGGTCGCCGGGCAGGCCGCCAGGACCCTGGGCTCGCCGCAGCTCAGGGTTCCCGCGCCGACCACCCTTCAGGTGCCCCGGCACCGGAGCCTTCCCAACGATGGACAGGCGGCACCGCGCACTTCTGAGCAGGTAGGGCATCGCCGAAAGGAAAGCGTGATCACACCGTGGCCAAACAGGTTTGGTCTCGGTGTTTATGCCCGTTTGCTTATAGAATGTTTTATATTCTTCTTTCACCCACCCCAGTGTGTAGGGTAGCAAACCGGGTGCTAGTCTGGTTGACCTCCCTGCCTTTCCTGTCCTTGCTCTCTCTCTTTCTTCAGCCCTATGTGCTACTTTAAGCATTTGTGTTGCTGTTTAGCTAGAAAAATGTGGCCATTTCGCAGGCAGAAGTTTACACTGTTGTTTAAGGTGTTCGAGCGACGTCTTAGGTGGCAAACGAAGGGTATTATGTTAGCAACCGCTAAGTTTTACACACCACGCTCAAGACTAAATGAGCATCGGCACTTTCTTTAGTACCTCAGGGGAAACTACGCTTTCTTTCTTCCGCCTGGCAAGTCAACTGATGGCTGTGGGACAGCAGGATGGACGTACGTCTATTAATTCTTACCTTCGGAACACCTTTTTGCTTTATCAAAATTCGAAGTGTCTATCTGCTATTTTCACTTAGGTGTAGAAATGTCTGTTATACGGGAGAGAATAAAACCTAAAAGCTGCCAACATTGCTTAACGCAAACGTAGCGACCGTCAGAAGCGGGGACTGCTAGATGTATCAGGTCAGGCTCTGGGTTCCGGAGACATCTATAAGCCCTAAAGTAAGAACGCAAACGTGCTATTCGCGCTTATATCGATTCCTCCATGGTGTTTGGCTCGACCTGCAGTGCACCTCACCATACGAGGAATCAGGAAAAAATTCTGCGTTGTCATCCATTGCTCTTAAACAACTAACTCTGTTCCTTTTGCATGAGAGGCAGGCCGACTGCGCACATATTTAGACTGATGGATCAGCAACTCTCCAGTGTTCCTCTGGAGCAGTGGTTTTCCCAGCGAGAGCCACCACCACCATCAATTTCAATACGTGTCACCTAATCACATCGATGGCTGTGGAACTTGCAGCTCGTCTCGCAAGCAAAAACAACCTCGAAGATGTTCAATATTCATTTAGTCGAAGGCAGCACTGCACTCTTTGGTACCAGCCATGCGGCGCGGACCACACGAACTGGTATGCGAGATAAGAAATTAATCCATACCTTGACTGATAAACGACACCACATGACATTTCAGTGGTTTCTAAGTCACTGCAGTGTCATAAGCAATGAACACGCCGGTAACGCTGCTCGGTCGGCTCTTCAAGGTGGCGAAGAGGAGTCGATGCCGTTATCAAGAACAGATTACGCTAGGAAACTTCGAAAGCTCACCCAGGATGCCACGTCCTCCATGTAGAACACACGAAGTTTTCAAAGCGACCGGCTGCGCCATCTGGTCTCCTCTCAGCCTTCGTATCCCCACAGGACTCTGCCGACGCGAAGCTACGCTGCTTTGTCGAATATGGCTAGGAATGGCCTTTACCAAGTCTTTTGAATTCCGAATCGGATTCCCACAATCATCACACCACAATCACCACTACCACAATCATCACACGACACCTCGTGTGATTATTGTGGTAGCAATTAGACTTTTTAACACCTTCTCTATGAATGTATTCGCTGCAATTTACAGAGACGACCACTCGCAATCACGACAACGCGCTTTGACCAAAGACCTTTACCAGAGGGAATCATTTTAGAATGCCGACATTACAAGCCATCGCAGCGAAGGGCGACAACGGCACTGTTGTAGTTTTTGAAATTATGGGGTCTCACGTGCCAAAACCAAGATATGATTATGAGGCACGCCGTAGTGAGGGACTCCGGGTTAATTTTGACTACGTGGGTTTCTTTAACGAGCGCCTAAATATAAGTACGCAGGTGTTTGTGCATTCCCCCCCTCCCCCCGTCCCCCGCAGATTCTATTACGCAAATGCTTTATAGTTTCACTTGCAGGCTTCAGTGTTCTCTTTTTTCTTTGATGCCTATGAGTGTGCTTCGGTGCAGTGCCTCTTAAATTTTTTGTGCATGCTGACGCTTCTGAGACAGGCGTTTGTTGGTTCAAATGTATTGTAACAACAGCCTAGTATATCTGCAAATGACAAGAGTTTTGACTGACTTTCGCTCTGCGAATGACACGGATGCTTTCCTCACAGCCCGGCGACCTGGAGCTGCTTGAAAATGGCGTTCCAAGCCCGTCCAACCGAAGCAGCACATGCTCGGAAATTGTGCGCATCGAGCAGATGGCCAGTGACCAGGACTCGCCGCCGGAGACCAAGCTGGGCAAATACATCGGCAGAATCAGGGTTTGTAGCTCGAGGCTCGGCTGTTAATAAAACGCCGCAGACATGTCATGCACATAGCCAGAAAATTCTTGTGCGCTCACGTTTAGGACACAAATAAAGTATTTAGCAATAAACATCAATTTATGTTATAAATCTTTAACCGTTGGCTGACATCGATCATAGTCGTTTATCTCGTTTCATTCCAATCAACGGAATCTTTATAAACAGAATGAATGTTTTGTTTGGAGATTCGTTAATAGGTTGCTCATTACTTATTGCTTGTAACATTGTTGCAACATCAATTCAGTTCGATTCAATTCAATCCACTCGATATAAAGGAAAGGAATTATGTGACACCCTGTAATCTTATCGAGTGCTTCCTTTGCGTGCGTGTCAATGTTACTTTCTTCGCTCGTCCTTCCTTCGTCATTTCTTTGCGGTTATGATTGTCATTCGTTGTATTGGTTCTATAACATATGCACACTGGTGGTCAAGTTCATGAATTTCTTGTGTGTGTGCACAGAATGTTTATATAGCCCTATTTGAACTCCACCCAAATATATGTATATGCGCTGCGCTGCCCCACATGTTTACGGGATCGATGTATAACCAAATGTGACCTCTTTGTCTGCGCTTTGTTGTTTATATACATACGGGCGCACAGAGTTCTGTCAGGCATTCCATGTCATGGGTCTCTACCTCAAATTGAAACTTTAAATGCTTTGAAGGAAATCAATTCAGTTCGATTCAATTCAATCCACTCGATATAAAAGAAAGGAATTATGTGACACCCTGTAATCTTATCGAGTGCTTCCTTTGCGTGCGTGTCAATGTTACTTTCATCGCTCGTACTTGCTTCGTCATTTCTTCCATCTCCTTCCGTTGTGCAACATTGCCAACCAATAACTTAAATAAATGACGTTCCGCTTTTGAGTTTTGTGATCCGATGCGCTCTGGGCATGTCATCATTTTTTTCCCCAACATTTTTAGGTGATCTTCCTAGTTACGTTGCCACTTGTGCATCGCCTATGGGCAACCAACGTCGAAACTTTGTGTACAAACAGCAGTGTCGCAACATTTGGCTGAGCGAGCGGAGGAGACACTCTTCAGTAACATGTGTTGCGATGTTGCGTCGGCTAGCGACCGCTCATCTTGAGCAACATTTGTCCAACTTCCGACTTGGCAATGTGTCGGTGTACTAGAACATAAAGGCGCATTCGCTCCTCGCAGAGCGCACCACAAGGTACAGAGCTTAGATGGGCGCACTAGGCTAAAGCAAACACTGATGTAGGCGTGAGTCTGTCGACGTTCAAAACATGCCATTTTCGTGGTTTGCCCCCCTTTTCTTCTTTCTTGCCTGTAAAGCACAACTAAATTGTAACAAAGCAAGCGATCACACTACCCGCATGCAAAAAGTAGCGTTCATGTCAAATTTGGTTAAATTTCAACAAGCCACCCCTGCAGTAGGGTGGTTGAGCATGTTCCTTAAACACTTCTCCCATTACCGAATGGTACCAGCACATTTTAGTTGCAAACTCAAACTGCCATAGCTTCTGCTGGCCAGTGGTGGTTTCCCACGTAAAGATGAAAAATTCCGTCAATACGCCAGCGTGACTTATACCGTTACCTGATCAATCCATGCTCCATAATATAAGGGAAACTAGGGTGAGTTGGTGGAAGGTCATATTTGACAAGCAGCGAGGACAAAGAAAAAACAAAGAAAGGAAAGGCGAGGGCAAGGAAAAGAGAATTATAACAAAATCGATGGGCTGTGATCCCCTTTGACCTCATCTAGTTAGCGCTGCTGCTTGTCAAATATGAATCCACGCTCAGAAAAAGAAATAAGCGCACCTCGCCTATGCAGGTCCGATCCTCATCGCCAGATGTAATCCCTTTTAAACAGGCCTTAGCACTATTCGCACAAAATGCAGGAACGGCAACGCATGTTGCGCCAGTGAAGTGTGCGTGCTCATTCTTCCGCCAATAACAGGCATTTCGTGTATTCGCGCTGTTCTACGCAGGGCCTTAAGAAATGGGCAGTGCGCCACAAAAAGGCGAAGGAGCCCGATCGACCAGACTCGTTCTTGGAGAAGTTCGCCATGGGACAAGCGGCGGATGAAGCACCAGAGCGTCCAAAAGGGGAACAAACAAAGCAAAGGTAGTACACCTGTCTATCTTGCTAACAGCAGCGAAGAGCACCACAAGACAAAAAAAACACAGTGTCAATCAAAAATTTGTAAATCCAATTCAGGAGCATTCAAACAAATTTTTGACACTAAATGTTGTGTTTGAGGTGGTGCTTCTTGCCGGGCTCTGAGCAATGCTATAGATAAAAAAAAAAGAAACCGGCAAACTTGAGTGGCCCAAAGGTTCACACGGCAGCGCTTCAAATAAACGTTAATGCCGATGCGCGTCAATTAATACTCAGAACGTTGCATGCTGTATCTTGATGAGCTAACTGGGGTCGTTACTCAAGATGCTTTCCCTTTTCAAGATGGCCGTTTGGGATATGTTATTCAATTAGTCCGTCTACGAGGAAGCACATATACAAAAAAATAAACGATGGATAGTACGTGGACGACCCATTATGTTTTTACTCTAGCAGGTCCACCATGCTCTCATATTTCGAAGATGGCTTCATTGCTCACTTTAGTTCCTAAGGCTGAGAACAGTGCAGATTCGACTGCGTCATTCGTGAATTCCCTAACATCCGCCAGAGAAACATTTCATTGATCAATTGTTTAATTGGTTGGTTTATTGACTGATGCATTTTTTTTCAGCTTCTTCCGGAAGCATGGCCGTGCATTTGTCGTGGACCCGGCCGAAAACTTCCACTACCGCTGGCTGTCCGTGATCAGCGCCGCTGTTCTTTACAATGTGCTGGTAATTGTGGGTCGCAGTGTGTTCTGGGAACTTCAGAACGCCATGCCTATCGCTTGGTACGTGTTCGACTACACCTGCGACGGCATCTACCTCCTCGACATGGTCTTCCACGGCAGAACAGGTGCGCCTTCATCGTTTTTAGGTTCAAGTTCTAAAAGTTCAAGTGTAACTTCTCCGCATTCATCGTCGGCATTCACTTAAGCGCAGTTTAAATTTAGCTTAGCGTAACACAAAGTCGTAGGAGTAGTGGCGCTTATGTTTGCAAAAATCTGTTGTGTTTTGTGGGAGAATAAGTCACCGAAGTTGGTTTCCTTACCGTTGGCGTACGTGTAAGATAAAAATGTGTTCACTGCTTACAATGCAATAAACGAAAGTAGCCGCACTGTCCTACCTAAAAATTCACCTACGTGTTGACATCAAGACCGCCACTACTGTGGTTATGCGTCTCGAGTACCGTGTCAAACTGAGGAAAGTGACAGGGCATAAACACTGGGCCCCTTGATTTATCTTAGCAGGCGCGCGCTTCTTTGCCTTGATTAACTTAATTTGCAGCTTATTCATAATGCGTGACTACAAGGACCCTATCACCTTGTTCTTTCAGGATACCTTGAGCAAGGCCTTCTCGTCAGGAACACTCGCAAGCTTCTGATAAGATACATCGAGTCGCTCCACTTCAAACTAGACCTCATCAGCCTGGTTCCTACGGACATAGCGTACTTCTTCCTTGGTGTCGACTGCAATGTGCGTGTGCCATGTACAGTGATTGTGCGGCTGAACCGCCTCTTCCGCGCCTACCGAATGCAGGAATTCTCGGACCGGACCGAGGCCCGCACAAACTTTCCGTACGCGTTCCGCATCGCCAAGCTTATTTTCCTCATATTGGTGATCATCCACTGGAACGCGTGCCTATACTTCGCCGTAAGCTACGCCATAGGCTTCGGCACAGACAACTGGGTGTACAAGAACATTAGCCTGCCCGTGTACGGCACGCTGCGGCATCAGTACATCTACAGTTTCTACTGGTCGACGCTGACTCTGACAACCATAGGTGAAGTGCCCATTCCGGAGAAGGACGCAGAGTACGTGTTCGTCGTTATTGACTTTCTCGTTGGCGTGCTGATCTTTGCCACCATTGTCGGCAATGTGGGCAGCATGATCACTAACATGAATGCTGCGAGAGCCGACTTTCAACACCGCATGGACAGCGTGAAGCAGTACATGGAGTTCAGAAAAGTGAGCAAGGAGCTGGAGAACCGGGTCATAAAGTGGTTCGACTACCTATGGACAAACAAGCAGTCATTGGACGAAGATAAGATCACGTCAATGCTTCCCGACAAACTGAAAGCTGAGATCGCGATCCACGTGCATTTGGATACACTAAAAAGAGTGAAACTCTTCCAAGACTGCGAGCCTGGACTTTTGGTGCAGCTAGTGTTGAAGCTGAGGCTTCAAGTATTCAGCCCCGGAGACTACATTTGCCGCAAGGGCGACGTCGGCAAGGAGATGTATATTGTAAAAAGGGGAAAACTGAGTGTGGTTGGTGACGACGGGCGGACTGTGTTTGCTACCTTGAGCGATGGTAGTGTGTTTGGAGAACTCAGTATACTGAACATCACCGGCAACAGGACAGGAAACCGTAGGACGGCAAACGTTCGCAGCGTAGGCTACTCTGACCTTTTTTGCCTCTCCAAAGAGGACCTCTGGATAGTGCTGGAGGAATATGCGGAGGCTAAGAAGATGCTGATTGAAAGAGGACGCAGCATACTGCGCCGTGATGGCCTGCTGGACGAAGACGCCGTCAAGGCTTCCGAGAAAGAACAGGAGTCTCTGCAGGGAAAGTGTGATCGGCTCGAGAAAGCGTTGGACAACCTTCAAACGCGATTTGCCCGGCTTCTGGCCGAGTACATGGCCTTCCAGGTGAAGATGAAACAACGCATAAGCAGACTAGAAGGACGTGCAGACGTCGATGACAACGTACCGGTTGCCGTGGATGATGACGATGACGCTGCTAGTCAAAGCAGCCAGCTGTGATGTTGTGTGACTTCAATGACTGAATATTTTGTGCTGAATGCACGGGTTCATCATCTAAACATTCATGTATCAAGTATCATAATGTTAGGTTTTACAAAGATGAATCGGTTTTGTCTATAATTTAAATGTTATGAGCGGTAATCATTGTTACCACACTTTTCTATATCGCGATATCCCTGCGTGTTGAAAGGCACTTTAATGTAACTTCAGCAGAAAGACGATCGGGATGTTTTTCACAGCAGAAAAGAAGTATCTAACTGATGTTGAACGATCGTGTTACACGTTGCAGTATCTACGTCAGTACCTAAGTCTTACACTTTGCAGTATCTAAAGAAAGGCTAGACCCGAAACCCCTGAGCATAATCTGTTATGATTGATACCACCTGTTGCAATCTAAAAGGTATATACAAGTGTGAGGTCACACTAACGATCTAGTTATTGTTCTGAGCGTTAAGTTAGAACGAAACAGCTTTAACCACTCTTTTAGAATGATATGAAAGTAGCTTTGCGCATATCTATAGCGGTACCTGCAGGGATGAGACCACGACTGGAAATTGTCGCTCTTCATGTGCTCATAACATAATCGTGCATTTTATGAGCAGTTAGCTTTCTCTAAAGATGAATGAGTACTTGCTTTAAAAAATGTAAGCGCATGTTGAGTGTATAGAAGGAGCTAACAACCACCCCGTGCAGTGGTCAAGTGAATAATGCTAAATACAAAGGAACAAACACAACCACCTTAGTGCTAGTCTATCCTCTGCGAATATGCGTGTACCTTAGATAGCACATGCGGCCTTTGAGCGTTGGGGCAACTGGCGATGAACGAGCCACTACTGATGAACCTTGGAGACCAGGAGCGTTCGTACGACTGTGTATGCATCGCGCGTTTATTACTCCATTAGGAGAAAACGGACGCTGTAGAGCAACAGAATGAGCTAAAGCATTGTAAATGTGTCGCACTTCATTGTTAATGCGCACGATGGCTTCTATATGTGCGGATTGTAGGCAGAATATAAGGACGCAGATTTGAAGCGAAAGGAAAACTTGCAAGCTTTTGTCTAGCCCTCAGTAATCTAGGCAAGACAAAAAATAACGTTTGCGGCTTGTGGACTTGTCCACGTAGTGCATTATTGCTTCATGACAAGGGACCAGATACCCTCAAGCCGATAGAGCCCAAAAGCGGCTGTTATCGTCTTGACAGTTCTGACTCACCTAGCCGGTACCATGTTGTGTGCTTTAGGGATGGTTGCGAGTTTTGTGCTCATAGTAACAGCAATGTGTCTAATCGCTGTAACTCTAGTTGCACGCTTAGAAAGCATTTCACAGCGTTTAATAAACATTTAGTTCCTGGTATAAAAATTTCATTCAAGGTTTTTCTCGCATTTAGTCATATTGTCTTTGAGCTCCGAGGCTCTTCCCCAAAATTTAGTGTGAAATAACGTCTTTACAGAAAGTATTATCTATGCGAAGGGAAGAGAACCGAACATCATTGCGTTTAACCTTCGATGTTGTTCTGCGATGTGTGAAATTTGAGCATTAAAGCAATTGCTGCATTTATCAAATACGCCATATATACTGCGCCGGTTGTACATCAAGGCGTTCAAGATATAACAGCATCTCAATAGAACTTTTACTACATTGTAAGCTGCGGGTTTTCTTTTAACTGTCGAATTGGTCTTCTTTAACACGTCATGTAAGGATAAATTATCTCATAGACACTATGAATATCGCATGCTTCTAGTAAATAATTATCTTACCGTTATTTTTCTTCAATGAAACTTTATACCTAATTCAGCACAAGTATCCAATTCAAATTGTGAATCACTCGGGAAGCATAGGCGAATTTTAAGATTTCCACCAGCTGGCCTAATTTGTACATGGCTTGTTTGGGGTCATGGGATCACAGAACGAAATAATTGAAGGTCGACTTCTCTCCGAAAAACTCGTACAGTGCGAAACAAAAGTCCAAGAGAAAGCAGAAAAAGAGGCACATGCACACGTGCTATGTTGATTTCATTTTAATTTTCTGCATGTGACAGTGCTCGAAATGAACGTCTGAACACAGGACTTTTTTTTCTTCTTAACTACTCACATCAATGATTTAAACGTTGGTTTGTTGATTGCAAAATACTACATTTATTGTCCTTTCAAGAAAATCGTTAATATACCAGATCCTAGGTACCTTATCCATTACCAACGTGGAGTGCAGCATAGGTAAGCGGGGGTTTTGTTTTGTTTGTTGCAGATAATGACTTCATAAGTCACCGAGATTTGCTCGATTTCAGAGATCTCGCTCTGATGCTTCTTTGCGCTCTGGTTTTGTGCTTCATACGTCTCCTCAAACAGGCGTAACGTTCTGAAAAGTTTTAAACACAACCACAGCCAGGGGATTTCCGTTAGGAAGGGCCACAGATTAAATTGCAACGCCCCCCCCCCCCCCCCCCCGCCTCCTCCTGACCTTCCATCCGCAAAGCATACATTTATTCAACAATCCCTGAAAATACGGCTCCAATGGTAACGTCTCCGGTGTTGACGAAACAAAATTTTTTTTGACGAGACTTTACGGGTAGTTTTATCCGCACTGTGACCTAACTTGCTAGGAAAGTGATTTCTCGTCATCGGGGCAGAGAAGGCTTCTCATAGTCTAACCTTTCCTAAAATGCCTTGGTTCACCTCTGCATTTATTGTTTAATATTATTTTTATTTACAACATACTGCAGACTCCAAATGGGTCCTGGCAGGAGGGGCAAAATAAAAAGACAACAACAATAACAATAACGAAAAGCGTAGCAAATTACATTGCCGTACACAGAATATGGAAAGAATGACACATAACAGAAACATTATTATTATTATTATTATTATTATTATTATTATTATTATTATTATTATTATTATTATTATTATTATTATTATTATTATTATTATTATTATTATTATTATTATTGATGAAAATATGATCCACCGGTATCAGCCACCATAGCGAGGCTTGCTGTTTCAGATTCGTTACAGGAACTAAGGACTGGGCACTACATTTGCGCAGCCTAAGCTGGCTGGAGGTAACCATAGCACTCACTCCCCCCCCCCCCCTCCCTCTGCACGCGTCTATACGTACAGTGCACTTTTCACGTCTCATGTTCTTGACATTCAAGTTTCAGAGCATGCACGTTCCCTGCTTCGCATGCGTTTACGGTCCGGGCGAAAGAAAAAAGAAAGAAAGAAAGAAATAACTTTCTTCGAGTCTGGATATTCTTTGTAGTGCACAATCTAGCAAACAGTGATATATCAGAAAACTAAATCACATATTTTTATAAAATTTGTTTGATCACATCCCGTAGGCATATGTCAGCAGTAGGAAAGAAAGATAGGGAGTTGGAAAGGACCCATACTTAATAATCAGAACGAAAACGATGAAAGACACAGAGTTAGAACGACACAGGACGAGCGCTGGTATTACGTCACACCGCTATGTATTCTACAAGGTTCAGGAATTCTTTATGGTACTTCTCTCTTATAATCGATAGACATATTTAAAAAAGAGTTTCCGTAATCATCTTGTTAGTTGACTGGAAGATAGTTCTTGTTCTCGCAACGGTTCTTGCTTTGAATAAAAAAGAATGTTGCGCGTTCAGAAATATTAGCCACTCCTTTGGTTAGTAGTACCCTTGAGATGAACCTTGGTAATGACAAAACTGCTACACATATGAGCAGAGCGCCTGTCGTAAATACAAAACTACATGACTGCAGATCTGCAACCTTTGTCAGAAGCACATGGGCCACAGCATTACGGAGAGATGATACCTGTTGGTTGAGTAGTCGGTACTAATGTTGGCTAATTATGGAGATTGACTGGTCGAAGCAGGGAGAAGAGCCGTGCATTTTGAACGCTTTCACATGATGTTCACTCTGTGCTCCAATAATTGTTGCGAGTTGACAGATAAATGCACGGAGAATTTTTCTCGCTACTTTGAGAATGATATAAATGATCCAACCTCAGGAAATTTGCTTCGTTTGGTCATCGGCTTCACGCCTGTTTTGGATGTGCTATGTCTTCTCGCTGTATGCAATTCATGGCAATCCTACAGCCTTCCGTCGTTGAATATGGCGCTTTATCGTGCGGGAGCGCGAGAACGGAGCACTTTAAGAGTCTAAGGTAACAAGTATAAAGTGTAATAAAACTGAAACTAATAAGTAACGGCATTTAGCAGATGACCGGTTAAAAGAAATGAAATTTGAAGTTCGAAAAAAAGGAAAAGGATGCAGCATTTTTAGGCCAGCGGACCTCGGGAATAAAATATAAGCATGTATATATACTTACGCCATAAATGCCTGTACATCTTCAAAAATCTGGGTAAGTTGATATGTTGCACGAAAATTGTATGTGTGAGTGCAAATCTGTAGTTCTGGCAGTGCTGGTATGCGCTGCTGACTGAACTGCGCTCTCCAAACTTAGTGGCCCGTGTACTTTTGACGGAGGTTAAATGCACACTTTTGCTGCTCGGGTGCGTGACATGGCGCCCTAAAACCCTGTGTATCCCGTTCCTTATCGTTTCCTTTTTTCTGCATCTACATCCTTCAACGGGAGCAACCATGTGTATAGTATGGTGTCGCTGCTTTCATAGTTCTCATATTTCGTGGCTCTTATCACAGCGACAAGCACAGCGTTTCGAGTCCTTCTCTATATGTACGTGTACTTGCATCGCATGTTTGTATGCTGTCCAGACTGCTGCACCAGTGGGTCTGTCTGTGACACTGGCGAACGTGGTTTGTTTGTGGCATCGGAGATGGTGCGGTGTGGGGCGGGGGGTGGGGTAGGGGGCTGTGAGCGCGCGTCGCCGGCAATACAACGATGACCGATCCGTCCACACAACGCCAGCGCCAAGCATCTCAAGGATCCTAACACTTCTACGCTATTCGTGTGTCACTTGATGTGCTCTTGCCGCCAGCTGAAAACGTAAAGTGAAGCAAGCTTGTGCTTCAATTGCAGTGAACGTTCTTCTTGCGTTGGTATCGCCTCCTGCACTGTCCTGGCGAAGACTGTTCTCCTGCCTGCATTAAGTGCGCCGTGAGTTCAGCCTTCATTTGCCATCACCATTATAGCCACAAAATAAGCAGTCTTAGTTCAGAAACATCATAACTTTGAGAGTGGGAATATAAAGCTTGATAAAGCTTGATGTTGTTCATGGGAGGTAACTTCTCTGTAGACAGTACTCCTGCTTTCACTTTCGGAGTTAAAAGTGGGCTTTCGTGACGCTCTTGGGGACGGCAGTTTTGCTTTGTTTAAGGAGTTGAAGAGTACCATGTTATTCTGAAAAAAAGGAAAAAGAACTCGGATGGTGAAACTAATAAAATGCAGCGGATGAAATAAATTCAGTCATAAGTGTAAGCATACACTGAATTCATGTAGAAAGGTCACCTCCTTTGATAGAAATGGCCGAGACGGGGGACGCAGTGCATCCCAAGAAGGGTACAATTCACATCAACGCTGCTGATTATTACGCAACTCGAGACTATTCAATTGCTGAATTTTTCTTTCTGACATTCATCACATGAAGTGCAGGCAGAATTCAGCCAACCGTTTTCACATTTTGCCCTCCAACGTGTCACTATTTTACAATTTTTGTCCCGGGATATTTGTGAACACCTAATATGGTACGTGCTTCATTTTAGAGTCCAGCAAAATTCAAATACTTCTTGGGAAGTTTTCACTCATGTTGTCTTTAAGAAGGGAGTGCTGTGGAGGTAACCTTCCGCCTTGGCAAGTGTTGCGACAATATATTGTTGAGTTGCTGATGACAACGGAGACGAACTTTTCTTGTTGTTGCCGCTTGTTTTTTTTTATATATACATTCATCAAGTGTGTCTCGTTGGAACAATGCACTGCATGCCATAATCATTTTCATCTGCCACGTTACAGCTGTCTGGCGTAATGACATCGTCTGATGACTGACCTTAATTTTTATGTCTTAATTAGGTACAGCTTGGAAAGCATATTCAGCGCCAGCGAACACGAACAGAAGGGAGACGACACCACAATGCGCTACAGCTGTTGGCACGTCTAATACCTTATTTCACGGGAACGAACAGACGTTTTTCTCTCTTGCACTGAGACGTATTTGTGCTTGTTGCGCAGCATGTACTTTAGCTAATGGGGCAATGAGCTTGCATATCAGCATTCTTGGGCGTTGCATTGTTGTAGAAATAAAATTGTTTGGTGCTTGCTCTACCACAGTTGTTCAAGGGAAAGTGGTTTCCCCTTGGCTCTGTTTGGTAGCTGTATAAACGATGTTAGCGAACTGTCTGAAATGCCGCAGAGAGGAACTAATAAAGCTCATGTTATATCTACGCTATGCGCGCTGCGCCATATTAGCGAATGAAAACTGAGTGCAACCGTTTGGTTTCTTCTAGTCGACGATCTCTGAACAAGAAAATTAGTACGGAAGACGCAAACGTTCAACACAGGAAAAGTGTTTGGTATAAAATGACGACGGAAATGACTTGCCGCTAAGGTACGTGCTCTTGCTGGTGCACGTTAATGAACTTGCGCTAGCAAGCAGCAGATACTACGTGCCTTCGTGTTGGAATGCAGTGTGTTATTGTGGCGCCTTCTATAATAGTCAACGTGGATGACGTTTCGTGACTCCAAAGTGTTGGTGCAGACTTCCCCGTCCTTTCAGGCTCCCCACCACCCTCTTTCTTTTTGCGTAATTTGATACGGCGTTAATGCGCCGCCAGATGACATGAACGATGTGTAAACGCAAAGTATGTGTCGCTACAGCAAGTTCTTTCTGGTTACACATCTTGAAGGCGCATATTCCACACGAGTTTATTTATACTAGAGGCTTCACATCCAACGTATAACTCCTTCGATGGGGGCGAAAAGCGAAGGCGTCCGTGTACTTAGATTTAGGTGCATGTTAAAGAACACCAAGTAGTCCACCACTACGGTGTGCCTCATAATAAGATCGTGCACGTAAAACCGCATAATTTAATTAAATTAAGTATAACTCCCTCTGCGCTGAGTACAACTGAATATAGTAAGCAAGAACTGCGCAACGTATGTGCAACTTTCTACAGCCACGCATGATAGATGGTGAACAGTTACGCTTAACTGCCAGTAACACTTAACTTAGCAGTTAAGCGTTACTGGCAGTTAAGCGTAACTGTTCTCCACGTAACGCTCAATTGTTTTCATTTCGTGCTGGTATCACCTCGCAGCTGGACGGCCTCTTGCATCATGCCATGGTGCAGTGAACATCGAGCCCTATAGTTCATTACTTTAGTAAAGGAAAAGGAAACGATTGACACCACTATAAAGAAGGCGAATCTTTTTCGCCTCGCTGCGCCCTTCCGCGACGCCACGCGTGAGCTGCGAGAGGCTTTGAGGCACGGACAGATATCGTACAAGATCTGCGCTGACCTCACGACGTGACGTCACCGGCGTGAGTGCAGTGGCTCTGGTTGGCAAAACACCGCCGCCGCCGGTTCTCGGCGTGGTGCAGTCGAGGAGTGCTGGGGGAGGGGAGGGGAGGTGCCCCACGTGGACACCTTTTTTTTTTCGATCTCAAGAACCATCTTGTCAGCCACATTAGCAGTTTGGTTGCCAGAGAAAATCGGCGTGTGGTGAATTGCGAGACCAAAAAACTGAGTACGCCAACTTTTTTACTTGAGGAAGTCGACTACATGGCCGTTTGTGATGAGTTGTGCGATGAGGAACAGCGACATCTGCTTTTCTTCGGAAACGCGCCAGGTTTGTTGTGGCATCATAACGTGCGCGACGAAAAATAGCGGACATATCCGTCTCGTGTTTTGCGTAGCGAACGCGACCACCTTTCCTGTGCGTGTTTGGTGTTCTGCGTGATTAGCCGTGCATATCGCTTGCACATACGGGGGCGCACGGTGCGTGTAATTGTGAAAAAGGTTTGCAGTCACTGACCAAGTCAAACGAAAAAAAAAGACGTTTCAAAACGAAATCTGACAACACGGCTACTTCTTGAGTCCTCCTTCATCCAATTGACAACTGGGCCCATGAACCGATCAGCAGGAAGCATGCCAATCGTCTAAAATCACTAATTATGTCACAAAATTAGCCTTTAATATGTCACTACTCGTCTTGTCCGCCTCATTGTGAACAAGGAACCCGTACGGGTTCCAAAACGTATCTCTTTTCGTTTGACTTGGTCAGTGACTGTAAACCTTCTTCCCTTCAATGCCTGACCAGACGAATTTTTCTCGAAACCTTGACTGCATGCAACTAGACCAGTCGCAGTGACAAGGCAATGACAGAACTTCAGGATCCGTCATTGCTGTACAGCTGCGAATGAATGGGACGCGATGATCAGGTAGCGCGTATACCTCGGCACTGTCCGCTCTGTGCAGAGAAAAAGAAAATTTCAGTGTAATATATCGTCTGAAAGTTACGGTTGTGAATGAGCTCCTAGGATGTTTTTACCCTTGCTGGAACGGTGTACGTGCCCGTATGGGGAGGTGCATGCGCTACTAACATGGCTTTACTATTGCTGAAGCATCGAAGGGTGTACGCTTCTGCACAGGAAATGCACTAACACTGACCCTATGAAATTATTCTACTTTATGGCAAATCTCATGGGCCTTAGGGAAAACAGTGAAAATTCTTCTTTTCTTTGCCATTACGGCACGAACTTTATACTAGGATGACCTACAGTAACAAGCGAAATTATTATTTTTTTTTTTTGCTTGAGACCACCAAAGGCAGGCAGCAGACACGTTGGAGGCATGAGTCCCGTGGAAAGTGCCGCGTAATAGATTATGCATTAGTATACATTATGCTCACCCACATGGCGATGACTAATAGTTCAAATTAATTTTAGAAAAATCACCGCCCAAGCACTCCGTACAGGTGGTTAACCAGCAGAGCTGAAACCTGCGGCCCCGGTGTCTATCACTGGGTTAAACCCGACGGTTCATTAAACGGCGGCTTGGTAGACTGTGGGATCCTCAGTACGCAGTTGCTGCTTGCGCTCGGCTGCACGAGCCTGCTCTTGAGCCCGATCTGCAGCATCGGCACGGCGTAGACGAGCTCGTTCCCGGTTCTGCTCGCGGCGTTGCTGATCGAAATGTGCCTGCTCCTCAGCAGTACGTATGACGCGTGGTCTACCCATTTCGGAGCCGGAGAGAAATTGCTGCGCGCCTGCTCGGCTGCGACGGAGAGCGACGAGATCACTACTGGCGCAGCTAATCCAACACCACCTAAATACCACAAGGCCTTTTCACTCTGGCCCATGACGTCATGTTACCTGGCCCGACTGCCACAGAATCTAATGGGGATGCTCCGGAGTAGGCAACAGTAATTTTGACGTCACCGCTTTCAACATGCCAGCCTTGTCAATGGAAATTTCGGGCCAGGTAGCGCGACGTCATGGATCGGAGTAAACAGGCCTTGTGCGATCTAGGTCGTGTTGGCTAATCGTGAGCCACTCTCTCTCTCTCTCTCTTCGCGCATGCGCCTGAGATTGAGCCGGAGGAGTTTTCGGCATTCAGGCGACCGATAAACGGAGGGACGAATCAGTTAGCCATGTACAGCTTCGCTGTAATAGGGTGTTTACCATCCATAGGAGGAGGTGGAGGAAATAAAGAGAGAAGAGAGGGAAGTTAACCAGAAACGCCTCTGGTTGTCTACCCTACTCTGGTGGACGGGAAAGAAGGAATATAAAGTAGAGCTAGAGAGAGGTAGGTGGGGGGCTTACCATCCAGAGAGCTAAAACTTTGTTATGTCCTTGATGGGGTTCAGGGGTGGCGGGGTCGGGAGACTAACCCCCAATCCCCCCTTCCTCAGACGGCGGCCAGTCCTTGCTTTCTGGCGGCGTCTTCGGCCATCCGGACGGCCCAGAGCTGCTCCTCTGGGTCCAAGCTGAGCAGCAATGTCTCCCACTGCTCGGCCGTAGTTATGCGTGTGTTAGTGTGGGAGGTGTTGGTGGGTGAGGCTTTGGGGCATTGCCAGATAATATGATCGAGGTCAGCGCGGGCCTCGCACGCTTTGCAGAGTGGAGAGTATGCATCGGGGTACATGCGGTTGTAAAGCACGGGGTTCGGAAAGGTTCGTGTCTGAAGGAGTCGCCAAGTGGTAGATTGAGACTTATTCAGTGTTTTGTGTGCTGGGGGGTAGCGTAACCGCTCCCTGCGGTAGTGCAGGAGAATTTCTCTCAACGTGACCATTCGGTCCCGCGCGTGACCGCGATGCAGAACAGAGGGCTGGTCGGGATCGGAAGACGCAGGAGAAGGATGATGCGCCCGGTGTGCGAGAGCTCGGGCGGCATCGTGGGCGGCTTCGTTTCCAGCCAGACCCGAGTGACCAGGGGCCCAGATGATCTGCACGCGGCGTTGCCTTGAGGGAGGAGTACCAGAGAGAATCTTCTGTGCTTGGGGTGCTATCAGTCCTCTTGTGTAGTTACGAATGGCCGTTTTTGAATCGCTTATGATGCAGTGTGCATTGGTAGCCGCGTAAGCCAAAGCGATGGCCGTTTCTTGTCCTACTTCGGGTTGCGTGGTGAATATTGATGCGGCTGCGGCGAGGCGGTACTAGAAGCTTCACAGTGTCTTAGGAAGAATGCTTTAATGGTGTGCTTCTAATTAATGTTGACCACCACAGCCTGGAGTTTCTTACACGCTAAGGAGGGTGATAGAACAACACGCTAAGGAGCGTTATGGCATCCTGTCCGCCTCAGAATTTAGGCGTCGTCGCTGGGTATGGCTGATACTCGCTGACAATTTTCATCTTGTATGTCATTTAAGACAATTGTGTAGATGGGACGCAAACTAAGTACCCTGACGTGAAAAACATTGCAATGCAAATTTTTCGTCCGATAAGCAGTCTTTTAAGCAAAGCGTTGTTACGGCACCATGAAGATGTGCTTCTCTGGTAAAATGTTCACTTTTAAAGATTAATAAACTTTTTGTATCTCTTTGATCTACGCAGGAGGCATTCTTATGAACTTACCATATATGCTGACTTTCAATCAACCATACACTTGGCAAGAACGCTACATTATTGCGCCAGCAAAACAAGGACGGTTACTATGAGCACACATTGTAGACGCTGTCACTTCGGAAAAGAGCAATATATGCTGAAATTGCGATCGCCGCAGTTTAGATACCAACAGTGCTTCTCTGTAGACAACCCGCCGGCTTAACGTTCTTTTTTTTTTCATCCAGCAGCAACTTCGGGCGTGGGGCATATAGAAGTGGCACTGGCAGAGATGTCACACTGTTTTCTAACAGGGGTAATTCTATTGGCAGCCAACCCAATGCTTTCAACATATCGTGATGCTTTCTGTGTCTCACTCCCGCTCATTTGCAATGCTTCCAAAGGAAGTGTCATCAATTCTCATGGAACGGTAAGTTATCCACAAACTCCACCACGCGCATTTCGTCCACTTACGAATCCAAACCAGAAATCTTAATAAAGCTTATAACTTTCTATCATAAACATAGTAACGATTCCCAATCAAGGAAGAGCTGTCCTAAGTCGTTTATTGCATCGTTGTGTTAATAAAATTTGAGGAATAACATTCCAGCATCCACCTGTAATTTGATGTTCACTCCTCTTACCAATCTTCCTGACAACAGAGCTTCTAGAAAGAAACAAAGAACGGAGAAAACACCTTGTGCGTAGTTTCAAATGGAAGCTATCATTGACTAACCCAGCACGGTGTCGCGTCCTGCGTTGGTCAGTATCTCGCAGAGCCTATATAAGGAACACTTTTTTTTTACTACACAGAATTTTTCAATATCGCTTGTGGCGCATGGCGTAATTTTTGCCGTTGAATAAATTACTCGAAGCGGCGGACATTACTCGTACGAGAAATCGAAATGTATATAATCAATTAATTAATTAATTATAATCAATTAACAGATATTTATTCAATAAATTTGCAACTAATTACCTTACAGCCCGTATTGATATGTAGAAACAGTAGCCCGCGAGTTTGTATGGCACAGTCGCCTGTAACGAGTTCTAAGTATCGCACGGGTTTCGAGATATGCGCCGTGAAACTTGCGGTAAAAATGCACTATTATTACACTTAAATTTTTAACGAACTGCCGACTTATGTAGTGAAGCACAAAATTAATTATAACACCGATATTCGTCGCACACCTTGGGAATGATCATCATGATGCTGTTGTCATTCTGAAAATTCGTTTAAGTGCCTCGCATACTCGCCGGCTACTATTCAAAACTTGAAATATGTGCCGAAAAGTAACTAATTAAAATTGTAATTAGTAAATGTTTCTTAATTATTCGATAATCATTTCGATTTGTCATGCATGTCCGCCTCTTTGAGTAATTCAACTCCATGACTGGAATTGTGCTATCGCCCACAGGCGAGTTTTAAAAATGCTGTATACTCTTACAAACTATCTGTTGTATACACTGCGAGATACTACATATATACATGCCCTGCTCTATATAGTGTATTGTCGCAGGTCACAAAGCACAGGGGCTTTATTGCGGCAAGTCGCAGTACCGCGTTGTACTCGAAAAGTACGTGCAAGATGCAGGCCCGCACAAAAGAACGTCTTTGTCTTCTCTTTATCGTGCTCGTACTCTCGAGCGTCGTCGTCTTTGTCGCCGTCACGGTGTAGTTCGCACAAATAGTGACGCGGCAATATATATACAAGTTCCAGATACAAGTTCCAGCCAACAGGCCTATGCAGGCAAAGCACGCTAAACTCCAAATTAGGGCCAACAAAATATAAATCAGGTATGCATTATGTCGCCTCATAGGTACCTCTGATGTACACAGGCGTGCTAATGAAAGAGAACGCGATTTTCGACAGCGTCGGCCGAAGTTTCCAACATTTAACCTACCCCATTCACGGGCCACTGCGCATATGGCCATATATGTGTGTGTGCCCATTCCTAGCCGATTCTACAGGCTGGATATATATATCTATTACGTGTGTCTGTGTCTATGACACGCGGAGAGCACAGCAACGTTGAATGCATACTTGCGTGCGTGCAGGGTGATACAATGCAGGGACACACATGTGTCGTCCCTCTTTCTGCCCATACTTTTCACCATTATTAATATTATTATTATTTGTTTTGAACACATATACACATATACACAGTTAACAGGAAAGGGAAAGCGACGAGCAGGCTGGCAACTGCCACCGGAAGGGGCACAACGCCTGCCTACTCTTCTGAAGGGAGGTGACAGCAACACAGAAATGGAAGATAGGAAGGAGGGGAGGAGAGAGGAAAGGAAGAGCAACAGGACAAATCTAAAGACTAAAGTAGAACACAGTACACTACGCATGTTGTTCGGCCGAGTTTCGACTCTGCAGCCGACAGGTATCAGCCATCGCCTTCATTCTCGTGACATTGCTGCGCCTATGTCTGACCGCATGCAGTCGTTTGCACTGGTGTTTACATTGCGGCATAGCTTGTTTGTCTGAAAACGACTTCTAAACCATAATGTGCTTGAAACAAAACGTTAAATGGAATTGAAGTCGCGACTTGTGTGGCACATGAACAATGATTGCGACGACACGTTGCATAAAATGATAATAAACGCGATTGAGTACGCCGCATTTATTTATATAGCATTTAATTAAGCTCTTAAAGATAACTTCGCTTCGCATAGCTTCCAACGTGCTTGCCGGATCACCACTTTCTCTTTTTTTTTACGGCAGAACGTACTTACCGCCTTCACTGGATCAACTTACAGGATAACCAAAATTTTAATTATTTTCGCAGTGAGCGGGCATTCGCCCAAAAATCGAGCGTAAATCTGTTCCGAGTTTCTCGATAGTGACTATTTGTTCTCCTCACAAATGACAACCAACCAATACCCGACGATCGAAGGCGCTAATTTGATTTCGCTACCGGAGCGGAGACAGTCGAATCTCGCCCCATCCGCCAAGAAGCGTTCTAACGCGCTCGGCTCCGGCATTGCCAACATGTCTTTTTTTTCTTTTTTTTTACTTTCTAGAGCGACATAAGCCCGAGTTTGCCTCTTGTCCAGCGACGCCGAGTCGACATCGGGGACTGCGATGCGCAGCCCACGCCGTCGTGCTCGCTCCAGAGTCGGTCTGTTCACCCCGTTGGTCCGGAGGGACGCATCGGTCGCTGATAAGAGCGGTGACAGTTCACCGAATCGGGAACAAAGCCTCCACAAGGCACCCGATCTCTTTCACCTTGCCCTCCTCGAACGTTGCCGGAACGCAGGACAATAAC
Organism: Dermacentor variabilis; assembly: GCF_050947875.1. NCBI lineage: Eukaryota > Metazoa > Arthropoda > Arachnida > Ixodida > Ixodidae > Dermacentor > Dermacentor variabilis. The sequence continues at coordinate 47,781,426 of NC_134571.1, read as the reverse complement.
CTTAGCTCGCTGTTTCATGGTTGTAAACACCCCCTTGTCCAGACGCGATCACTCGAGTATGTTCGCTGCAGAGAAGCTATAACGGTGAAGATACAAAGAGTGCAACTGCGGTCAATGACATCAGCGGTGGATCCTTAACCAGAGTTTTCTAATGTTAGTGGCAGCGACTGTCCAGCTCGTAATTGTGCAGTGCTTTCTCCTGCGCGAACACAGTACTTCTAACGAAAAAATCGGTTAATTCAGTTCCAGGGGCCGAATTTACGCAACTTTTCGTTGATAAGGCCTGTTTGCGATTGAACGGCCTCTTCCGCTGTTGGTATATCTAACATTGCGATAGACTGGTTTGTACGCTTAACAAGCAAGTTTAGTGCAAGGGCTTCTTTGTGATTATACGGGATTAGGTAATTACTGCTCTGCTTTATTTAGTAAAAAAAGAACATGGCCCTTACGTCCCGCATCCAATACTCACATGCGATTATTAAATACATATGGCTAGGGGTAGATTGTCTTTTAAGGAGGTGATGACAACAACAGACTGCGCACAGCGAGGTTCTAAGTTTGACTGCGCATAAGTTGTTACTACGTGTAGTAAGATGCAGCAAACACAGCAAGTATACGGGGTGCTTCAGCGAATACTTTCAATTTTTTTTTTGATTTCCTATGGCAAACAGTACAATTCTAGTCCGTGTGCTAGTCTACTCAAAGAGGCAGACATCACTTGCGGCAAAAAATTAAACGCATAATCAACTAATAAACAAAACATCACTAATTAAGTATTTAACAAATTTTCTTGTGGTACATTTACAGCTTAGAAATTGTAGTTGGTGAGACTGCAAGTCATATCTACTTGAAAAGAAATGTGTGGATGACACAATTTACGAGGTGTACGCACCGTCAAACTTGCGGTAAAAATGCAGTGTAGTTTCGCTTACGTTCTCAACAAAACGTCGTTTTATGCATTGAAGGGCAAAAGGAACTGGAATGCCAATGCATTTCTCCACAAAGTTCGGCAATTAATATCTCGAAACAGGTGTCTTCCCGAGACACCAGCTTATGTAGTGAAGAGCCGTCTACAGAGCGTTTTATTGGAACAACTTCTTTTAATTGGTTCCTTATTAGATGAGATAGGGGAGCTCGAAACGTCGCCTCCTGCAGTGCTGCACATAGGCCCACTTTGCATTAAACTTTTGCCTCGACTAGCGTTCTCAAGCGCCTTTTCATTTCCTACCTTCTTCCATAGAGGAGCCGACGCATCGTGTCATGTTTATGTCACGAGCACCCCCTCCACTCGCCCTCACCCCCACCTTCTTCTTTCTTTAACTTAATCTTCTTGCTGCAGCTGCGCACCTTCAGGGGCGTTTTGCGAGTTCCTCATTGGATGCTTTAACGTAGTCGCACCCCATAATACGTGGCATTGTTGACGTCAAAACGGGCGCGTGTGACTTTGGTTCTCCGGTAGGAAGCGGTGCTCATTCCAAATGATTGACGAGTGCGTTTAGAATCGAATTTTTGCGCTGCTGACATGCAAAACCGCCGAAAGAGAGGAAGAGGTTTGAAGCGCCATCTCTTGCGCGGCGTTAGAAACGTTAGATTTCCTCCACTTTCTCATTTGCGATACTACGGGAGACGGCGACACCATCGCCACGGCTGAAATTGACCCGCGAGCTTTCGGTTTTTTACAGACCATGGGGCCTCAGACGAAAGAAAAGTCAAGTGCTGGTTGCAGTTGCCCGTGCTTTAATACTCGAACAGATGTATAAAGATCAAAACCTGGCTTACGGTGTCCGCCAGTCTGTACTTTCTGTTACGCCGTCATGCTATCGTCGTCAGGACGCTTCCTTACTCTCAGCTTCACCCTCACTCAAACGACAAAGAAAAAACAAATCACTACTCACAACTAGGGCTCATAGTGATGCTCTGCTGCAGTGTGCAATTGGGAGTCACTGAACCCGCAGATCACTGCGCTATGGCGTAGCTTTGGCGTTTGACAGTTTGGGCGGGATTTTACGGCCCGTGGGCTTCGAGAGACGTAGCACTTAAGGTTTTCCTCTTTCACTTGCAGATAGTCCAGGAGGAAAATATACAGTTAGGAAAGTCATACGTAATGCGTAAAGCAGAGAACCGGCGGTCTACGAGAGTGTAAGAGCTTGAGAGAAGGGAAGTGAAAGCCGAGGACGGCAGCGACTTAGGTGATGTGACCAAGGAAAAATTCTGGGCACATACTAGGGAATTGGCTGACGGCAAGGCAGGAGTAAGTGGAGATCGCTGATAGAATTCTTCATTTTCCAGTACATGCATTAGGATGACGACGATTACCATGTTTCAAACATCTGAGAGTCTTTAACGTGCGCTCAAAGAACGGTATTGAAAGTTTCTACACGCCACCACCGTCTTAATCCCGGTGTCAGGGCAGGTAATGGAACCCGTCACCTCCTCGGCAGCAAAGTGCCATAGTCACTCAGCCAGCGCGGCATGTGAGACGCAGTTGTGCGAATCACAGAAAAAGAAATGCCTCGCTATGTCCGCTCTAAGAGAATGCTGCTGTCGCAGTAATTGAGTTGAGAGCCGGTGGAATCGATGAGGTCTGGCAGATTTCGCGCCATTTGTATCTATTTTAGTGGAAGTGGTGCCCTATCTGTCCACACGGGAGATACGTCTACTAATATTTTTTTCATGTTATATTCTTTACATTTTGTATTTACCCGCGTGCTCAGAATGTCCAACCGCGGAAAGAATTCTGGAACAGCTTCTTGGCTCTCGACTTGCTGGGAATAAGAAGCCACAGAACGAAGATCGGGGAATACAAAGCTGCTCAAATTTTCTCTGCAGTAAAGCGCGATGACTGCTTAAGGTTGGACCAAAAGCATGAGCTCAGAGTCCGCACTGTAGCTGTGTTAAGATGCCTGAAATAAACACGAAGCCCCTATCTCCTTTTCGCGTCCTTCACAACTCCCCAATAGCTCCATCTGCGTGAAGAGGCATTCCAGAAGCGATGCATCTCGGTGGGTCTGGCCCCGCACCCGACAGTGTGAACTTTTGTAACAAACAAAAGCAGGTTTGATCCTGCTGTTGGTGACGCACTTAGGGTATATGCTGTTTTCATTTTTGTTCCACTTAGCTGTCACTCGCTCGTAGGTAGAACCTTTATTTTCCTGCGTACGTCAAGTACTCTCTCCAGAAGTCGCAGTTCTTGTGACCAATATTTCGGTGCAGGGAGTAATTTCCTGGCTGAATCCACAGGGCCACGGTATCGTCGCTCGTGTACGCCGGCCACTCGACTCCGTCGATGACTGGCTTTCTGCAAGCAGAATAATAACAGACAGTGACACCTGTAATAGCACATACCTGTAAACGAATTATAGATATTGGTCACGTAAGACTGTGATATGCGAACCATATACGATGCCTAAAGTACGGCCGAAATTCATCACCATTTTCTTTGCGTACTTTATAGAAAACCTTAGATTTGACAAGTACCTGGCGAGTATATCTCTCAGCGCTCCTCAACGCCTCCAAGTTAACAAATAAATGGTTGCAGTTTCTGTACTAGTGTAACACTTTCGAGGGTGCATTGCTGTGCATCATCCTGTGTCTCGCACAGTACACGCGGTAGAGCGTTGTACCTGCAACTCGGCCAAGTTTTACTCATTGCACGTATGATAAGCTTATATATTAAACACACCTTGCAGCTGTTGTCTTCCACCTACTCTGCTCGCCAATTAAGCGTCTATTTTTGGTTCATGCACATAGATATTTCTAAGTGTTCCATGTACCTCTGAGCTCAAAAGGTCACGAAAACCAAGAGCCTAAAAACACAATAAAAGAAAATCCCTCCCTGCCAGTGGCTGCAAGCTGAAACACAAAAGCGCAGTTCTCCCTACTTCGCACTTCTCTCACTTCACAACTCTACAAAAAAAGAAAATGCGTGGGAAAATTTGTTCTCTCATGGCTGCTATGTTTTAAATCCTCTCTCGGTCGGGATCATGTCATATTCAAAATACTTGCCCCGTCTTTGCAAAATTTGTGAACGCTTTCATCACAGCCTTGCTGAACTCCCGATCTTCGTCGGTGAAGTGTTCCGGTTTGAGGAGGGGAACGCCGAAGTAGAAGACAATGTCAGAAGTGTGCGGGACGCCAGTCCACTTCGGGAACGGGAACTTAGCCGACCTGTAGCCGAGTACCGAAAAGTAGACCGAGTTACCCATATCGGAGTAGTCTTCGGCGAAAAACTTGCTGGGACAGATGAACTGGCCGTCAGTTATAAATTCTGCATGCAGCTGCCTCAGCAGTCGCTTATCGCCCGCAGTGGCTGCCCTCACGTATTGCTCCAGCGCAGGCGCGAATTTGTCTGGAAGCCAGGCGAGGGACACGATGCGTAGAACTTTCTTGAGTTCCTCTTCGCTGATGGTTTCGAGCTCCTCCGTTTGAATGCGGTTATCCGGGAAAGACATGATTATGAAAGTTCCTTCGGTTGCGGTGACTCCGAGCATGACGTCAACGTTGTTGAACTCGCCTGTCTTCATTGCCACGGTGGGACGCTTCGGAAAGAAAGCGTTCGGATGTGATGGAATGAAGTTGAACACCTTAGTCGCGGCGCCCTCGTAAGTGGCATCGCAAAGAAGTTCAGCCGGCTTGGAGCGCAGGCACTTGAGTACCTCTTCCGGGTAAGAGGCGAGGTCTTTGTAAGCAGATGCACAGCCAACGAGTTCAGCGACCTTGTTGCCCTTGGATAAACTCTCAAAAGCGTTATCTATCAAACCGTCTGTGTCGTACGCTCCACTCATGAAGACGGCTCTTTGAAAAAGGCCCCGGCTGAGGGGAGACAGTACATGAGCGCTCACGCTGAAAGAACCGGCGCTTTCTCCGAACAATGTCACCTGGGACGGATTGCCACCGAACGACCGAATGTTGTCGCGAACCCAACGAAGCGCCAGGTTCTGATCCAGGAGACCCATGTTGCCCGGAACTTCAGGTATGGCAGCATTCAGGAAACCGAAGATATTGAGACGGTAGTTGAAAGTGACGACGACGACGTCGTGCGAAGCCGCCAGCGCGGAGCCGTCGTACCAGTGTTGATAGGCCGAACCGAATGTGAAACCACCTCCGTGAATCCATACCAGCACTGTCTTGAGTGGTCTCGAGCTCGCTGGGGTCCAAACGTTGAGGTAGAGGCAGTCTTCGGACTGGTTGACGTAAGGCGCGAAATCGTCGCTGAATACTTTCTGAATGCAAGCTGTCTTCGGGGCCGTGGCGTTGTAGACGCCGGACCAGGGGTCGGCGGGAACAGGTTCCGCGAATCGAAGCTTTCCGACGGGAGGGCGAGCGAATGGAATACCCTGGTAAACTTCCACCGTCCTACCGAGGACTTCCACTGTGCGTCCTTCGACGTGCCCGTTTTTTGTTGATGCTATCAGTGACTTCCCAGCTTCCAAACCTTGTACGACGAACGACGCCAGAAGGTACGTCAATACGCTCCGCATCCTGTTAGAGAGTTATAGAGCCCTGTTGAGAAATAAGATAGCATTGAAAGGGATTAGTCACACTTTCATGGATAGAACATGTAAAAAGGATTACATACACTAAAGCTTTACATCTTTCACAACATGTTACCTCGATTATTTAGGTTAAATGCGTTGATGATGTTCATTGCTTACATAATTCTCTAGAGCAAAAATATTTCAAGAGTCCTTTATACTAACTTAAAAATTTTCCCAGGTTTATATACCAAATGACTCATGAAAGGCCGGAGTCATTACTTTCTTTTCGAAGTTGCTTGGTTTCCAGATCAAAGAAATTCTCTTGGGAGGTTAGCAAGCTAGTTGGCAAATCATTGCAGCTGCAGATTTGTTTAGCGGGTAGTGCGCAAGATGACTATAGTCGTCCTGCCCACTACTGTACAATAAACACCTCTGAACATCGTGAACACTGAACAGTAGTTCTTACTGTCGTCGCCCAGTGTTCGCGCTTCACACCCTCTGCAACAGCAACAAATATTTCACATTACTTTGTAAAGTTCTCGTAAACAATCAATCATGCAAACATGACCATTTTTTTCCTTCTTTAGAATACCTATAAAAATGGATATTTCCTTACGTGCACCAGGGGCAAAGTCGTGACCGCCGAGGTGTCACGTGCAGCGCACAGCTCACGACTTTGAACACCTCTACGGTGACCGAGGCTTTCTTGGCCTTTATTACAATGACACGTCCCACAACGAACAAAATAGAGAGCAAGAGATGAAAAGCAAGCAACAGCAGCCGCCTAGGTGTCAGTGATTAACAACTTCCCGCGGTGAGGCCCATTTGGCGCCTTCTGTTTTCCCAGCTTACCGTATTAGCAATCTGGCTTTGGTGTTGCAGCAGTGGCTGCGTCAACAAGCAGCTATCATTACAGAAAGGTCATTTCGCCACACCGAGTGGTGACCTTGCTGGAAGCACACTCTCCCAAAAAGAGCGAAGGAAAGTAAAACACGCAAAAATGTCAGTACCAAGATACTTAAACTTTCACCACTCAGTATACGGAGTTCTAATGTTACGCTTCAAGTAACATTTTTGGATACATAAACGGACCAGAAAAGCTTTGTCGACGGTAACTTCTCTTTGCCTCTTATCACTTCCCGACACAGTCAGGTTGGCTCACAGCCACGACGAGAGGATGGGGTAAGAATGCTGTACACAATAAACTTATACAAAGTCAGCAGGGGTGACGGTCCATCAGAGACCGAAAAAGCAATGATGGTGGATTTGTTAAAACTTATTAGAAGTAAAGTGCTGACCACTTTATCATTTTTATGTAATCTATTTTGAGCGACAGTGCCACGCTCTGCAGTAAGCCGCAGTATGACATCTGAAGGCGGCGCGAATGTCGTCATACGAGGCTTGGATTAGGCCGAAGTCTGGACCAGCGAATTTCAATTGGGATCATCCTGAACTTGCTCTTGACTTTCCCCAAGGATGCACCCCTTAAACGTCCCAGGTTTCCAGTGCACCAGATGAACCCTTCGAGCCAACCGTTAGGGAAAACGTTTTCGTCATCGTGTCAGCGTACTTGGAGGAAATTTGTCACTTGAATGTGCAAGTGTAGCTTTTGGTACATTATTTCTGTCACATATTGCTCTGTTTCTTTACTTAAAAGTAAAGCTGGGTGCTTTCTTTTGGTTTCTAGGGTACGGAATGGGAATCTGTGGCTGAAAACTGGATAATCGATCATTGCAGCGACTGGGCAGAATCTTGCGAGCAGATCGGCGAAACCGACGGCGATCTTACAGCAAGGGGAATCTGCTTATATTAAGCGGAAACGGACACCTTGGTTCCACGAGGAATGTCGCAGACAGCAACATCTGCATGTAGTCCTATGCGTTTCTATCACAACCTTTTCGTGTGCTGTTAATTAGTTTATTTTCGGCACTAGTGGAATATTATTTCCAGCAAAAGCCCTTCGAAAAGTGGTTACCTTGATTACTAAGGAGCAGAAAAATAAATGGGGCAACAAACGAGGAATAAAAGATGAAGCGTTGGCGCTTCTTTGGTACCTTTCAGAAACCGCATAGGTGATGGGCCCTCGTAGCAGGCTGCCGCGCCTGAATTAATGAACCAACGCAACAGGATGAGTCCGACAGCCGACACGAGCCTCTCGCCTTCTGATGTCAGCCTTGGCAAGACGGCGGTGTTTCTTAACAATGGACGTCTAACTGCCTGACCTTTGTCGAAAACCTAGGAAATCTCAGCTCGACCTGACGCCATATCGGCCACTTGTACCTTCGAGTTTATGTGGAAGAAGTAAGCGGGCAAGGTAAATATGACGCTGCTTGAATGATATGGCTATCTGGCGAATCGATACTGTCACTTCATGAGGAACTTCAGACAGAGCCACACTGTTTATATAGCAGTGTGGGTAACAATGCCATCAAGTTTCCCCACATGAACCCAGCAGAAAATGTAGCCCAAGGACTTATCTGCGGTGCTCTTCTTTGAGACAAAGTACACCTGAGATGAGAGGGCACCCATATCGTAGTTCTCGACCCATTAAATGTAGTTGACGTTTGGCACAGTACCTTTCCCCATTCACTGAGATATATACTTCTCCAATTAGGAGACGAATTTTGAATGTTACTGTGGCTATGGCAGACTATTTATGTTTTTCGGCGTGGCCGGTTCAATCCCGTTTCTGTTAAAACCTAAGACCCGCTTACACATAAAAACTGACACACGCCACTGCGTTGTGAAAAGTCCGGCGAGAAGCCCATATCGAACATTTGAAGCACAGGCTCCATTAAAGAACAAAATATTCTAGTGGCTGTACATAATACTGCAACAATTTCGAAAATCTAGTCGATAGAGTTGCTCTATGCGTTATAACGATGCTCGGTTACACTTCCTTTCATTGGCGAGGCATTATCAAAAGCGGACGTGGCAGGGGAGCCTTGGCTACTTGCACAGGATGCAAAATTGGCTAAGCGGATTCCTTCTGGCCCTGATCTATCAAAGCGGGTACAGAAACCCTGCGTAGTGCCTTGCTACAGCTTAGTCGCCTATGGCCCGAAGTAGCCTTCACAAAATCATTATCATTCCACACAAGAAAAGTGTATCGGCTTACCAGACAGAGATCTATTGATTAAACAGGTCCCCATATCTGTTTGAACATCATATCTGTTTGAGAAACGTCAGATCTGTCGGAGAGAATACAAAAAACGAAAAAATAGCGCTTTTTTATGTCACAGACATCACAGGCATAAAATAACTTTCGTTCGATCACTGTCCCTGCCTTGATGTTTGACGAACCTTGCACCTTGGTGCATTAAGTCCGCTAGACGATTTTTACGAGAGTGACTACCCTGGGAACCCCACGTAATTGGCCGATAACACTTTATGAGCCCGGTTAAAACGCATTTGAAATACTCAAGTGGCCACTTGCACAAACACTGCGCTGTTTCTTTGTTCTATAGTCTTAGTTATCTTTCTCTTGCGTCTCGCCTCCATCGTTTTCCCTCCATGCTCTTTTATTGCGATAGAAATTATATGGACATCCCAGGCGCATTTCTGCCGTCGCCGCCGTCGTGAGGTTCCGTATAAAATTCAAGGGTGATAAAATCGCCACTGCGCACCCTGTACGGTATGTGCGATTTAAAACACGTGAGGGTGAGCCGGTGATTGAGGCTGAATCTCGCGCACGCAAGCGAGGGAAGCGGGGAGGTGTGCCGTCTTCCGTCGCACGCAAGGAAATGGAGGGGCGTAGAGAGAGGGGGGGGGGGGCGTTGTACTTTGCATCTACTCTGTATTTACATTCTACTTTGCCGTTGTATCTTGAAAGCCTTCTGCGATGTGGACAGAGTTCGCCGCGGCCTCTGTTCTCACGGCTAAGTTCGCGTTCATGCGAGGCGCAGCACGAAGGTCAATTTACTCGGTGCTGCTGCCGCGCTTCCTTACTCGAGCGTTTTGACAGCGAGCTTGCGCGGTCATCGAGTGAGGTGCGTTCATGTTTGCTTGTGCGCGCGGGGCACTATGCCTGTTTATTTAGTTAGTATGCCTATGTTTGCAAGTTTACACGACCGATAAAACTACTATTTTTACTTCGTACAACTAGCTGTCCACAAATTTGTTATCGCAATAGATGCATCGCTTTTCTGGCAAAACTGCGACTTTTCTCCGCTGCAAGGCAGCTAACTTGCTTAATGATGTTTGGTTAGCATCTCGTCCCTCACTGTATTTATCGCTTTCTTAAAATTAACGGAAATCACACCACGTCAGAAGCTTGTTAACAGAACGCCTCCCCCGTCGCCCCACATCTTTACTTGAGGTTCGCAATCTTCCCTACGAGAACTATGCGTTGTCAGATATCTATGGCATTCATTAACCTCCACAAATGAAAAATAACATTCATTAACATCCATAAGACCAGACACGGCAGCACTTTAAGGCAGCTCTGGACCTGCAGTGGGGGCTCACTGGCTATTCCGATCTGCTGCGGAGCATGACGTCGAGGATTAGATCCCCGACCGCGACCATCTCATATCGTATGGGATGGAATCCATGAAAACGTGTGCGTACCATGCTTTGGGCGCACATCAAAACCCCCAGGTATAGGCAAAATTAACGCGAAGCCATACGACGTCCTTTATAGCCCAGTGTGCAGCTTTGGAGTCGTGCGATCCCCAATTCACGACAGCCATGGCACACAAACTTTAGAAGAAACAAGATCGCATTGATAATAAGTTATACGAAGAAAATAAATTGTTGCGTTGAGAACACTACATTAACTCTTACCACATTAACAATGTTCTAACTCTATAAAGAAAACGCACAATATTGGATTGTGTTGAGCTTTGCTTGATTTTTAATTGCGTGTGGTAAGCAATGGTATGCTAGGGGCGACGGCTGTGACCAGATGACAGCACTACCGGTATACGAATCATCTGCACTTTCTGACATGATGTATGCCTTGTCGCATATCTGTACACGTGTACTTGTGTGATAGCGTTTCTCTTTCTGTCACGCGGGCCATATCGCGATCACATCACTGTCGCCCACTTTGTGCATATAATTGCTGGCCGCCAAACTGTGGTGTGTGCTTTTTGTCCTTATATTCCTTGGATGTCATTCTGCCACGTTAAGTTGCTGCTATGCAATAAATCATGTTTCAAGTTCAGTCTGACTCTTCGTTCACGGAAGCCCTGGAACACGACAGTCTTGGCGACAAGCGTGGGATTCGAACCCACTGCGAAGCCACTTTGTCCCAAAACTGTCCATAATTGGAGAAAGAGCCAAATTTCATCGCCACTCGCAATTGCCGCTAGAGACTACTGCTCAGTATGCCGCAGGGCTGTGGAGGCTCGCACAAAGTTGCGAGTTCGGCACTTTTCTCAATCAAGCCTAAAGGGACAGATTTGTTTGTGGTAGCTTCGAGCTGACATTCAAAGCAACTTATTTGCAGAAGACAATCAGCTTATGTTTCAAACAGCGGTAGACCATGCAAAGCTATCGAAGCGGCTATTCAAAGTGCGTCTGCAACGCGCTCAACGCCATCGACAGAATATGGCTTGCATAAAGTTAACAGCACCGAACAAACTTCTGCCTCATGTTATCGCCGCGGGTCAATAAAACACGCAGCAAACTCTTGTCGGTATATGAATGCCAAATGCTTTCACTGCAACAGAGAGAGAGGGACAGAGGAAAGGGGAAAGGCAGGGAGGTTAACCAGTGGGGAAGATCCGGTTTGCTACCCTAGGCTGGGGAGAGAGGGGAGGGGAGGTCAAGTGATAACAAAGTAGAGATAAAGAAATAAAGGAGCGTACACATACAATCACAGTCGGTCACTGTCGCCGCATACTGCCACCGCACAACACAGTAGTACTTGCAGCACTATAAACATCCGTTCAGGCTACAGCCACTCGTCCAATTCTGTCGCCCTCAAAAACTGCAACAGTGCCTTCATTGCCCTCTGCTGCGATGGCTTGTGATGGCGGCATTTTAAAATAAGTTCCTCTGTGAGAGGACTTCAGTCAAAGCGCGCTATCGAGATTGCGAGTGATCGGCTCTGTAAATTATAGCGAGGACAGTCACAAACAAGGTGTTGAAGAGTCTCCTCGTTACCATAGTGATCACACGAGGCGTCGTCGGCGCATCCGATTCGGAAAGCAAAAGACTTGGTGAAAGCCACCCTTAGCCATACTCGACAAAGCAGGGTAGCTTCGGGACGGTAGAGTCCAGCTGGAATGCAAAGGCGTAGAGAGGAGTCAAGATTGTGGAGCCGGTTGTTTTGAAAACTTCCTGCATTCCACAAGGAGAATGTGATGTCACGGCTGAGTATTCGAAGTTTTCTAACGGCATCTGTCCTTGATAACGGTATCGGCTCCTCTTCGTCCCCTTGAAGAGCCGACCGAGCAGCGTTATCGGCGTGTTCGTTCCCTATGACTCCGCAGTGACTTGGAAGCCACTGAAATATCACGTGGTATCCTTTCTCAGTAAAGGTATGGATTAGTTCTCTAATCTCAAATACCAGTTGTTAGTGTGGCCCGCGCCGCAGCGCTGATAGCAAATATTGCAGTGCTGCCTTCGAGTCGCTGAATATTTACCATCTTCGAGGTTGTTCTTGGCTGACGAGACGAAGTGCAGCGCGAAGAACTGCAAGTTCCGCAGCCATCGGTGTCGTTGGGTGACATGTCTTGAAACTGAAGGTGGTGGCTTTCGTTAGGAAGACCACGGCTCCAGAGGAGCACTGGAGAGTTGCCGATCAATCAGTATAAATATGTACGTGTTCGGCGTATCTCTTGTGCAAAAGGAGCAGAGTTAGTTGTTTAAGAGCAGGTGATGACAGAAAGGGCCACATCAAGCGTGCTTGACGGAGCAGACAGTTTAAAGAATCGCAAGACAAAAAATAAGCGTCATGTTCGTACTCTGGCACTGCCATGCAGCAACTTTCAGAGCGTGAACGCCGCTGCAGAAGTAAGAGCAAAACCGATCATGGTCGAAGTTACCGTTGGAACTTCACACAGGAGCCACTGTATCATTTATGTCTGTTTCACAGTTCTGTTCGCTTTTTAGAAGTGCTCAATTTCGCAGGAGAAACATTACGCTAAGAAACTACACGAATGAACCTGTGAAGTCCTGCGGAGTAGCATTTGTGGCAGTCCAGTGCAACGCACAGAGCCAGCACCTGCCAGTGTACTTGCTGCGCCATGATGGTCAGCCGCTGCTGGGGCCCAATTGGCTGCAGCACATCCAGCTGGATTGCACGCAAATCCGCGGTCGTCACAACATACCGCTGGGGAACACAAGTAGCTCCAAGAAATCGCCTGAGCTCGAACCCTCGCTAAGTCGCTATCAAGACCTGTTCAAGGACGAACTCGCCGCAGTAAACGGTGAAAAGGCTACTCTCTTCATCAAGGAAGAGACGAGACCTACATATTTTAAAGCTAAAAGTGTGCCTTTCGCACTAAAAACTGCTGTCGAACACGAACTGTCCAAGCTACAAGAGCTAGGGATAATTACACCCATTACATCGAGCCCTTATGCTACGCCTGTCGTGCTAGTGGTCGAACGCGACGGTTCAGTCAGACTACGCGGTGACTTCTAAGTCACGCTAAACCCAATACTCGACATCGAAAGGTATCTCTTACCAAAAGCGGACGAGTTATTTGCCGCACTTGCAGGTGGAAAACATTTTTCTAAGAGACCTAAGTAAAGCGTACCAGCAGGTTGAAATGGATGACCAGTCCAAGCAATATCTCACTCTGAACACACACAAAGGTCTATTAAGGCGTAAGCCTTTAGTGGCTCATGGGTGTCCGGGCGCAGTCAGTGGTGGACGCAGGAAAGCGGTGATCACTGGCGAGGGGAGCAAGGAGAAGAGGCGCGGTGCCAGTAGCGCTGTGCGAGTGGGCGCGTGGGAGAGCACGGACATGCGCGTGGGGATGCGCGAACATCAGCGGCAAACCTTGCAGCCATATGGCTGTAATTGCATCCCATGCTCGCCGCCACGGCGGCGTCCGCTCACAGAACGCTTCAGACAACAGCAAAAGAGGCAGTCATAGATAAGCTTTAGCCTATCGCAGTTTAGCTCAGCAAAGTGCCCATAGATTTTTTGGTCAACCGCCTACCGTTTGGCATTTCGTCGGCTCACGCATTATTTCAGCGCATTATGGATAACGCACTGAAAGGACTCAACAGCGGGACGTGTTATCTCGATGGCATACTGATCACGGGCGGCATGGAAGCAGAACATTTGTTTAATCTTGAAGCAGTGCTGAAACGGAAGCGTTTCCCTTTCTGTCACGCGGACCATATCGCGATCCCATCACCTCGCCCACTTGGTGTATGTAATCGCTGGCCGCCAAGCTGTGGTGTGCTTTTTGTCCTTATATTCCTTGGCTGTCATTCTGCCACTTTAAGTTGCTGCCATGCCCTAAGGCATGTTTAAAGTTCAGTCTGCCTCTTCGTTCACGGAAGCCCTGGAACACGATAGCCTTGCCAGTGTTAAACGTACCGCCTAGTTTGATGTCTAAATTGGAACAGGACCATCGTGTCGCCCTACGACTTACTCTTGGCGTACCTCGTGAGGCGCAGTCTCTTCCATTGCTCACTGAAGCACACCAGCTGCCCCTGAAGCTGAAAGCAGACCAGAGAGCGTTATCTCACGTAGAGCGTCTGCACCGAGCATCAGACGGACAAGCACTTATTAACCGGCTGATTCAGTGACCGTTCTCCCGCATGGAGAAAATGGCGACATTGTTCGTTGACATAGCTGGCAGTCCACAAGGTACTACCTCACTGACAGCTCCGAAGGAACACAACAACAAATGCCCCTTCCCTATTCATCTTCCGATTAGCGAGACGCACAAAAAGTCTGACTAGCCTGTTTCGGCACTATTCCAGTTGGCCCAGCTGCACTTATTTGAAAAATATGGAGGTCATCTTAATGTATTTACGGACGCATCGGTAAGCAGCGACTCTCAAGGCGCTGCAGCTGCTTTCTTCTGCCTTTCGACTGACATAAGAAGGGTGTTTCGAATAGGTCATCCATCATCATCAACAACTGTGGAGCTGGCAGGGATTGACGTTGCTCTGACGTACGTACAGGAAGAAATACGCACATTGAAGGCCGTCATCCTTGCATACTCTTGTGCTGCCCTTAGCAGGCTGTCGAGAAATGATGCCAGTAGCCCAGTTCTACGCAGTATAATAGGACCCTCCAAGAAAATCACTTTTCGAGGGGTGTCCCTCATTGCCCAGTGGATACCTTCGCACGTGGGTACTGCTGGAAAGGAAGAAGCTGATCGCCTCGCTTCAACCTGTGTTCACAACGGGAGTGACTGGCCAGAAATTTTTTGTGTGATTGACAACGCCCATGTGTTAATCCGCCGATACCTCCTAAAGCAGCACCCAGACCGGCGTGTAGCAAACGGCTCGTTCCCTCCCCGTGTTCTTGCTCGCGGCTTGCTTCGTAGTACCAGAGCACTGTTAGTGAAATTAGGAGTTGGCTCTGTGTTCGTGCGCGAACGTTTGTATCGTCAGGGACCTGTGGACAGCCCGTCGTGTACGTCCTGTGGCTCCTGTGAGACACTTGAACACCTTATATTGAAGTGTCCCGCATTCGTCACACAACTTGCACTACTAATTAAGGAATACGGACTGATTGGACTCAAGTATACGACACTTGATGATTGCCTGTTTATGAGAGGGAGTTTTGCTCAACCCGATCAGGCCCATGGAGTCTTGCTAAGTTTCATGCAGAAACCGCGGCGAAGCAACCTTGCTGTACCACTTGTGGCTGGAAGTAGCGTTCACGAACTCATACTCCTATCGTTTGGGAATGGCCGAGAGCCCGATGTGCGATTCCTGTGGGTGCGAGGAGACCATCGAGCACATATTGTGTACGTGCCCCCGCTACCATGTACAACGCGTCTCTCTGCGGGAAACTTTACACCGACTGGACTTAAGACCGTTCACCGAGTCAAAGGTACTCGGACCGTGGCCACACCCGTACCTGGCACGAAAACCAAATCGTGCATTAGTGCAATACTTGAAGCAATACTTGAATTGCACCGGCTTAAGAGACCGTTTATAGTGTCCCTGTGCATAGTGTCCCGACCACACGCACTCAGTGCTCACTTTCTCCCCTCTTCCTCTTTCTATTCCCCTTGCCCCCACCCCCAGTGTAGGGTAGCAAACCGAATGCTCTTCTGGGTGACCTCCCTGCCTTTCCTGTCCTTGCTTTCTCTCTCTCTCTTCATGCAGAAAACTGATTTGGTTTCCCGTTTATAGACATTTTTTCCGTGATCCTACTTTCTCTTATCCGTGTCTCTGTCATTTGTTTATTTCGAATTTTCATTCCTATTTCTTTGTTTCCTATCTTCTTCTCCTCTTCTCCTCTTTTGATTCCCTCCTCCTGAAAGAGTAAGCAGGCGTTGTGGCCCTCTCGGTGGTAGTTTTCAGCTTGCTCATGCCCTGTTTCTTTTGTTTGTATGTTTACACAAATAATAATAATAATAATAATAATAATAATAATAATAATAATAATAATAATAATAATAATAATAATAATAATAATAATAATAATGGTAGGCATAGTACTAGCTTGCACTTCGACCTGTAGGACCGATTAGATATAGCAGTTTAGTAATCTCTTGCGGTGATGAAAGCATGCTTTAGCGAAAGGAAGGTTTCCGGTCTCGCTGATACCATCCCTTATCGGCACTTATTGTTGGGCTTGAAGTGGCCAGACGTTAAGGACGACCGTGACAGCTGCTCCTAGGCTGCGCACTCAGCGGGTGAGTTTTCCATTGAACGCTTACTTTGGGTGAACAAAAAAGGATGCGCTAACACACACGTATAGGACGAAATTATAGAGCTTTAAGCAAAAACAAAAAAAAAAAGCCTTTTTAGCAAAAGATTTTTGGTCAACAGCGCAAGAATATTTTGCACTCTTAGTCAAGCCTGCTTGATAACAAGCCGAATGTATGTTTAGAAAACTGATTATTTATATGACAAGAGTCTCGAAGTAGTCGCAATTACTACTATTGCCACTGCTGGTCCGCGTTTCACCGATAAGAGTCCGCATTGAAAGCGCGAGCACATTTTGTTTTTATGCAATGCAACTTAGCATTATAGCCAATATTCCCCTTTTATGAGGGACCGCCCATTTTCTGCATGTGCTGCGGCTTACATATGGGTGCACTTTATATTGCCTTTAGAGAGAGAGAGAGAGAGAAGGGAAGAAGGAAAGGCAGGGAGGTTAACCAGACTGAGTCCAGTTTCTTACCCTACACGTGGGGCGGGGAATGGGGAGTGAAAGAGAGAGAGAGAGAGAACTTAGGTGTAGGATGTCTATAGTCGGGCACTCAAGTCTGTTGCCTTCAGGTAGTGAAAAAGCGCTCGAACTGCTTTCTGCGCTAATGAACTGTGAGGCCAGGCTCCCAAGATCTTCGCTTCCGTAAATGGCCTGTTATCCAGTCTATTCAAGGACAGTATAAGACGTGGTATACGGCACAAAGAAATCAATTTAGCCAGAAGTTTCCTTCGTCATGACGTTAGTGCGCACTTTTGTCCAGCGCAGTTATTCAAAATTTCCAGTACATTTTTAAAAAATATTTCACACAAACGAATATTTCCGGTCAATTATTTCGCCTAATTTTTCTGACACGAAATCTAGCAGAATTTTTTAGTCTCCTTCTGTTCACGTGAAAACTTTGCGTGCCCATTAGTTTGACCGTTGCTGGTTTTACAGTGACATCTGTCTATAACCCTCGCAAGCACATGCTATTAGGTATACTTGCCATATTTCCTTCATTGCAAGCTGGTGTAGCTGAAATCGATGTCTAGGCGAGAGGTGCTTAGTGAAAGCAGCCATGTCGCCCGTACAAATGTTCCGTTCACTGATAGTGAAATGTCGTGTGTTCTAAGATACGTGATCACAGCTATGGCTTTAGTGGCGATGAGTTTATTCCTGCAGCATGTGATAGATGATATACGCTTGTGCGTGCGTGTGCGTGTATACAGTGAACTTCTTTTCTTTCTATATTTTCAGCTTTCACTACCCTCCGCGGTAGCTTAGCTGCTATGGCGTTGCGCTTTTGAGCCCGTGTTCACGGGCTCGGCCTGGACCGCGGTGGCCGCATTTTGATGGGGGTGGAATCCGAAAACGCGCACTCAAATTTGAGCGCATGCTAAACAGCGCCAGGCGGTCAAACATTAATCCCGAGTGGCCTACAACGACGTGCCTCACAACCTGGTCACGGCTTTGGCATGCGCAACCCCAGACTTTAATTTAAAAAATTTAATTTCACCTTTCCCTGTCCATTCACAGGTACGGGACTGGCAACCGGACTGAGCCTGCTTAACATCCTCCTTGCTTATCTTCCTTGGAGGGATCGAAATTCTGCAAGGAAGTGAGCCGTACTCAAGTAAACCTTACAATCCAATGACTTCAGAAAATCTCGGACTTGCCGTCATCAGCACTCAAGCAACTAACTTTACTTCTCTTGTACGAGAAATTCAGCGACTGCACACATGTCTATACTGATGGATCAACTACATTAACCAGTATCAGTGGCGCGGTAGTTATACCAACAATGAGAATAACCCAGCGGTTCAGGACTTCCCATATCGCTACGTCTATAGCTGCAGAGCTCGCGGCTCTCCGCGACGCGCTTCGTGTGATAAATGCTGAAAGTCCTCGAAAATGGGCAGTCTTCTGCGATTCAAGGCCGGCTTTGCAATGTGTGCAGTTGTTTCTCCGACATGGAACTCACGATCAGCTCACGTGCGAGGTCGTGGAACTTGTCCATCACTTGAGAAAAAAAAAGGCCATGACATCTCTTTTCAATGGATAACAGGTCAGTGCGACATCATTCGAAATGATGAGGCCGCAGACAGCGCAGCTTGGACGTCAAATAAAGAAGGCCGCTGCGTCCCAATTCCTCTCTCAAGGACCGACACTGCGACACAACTTCGCATTCCAGCAGAGCCGGGGTGTGCTCGAAAAGCACAAGGCTCACGACCCAGCACATACGGGCCGAACTGGGGTAGTGCTGAGTAGGGCATAACCCCGGGTCGACGCTTGGCCAGCCTCACGACGCGTTGAACCGTCGGTTGCCGGCATTTTAAAATAGGTTTTCCTATCCTATCCTAGCACGCACGATCTCTTTAGCAGAGTGGACTGTCGCACATACAAGGCGCACAAGACTGCACAGATTAAACCTTTCATTGCAACTCGGACCTCCGGCCGGACTGCACCCTCCGGCCGGAGTTGCCCTCAAGAATTCAGCACTAACTGGAACGGCTGATAGGCCTGTATGTGATGCTTGCGGATGCGAGGAGAACATTGGCCACTTATTGTGCCATTGTCCTCAATTTAAAGCACAAAGACAATCTTTGTGCAACATATTGAGAAAATTAGATGATTTTCCTCTGAGTGAACAGACAGTACTAGAGCACCTACCCCACCGATCGCCGGCTCAGATGGCAGTGAAAGCACTTTTGTGTTTTCTCAGAAAGTCTGGTTTGCGCGAGCG
Organism: Dermacentor variabilis; assembly: GCF_050947875.1. Taxonomy (NCBI): domain Eukaryota; kingdom Metazoa; phylum Arthropoda; class Arachnida; order Ixodida; family Ixodidae; genus Dermacentor; species Dermacentor variabilis. The sequence goes on along the minus strand of NC_134571.1, from coordinate 47,762,420 downwards.
TCTTTAACTCAAGTACTCTCCGTGCATGTTTCTATACCTTCTCCCTCCCTTCTCTCTTCCCCTTCTCCCTTCCCCCACTGTAGGGTAGCCAACCAGTCTCTTGACTTGTTAACATCCCTGCCTTCCTTATATTCCTCTCTCTCTCTCTCTCTCTCTCTCTCTCTCTCTCTGTATCTTCCTGCAGGATGTGGGCCTGATTGTTTCATAGGACAAGAATAATGATTGCCGAGAAAATCTAAGAGGCACATTGTAGGTTCCACATTCGGACTTTACTGCTTTGAGTGGGAAGAACACTACTCGCAAATCGAGCAAATGTGCTCTCATTGGTTGCCGCTTACTTAATTCTTATTCTGGGTTAAATAAATACGAGTATATTTTTATGAGTAAGGTGCCAAGTTTTCAGAATATTAAGCATAATTACATCCGTGATATTATTTGCTTTGGTGTGCCAACACTGTTGAAACCTTACCTGTCTTTGGCTAAAACTACACCTCTGAAAACACGTTCGGTGTGCTTTCTTCATTGTTCATTGGATTTATGTGCAACAACTGGCGCCATTACGTGATCGAGCTCGCGTTTCTACTTTGTAACGAGGTCATCTACATTATTGCATTCAAAGCGCTGAATCAAAGGCAAGTATCACAAACAAGGATCACTACGGTTCCATACAGAGATATTCTGCTTATGACTAGAGCGTTCTCCAAAGCAAAATGCACACATTGATCGAACGAAGCACCTGGTAGTTAAGCTCAGTAATTCTTAACTAACGTACATCTTTCACATAATCAGCGCACAAAAAAGAAAGAAAAGGGATTGTCAATGCTGCCAAAGAAAGCGCTTGAGTTCTTTTTTTTTTACGCACAGCCACTATATTGTCGGGGATACGTTATATATATATGGAATTGTATTGCCTGGTTTATATGCACTTGAGCATGTGGTTATCGGAATACTTTCTCCGATCATATTAATTTTCTAGCGGAACAGCCAAGACTGCGGCGCCACAGAAGACGCAAGAGGACCGTGAGCCGATGCTGATCAAATGTGCTGGGCTTTTCTGATAATTGCGGGTGCGTCCCTCTGGCTGGGGTGCTCCTCGCAGCAGGCGATGTCTTCAAGCGTTCAATGTAAGCAGCGAAATGTTCACATGCACGTTGTAGCCCATAAGCATCAGGAAGCATGTGTGTGGGTTGTTTGTTCTAAGGAACGATAAATTAAGGTGGATGCGCCCCTACCCAAGTCGAAACATTTTTTTCTGTATTTTGTTTTGAATTGTCAGTTTTATTCAATGAAAGAAACATGCTCGAATTTTTATGGGACCCTTCTTGTGGAAGAAGCCATAGACAGCGTATTTAGTGATAGGTGGTGCGTGGGCCTTTCTGAGTGCTCTCAACTTCAGCCATATATGATAAAATTTACCACTTACCTTCCGATTTATTGGTTCACAGGGTGGCCATGTACTCGCTTACAGAAATATCGAACGCGACTGAACCTGACGACAACGCTGCATGTGATCACGCTGAGAAAGATGATCAACTTCTTCAATAGCCCATCCATCGCGACGTCGCCTCAGCTTGAAGGAATTGAAATTCATGGGGGAGAATTTCAACGGTTTGCTCGTTAGCTCGAACTGCACCAACTGCTTTGTCGACGAAAATTCAGCAAGGACTTGAAACAAGCCGCAGCACCAGAAACACAGAGCAATGTGTATAGTAACACCGTACAACCCGTATAACACCGTGTATATATATATATATATATATATATATATATGTATATAGTCACATCATAAGAAGCCAACATACACTGTTGGCTTCTTATGATATGACTAATAAAAATCGGGCCCCTCGGTTAACCCCCTTTCTTCTCGTTTATATATACATATATATATATATATATATATATATATATATATATATATATATATATATATATATATATATATAGTAAACACCGTATCTAGTAAAACGTGAGAGCACTGGCGGCACCATGCTGTGACCGTTGTCACTTGATAACAATCGGTGCGCTCTCGGCTAGCGTATGAGCGTAAGCCGATAACAAAAACCAAAAAAAGAAACACCTGGCCTTTATTTAAAGCGTCTATATTGTGAAGGACATGATCGAGTCGAGACTTTGGCGGGCTGTGGATTAATCATGCGGTCATCGCGCACAATTAGGTGCAATAGCGCAAGTGGTTATAAGAAGACGGTTGCGAATGGTGGCCATTGACCTCTGTGCTCGCTTGCGGTGCTCTGTACTTTGAGGCTTAACCCCAAGGGGAAAAAATTGCAGTTAGGAGCCCACTTCAATTGTTCCTTCGAAGGATTATCTTTAAGATAACGTGTTTAACAAAATGCTTAACATATGTATTTAACATAATGTAGAGAAAAGGACCAGGCGAACACATTATGAACACATCACGCGCAGCTGAACAAACGACAAAAGTTTGTATGCATGATACTAGCATCTTGTAGCGAATGAGTAGAACATTGGCGCCATATTCGTCCATTTATAAGCGTGTTGCGATCTGTTTCAACTACTATCACTTTTCATCATAAATCCAAAGAAACGGACAAAGGTCTCGTTACTTCGCTATATTTTCTTGCCGCAAGGTATCGTACTCTTTCTCATTCGGGCGTCAGTAAACTGTCTCCTCGCTTCTTCGATTTTCCTCATTTAGAGCAATTTTCCATTGTATACAGTAAGTGAATTTCCTTTCTGAAGCCTTTTATTTGTTTTTTTGTTTCTTTGTACTTTTCTTAATTTTTTGGGGGCCAGCAGCGAGGAAGCCCAATGTCCTTCTAATAATTGCGGATGACCTGCGGCCAACCTTGGGCTGCTATGGCGATGAGTTGGCGCTGACACCATCCATCGACAGCTTGGCTCAAGATGGTGTGCTCTTCACAAATGCTCACGCACAGGTACTGACGTTCGTGTGCGTTCCGTTAAATTGCATTTTCCACAGAAGCTATACTTCATTTTGCACAATAGTCTTTACAGTGCTGTGAAATATTGCTGTGCAAGGATATTATCCTGATTTATGTACGAAAAGAACGCAAGGTGCTTGGATCACACTTCATTTAGAATGCGTCACACCGCAGGTAAAGCGGGACGGGACATTAACATAGCGACGTTAGCCAAACACGTATAGTGACTGCGGTGTGACCTTTTTTTAATTCATCATGCTAAAGCGCTAATTATTTACAAGAGGACTTGATCATATGCTATAGTTTTCAACGTGGTCAGCACTATTTTCAGTAATCCTGCGGCCACGAAGATAAGTGGCGGAACCTCCTTGGAAAAATTCTCGAGTTCTTTCTTCCTGACTTCCTATATTTCCTCAAACAGCAGATTTAACCTGTAGTTCTAATTACCTATGCTGCTACGCAGCTAAATGCCACTTCATCCTGCAGTGGACGTAATTATCATCATAATCATCATCATCATCATCATCATCATCATCATCCACCCCCACCACCACCGCAATCCGGAAGCACGTGAGGTTGACCTCCCTGTATTTACTCTAACTCTATGTCTCTGTTGCCATGCACGCTACAATACCAGCTCAGAAATTAATTTCTGTAGTACATAAATAAGCGCGAAGATTATTAGGGTCCGCAATACGTTTATAGATGTCTGCATGGCTTTAGACTTGCGGAGCTGAGAATTAAAGCTAGGGGAAACTCTGCAGACGCAAAATGAATTTATGTTGCTTCTGTTGGTTCCCCGAATGATCAAGAAAGTTATGCTCCGTGGTTACAACGTTATTAGACATCACCGGGTTAACCTCCCTGCCTTTCCTTCTACCCTTCTCTCTCTCTCTCTCTCTCTCTCTCTCTCTCTCTAAACATCACCAGTGTGCTTTCAAAGGCGAAAGGGCCAGCCGACGGGCACTATTGTAGAGAGCAGCACTCCACCATACAATAAAATTATCAGATGCTATCATCCCCCTGTGTCAATAAGAAGTTGAAAAAGCCAGCTCTGAGAATTCCTGTCTTGGACAGGCAGCGACGTATCGTAACCGTTTGAAGAACGCATGAGCTGTACCTCATGGTCAGTTGGGTTTAAGAAGGTTTCAAAAGTAAAACTGGGCCAATGTTTGTGGAAAGAATTCTGTTCATGGCAAACGCAAATCAAAGTAACGTTGCACGATGAATACTTACGGAGAGTCTGTTCTGCGACCGATTCAACCCTATGCCGCGGTCCAAAATTAGACGCAAAGCTGCACGAAGATCCGAGCAGGAAGAACCATGAATCGATGTGTTCTTCCTGGGCTTCTTTACTTGAGTGGTAGTCTTTTCATTTGGCGTGAGAACACGGAGAGATAAAGAGAGAGAGGGAATGGAATTCTCTTGGGAAGACTTCGGGCCCCTTTAGTAAAGCACGTTGTTCTCGTGAGAAAGCTGTACGCTGTGTGGCTGACGTCATTCGTGTGAGTGCAAGATTTTGACATACAAGGCAACACAAGGAAGCGCACAGTTGGTATGCCGCCAAAAAAAAATAATTAGTCGCCTAATGAGACACCACGCAGGCTTCCGGACACTTGCACCTGCCGCGGCAGCTTAGTGGCTGTAGAGCGTTGCGCAACGGAGTTCGAGGTCGCGGGTTCGATCCCGGTGGCGGCGGCCGCGTTGAGGTAGGGCGAAGTGCAAAACCACTCGCACACTTAGATTTGAGTGTAAAGGACACCAGGTGGTCAAAATTAATCCCTGGTCCTCCCTCTAGGACTTGCCTTATAGTCATATTGGCGTTTTGGCACATGAAATCCCAATATTTAGCTTTTTTGCAGACACCTATTTTACTTGGTACTATGACTCTGGCTTTCACTCCAATTATATTTTGCCAGCGTGGAAACAGCGTGAGGTCCTTTAATGTAATTGCAGGACACTTACTCTAGTTTACTGGACCTGAACGGATTAGCTATCGGAAAGTAACGCGACAGAAACGAAATATAGGATGCCGAGCTTTCGATGCAATCGTGCCTTTTCCCGCAACCTTTCGACCTTTCGCAGGCCTTGACATCCTACGATATGTCTTAGATGACACTCAACTGGTTTCCCATATGTTTGAACTTGCTCTTGATAAGAGTATACACATTAAACTCCCCTGTTATATCTATCTGTGTCACCGACTTTTGTCAATAAACTACCGGCGCCTGCCTTCGACTTACCTCGCCTGCCTCTGCTTCTTTTAGATAGCCTTTCTATGTCATCGTTCATGTCCTGAACCTTTGTAAGGACGTGGCAGGTATCACGTAGAGGGATGTGGACTGTATTCATACTTCAATATAGGAAATAAGAATACACTCGCCCTGCACGAAGTCATCGTCGGCAGGTGTTTAAAAAAGGCGTCGCATCCACTACACCAGTATACCTTCATGTTCACTTCTGCGTGTTCCTTCTCAGTTATTGTTTAAGTCATGGCGTCTATAACGTGCTTCCAGCTCTGCTGTTGCTTCTGGCACGTGCAGCCATAGAAAGCATAAACTTCAAGATTGTTCTCTGCTACTCAAAGACGCAGTCGATGAGATTTTGGCTTGGACACTGCCATTTAGAATAGCATATTGGGCGCGTCGAGCCATCAGACTCAGGCGAACTGTCCAGAACCACCGGCGAGGACGACTGACGGTCGGTGTAACGCTGCTTCACGACAACGCCCGAGCTCACGTCTCCCGTCAAACCCAGAAACTTTTGACAAACTTTGGGTGGACTGTCGTGCCCCACCCACCGCACAGCCCACACCTCGTGCCTAGTGATTATCCCTTGTTCCCCAAGTTAAAGGAACATTTGAGAGGCCAAAGAAGCTGTCGGTGGGACTTTGGTTTGGACACCGCCATTTAGAATAGCACACTGGGCGCGTCGAGCCACCTGTCATTTGCAACGGCGCCAGACAAAGCAAAAGGACTGCAACACACGTGTGACCACTAGCTGAGCGTTTAATATAGACATTCACTTATTACTGAAGAGTCGTCTAACTGCACTGAGTCTATGCGGATAAAGATTATAACTATCTTACCTTAAGATATATCTTACTGTCGCGTGTTAAAGACGTGCTTCACAAGTTAGTAGCATATACAGCTACTCTAATATCAAAGTACCCTGTGCAAAGTCGATTACTGTATCATTCTTTGGACGGACACTGTAAGCTTGCCCTAGGGGGAGTATCGTCAAATGTAATATATTTATTTTCATCCAACGGTCAGTCATCCTTAAGATAACCATTTACTTAGCGAGTAAGTCATTTGAGCTCCCCCGGAAGCTTTGGGGAACCACGTATCGTGTAGGAGGGAGTCAGGGGATGCCAAGGGCTTATTAAAGTTCACGAGAAAAATATATTAGTTTGAATGAATATATATATATATATATATATATATATATATATATATATATATATATATATATATATATATATATATATTCATTCAAACTAATATATTTTTCTCGTGAACTTTAATAAGCCCTTGGCATCCCCTGACTCCCTCCTACACGATACGTGGTTATTAAAGTTCACGAGAAAAATATATTAGTTTGAATGAATACATATATATATATATATAGAGAGAGAGAGAGAGAGAGAGAGGGAGAGAGAGGGAGAATTACCTCTCCCTCGGGTAATTTCCTCTCATTTTCACTTGCCACAATCATGTGACAACTTGCTCGCCAAGAGTTTGCAGAACTTTGAGTTGACAAGTGAAGCAAACTACTGTAGGGATTTTCAGCTTTGGATCTGGTTCCTTTCTACATGACTCCGCTTCTTCACCATGCACAATTTCTACGAAGTAAATGCTTTTCTTTAATGCCTCGCCGCGTTGATGTAGAGTCTGCAAATTCATGTGCAAATGTGATAGAAGTTGTCACGGGCACACGTGAGGAAGACAAGGCTTGCTGCCCGCACGCATACACATAATAAATAAGTGCATTTACGAGGTGAAGATTGCGTATAATACATGGTTCGTGCAATCCTTGTAAACACGCAGAATTGCTCTGCTCGAACGCTATCAGATACATTCACTTGTGCTCAATATAACAAACTGTGCTTGGATAAATATCAATGAATTTCGCTATAGGAATCGAAATTTGTATATCGTACTGAATGGTGACGTGTACACACGGTGAACGCCGGAGAATTTCAGGAACATTTACTGCACCACCAGCGGCTCTAATACGAGAAAATACCCTCAAAACCGTAACGACACATTGACGTACCAGCATTGAAGTTTTCGGAACAAAATACGAAATATCAATGTTTGATCTTAATTGTCTGTTCTAGCATATATAATAGAGGGAATTCAACTAAAATAGAACTTTGAAAAAATACTTTATATGTCTAAATCGTCTCAGTTGTTCTCTTTAATGTCTCTCAGCTTTCAACTCTGAGTGCGGTCAACCTGTTTGGGCAGTACTATGGAGGATGGTACGTACTAAGGATAAGCCGACAAAGCGCCTTCGTCTTGAACTCGTGTTCTATAATTATAATTTCTGCTCCAAGTTATTTTATACTCCTCTTGCTAACTGCCTATCTGGCTCCCAACTTTCAACATCTTTTCTTTATATGTAATACTCATATACTGAACATCTTGCTCATATTTTTCATTTTTCCCCTTATAACATGGCTCTTCTGGTGATGCCGTAGTGGCGCAGGAGGAGGCTGTCACTGCTCTGATCACCACGGTCTCTCTGCCTTTCAGCAAGCCCTCTGTGGACCGAGCAGGACATCGTTCCTGACAAGCCGTCGGCCAGACACGCTTCGCGTTTATGAAAATCACTGCCACTACTGGCGCCACACAGTGGGCAATTTCACCACGATTCCACAGTACTTCAAGGAAAACGGCTACCACACTGTCAGCGTGGGCAAAGTCTTTCATCCAGGTTGGTCCAAACGTCATTCAGCCTCATGCAGCTCCTACATGACGATTGTTAGCGGTCATGCAGCGATTGTGGTATCCAGTACTTTGTGGTAGCGGAAGTGTTTGGGGGTAAGGAAAACAAAAGGAAGGAAAGGGGTTGGGGAATGAAGAGAGGAGGTGTCCTAGGTTGTCAGTGTTCCGATCGTGTCAATAAATTCTTTCGCTAGTATGAGCGGAATATATGTCATTCAACTGACAGTTAACAGAAGGGCAGTGAGAAGGGTAGACTAGCTCTACAAAGAAGCAAGATAATAGATTTCACGTTATAATTAGATAACGGAAGCCACACATGTTCGCGTATTGCGAAGTTGTGCATTCATATATGCTTCAAACTACTCATCACTAAGTACAAAAGTTAAATACAAGTGTAGAACCTTCCCTGAAACTTCCCGAAACAGGCCAAGGGAGGATATTCTTGAAAATCTGATAAGCTGTATGTGTACGTTTTTTTTTATTAAATATGACAAATCCATCTTGGGGAATCGGACCAAGATATGTGGCATACGTTTAACCTGCAGGTACTCCAACTGGCCACCATCTGGACTATCCTTACAGCTGGTCTGTCAAGCCATTTACGCCGAAATCCCTATATTTCGAAAACAAAGAGGCAAGATATTTATCATTTCTTTTAAAGATAATCTATTTATATAGTCTGAATGCCAGACACTTCTTTCGACGATATTTCCTACTTGTGCACAGGTGAGGCATTCGCGATTTCTTGGTCTTGTGGCAGTGCGTCCTTGTTCAGTGGCATCACGAAAGTAAGAATAAATCATTTGGACACAGCGCAAGCTCATCACGAAAGCAGACACGTGCCGCACAATATCACGCAGCCTTTCGCAGTCACATGCTGGAGAGGTTCCAGAAAACAAGCGAAGGTGGCACATACCCCGAAGCGATGGGCTAAGTACGCCTTGAGTAACAACGTAGCAGAGAATGCGTTGACGTCCTGTTAACTGCAAGTGGACTAAAGTGACTTCTTATAGACCTGTAATTTTTGCACATAACATCTATAGAGTGCCTGCAGACGAACACTGCTACACAACTAAGTTTTTTTAAGCTCACAACGTTACGTTGGCCCCGATGGCTTCTTCGTAGTTCTTTAACATTGTACGAGAAAAAGTAGACGTACGATCGCAGGATGTACAGGACATTCTTAAGACGAATCTATAAACTGTCGGTTAAGTCTATATAAACTCTAATGTGTTAGAACATGTTTAGTGTGGGTTCGCGTATCTTGTGCATGCATTTCGCCACCGCGATCTTGTCATTCAGCTCTTGGCATTTCGCCGATCGACAACTCTTTTACTGCTATATAAGTTGATTTAAAACACTTATGCTGAAAAGCACTTTGAAATCTTTTCGTTGCCGGTGAACGCTGCAAAGCAGTACACTGGATGATAAGCAAGAACTGATTTATCGTGCATTCATTAGTGCTCTCATCTCTTCATATGCGATAACCACGCATCGTATTATACACGCGCATCCTATAGGTTTGCCCAGACCCGAGCGGTACCCCCAAGGAGAACCTTCTGTGCGCCGTGAACGTGTCCACGCAACCTCTACAAACGCTGCCGGATCTGCAGAACGTTGAAGCCGCGACGAAATTCTTGCGAGAGTGGCCTTCGAGAGAGGGCGCAAACAGCACACAGACGCCCTTCTTCCTTGCTGTTGGCTTCTACAAACCCCATGTTCCTTTCAGGATACCGAAAGAGTACCTCGGTAAGCAGCACACTTTGATTTTTCCTGCTTTTGTCTTTTTCACAACTCTTACTACGTTCGCTGCTCTTTATTGCGTTGCCGCATGTGTAATAAATTGTACCGCAAAAAACTTTTATTATGAGGATTAGAAGAAAACAGGTGATGTTACGGACGCGGGACGCCAATCCTGGTGCCATGCATTAGGCTCATGATTCGCAACAAACTGAGCCATGGTGCGAGTTGAATTCTATATTTACCGCATATGCACCCCGCCTTATTAGGATTCGCTGACGCTGTAAGTACGCCTCAATTTTATCTAACAGCGGCATCTTTTTAAAAGTTTGAAGTTAAAAATACCTCCCTGGAACAATGCAACAGAAAGCGCACAGTTACCGATCCGTCTTGCTGTGCTTCTGGTCTCAGAAACGTCATTTTATGTAAGGGTCAGTTGAGACAGTAGGCGCCACCTGCAGCGCTGTTCCCTGGCATTCTGGTCGCAAAGTATGCGAAAGCAGCAATGCGCATACATCTTAAGTTATCTTCACGGTGCAGATCTGTACCCCATTGAACGTATCAGGCTTCCACCAGACCATGAGCTACCCGTTGACCTACCACCTGTTGCTTGGAATCCTTGGACTGACGTCAGAAGGCGTCACGACGCCAGCCTCCTCAACGTCAGCTTTCCGTACGGCCCTCTCCCAGTTGACTTCCAGGTGCGTCGCAAGCAACCGGTGTATTTTGAAATCGAACGATAAATGGGAAATGAGATCGTGGCGCCGTATTGATGAACGTGAACGGAATATTTATAGTAATCTGCGTTATGCATGATGCTCCCCAGGTGTAATGACTGTATTCGGCAATATATAACGAAAGTGGCGCTTCTGTCGAGTTACAGTCAAGTATTCTTGTGGTGCGTGCACTAAGAGAAAAATACCCTTCCCCTGCTGACAATTAAAAAGAAATCCAAACGTTCATGCAAGGAAGCGTTCAAAATAAGAATAGTCGGTTTCAATGTCCTGAAACTGCACAGTTAGTTATCAGGAACGTCATAGTGGGGAACTCCGCTTTAATTTTAACTATTTGGGGTTCCTTAAGGCGCACAAAATGCATGGCACACGAGCGTTCTTGCAAACCGTCCCCATCGGAATGCGGCCACCGAAGCACCAGCTAAGTAGCGCAACGTCATCCCCACTGCGCTGCCGCGGCTAGTCGCGTCCAAATTTACATACATACATATACATATACATATGTATACATACATACATACATACATACATACATACATACATACATACATACATACATACATACATACATACATACATACATACATACATACATACATACATACATACATACATACATACATAGCACTGCGGACATGCAACTGCAGATTTCGTATCATAGGACGCTCATTTCGTACAGACCAATTGTTTGGAATTGCAGTGCAAGTGGGCGACCATGTGTTGTCACTCCCCGTAAGCGTCAACGGCCTAATGTCTGCGTTGTTATTATCCAACACGGCTCATAACGTGAAAATAAATGAAGCTTCCAATCCTTAAAATGTGAATATTACACCTTGGATATGTCCGTATACTAAGTAGAAATTTATTTTTAGGCCATATTAACTGTGCTTGTTTTGTTTTGTTTCCTTACGTCCTTGTTGAATGGGCAGAAAGAAATACGCCGACATTACTACGCTGCGGTTACGTACATGGACAAGCAAGTGGGAAGGGTTCTGATTGCGCTCGATGAGGCTGGCCTTCGCAACGACACGCTAATCGTCTTCGTAGGCGATCACGGTAAACATCTTTTTCTAACCGTTGAAGTTCATAGAAAAAAAAACAGAATATCATATTTAATTTTTTTAAATACGTAACGTTGCATTGATTTTCATTCGATATTTTTGTGCTCTGAAACTCCACGATCACTGAGGGCCAATAACGCACTAACTGCTTCCTTTTATAGCACAAACACGATCTAAGGATGAGTAATATCGGCCATAGTTAGAAGTTTTGAGTTAAGATTCGTCGCCGAGGAAACCACAAAGATATGCTAAATGTTTGAATTTTGCACACGTTCTATCTGACACAAAGGCGCCGACGTATTTCTGGCAATACATCCACTACTATATACAAAACTTATTTCGAATACCGTGTATTCGCATCAGAGAGTTGATAAGTGTCAGGAAAAGTTAATTTGCATGCAAAGGCAAAGATATCAAATTTCGTAAATAGTGAGTCGGTTAACGGGCTGAATATTTATGAAGCGATTCATGAGGCGTACACTCTAGAGCTTTACTAACTAGACATTATGAATCAACTTCCCATTGCGAAGCCGTTAGGAATGGAATTACGGACAGCCGGATGCGTTCCTCGCCATCTGGTAATAAAGAAGTGCACCTGACTCACAATGCCCTGAGCGCGTGTATGAGTTGTTCGGGATTAGAATATGCCTCAGTTATCATATCAAACTCTGTCATTATCGTTGGGTCCACAAAGACAAACCAATCCGTATCACCCTTAAGAATAAAAAGTTTAGTTGACTCGGGTTGCAAATGTGTGGTGCTATTTAAAGTCCCTGAAGTTTGTCTTGCCGCGGTGTGCACTTATCTCCGCGATGTATCACAGGGTGGTCACTCGGCGAGCATCAGGAGTACAGCAAGTTCAGCAACTTCCAAGTGGCCACGAACGTACCCTTGATCGTGTCACCGCCAAGGTCCCAAAGAAGCTCGACAGCAGGAAAAGCGGCGGAACGTGTCGACTACCCGGTGGCATTGGTGGACCTGTTCCCAACACTGGCGTCTCTGGCGTCGCTTCCAGTGCCTCCCAGCTGCCAGTCGACGGTTGGTTCGTCGCAGACTCAGACGACCTGCACGGACGGCGTAAACTTGGTACGCACGTTGATCGGCTAGGGTTGTTCTGTGAATCTAGATACGCACATTGTAAGTTTTCTTTTTTTTTTTTGGGGGGGGGGGGGCGAGGTTGTCCTTACGCATAATGACACCTTCAGTTACTCTTCAGGCAAAAACAAAAAAAGAACTCATCAGTGTTAAAGTACTCATTACAGCCTAACTTCTCATTGAAGTCTTCAAGATTAAAGAGTTAATAACAGATACTTGCGTTAAGCGTCAAATTGTCGACTTTTTTCTGCTAGAATAGAATGAATTTTAAAGTTATGACCGAGCTACCACTATGGGGGAGTTTTTCTATAAGAATGAGTGACCCTGTACAACTGCTTTAAACACGAGAATAGAGTACATGAGTGCGTACCGACGCTCTGTGAGTCCAAGCTCTGAAGACGCCCCCATCCCCCTTCGCATTAGAAATTTTGTCTTCACTCCAAGCTCTTTTTCGTTACACTAAATAAAAATATTGAAGGCATTATGTCTCATTACTACAGATATCTACGCGAATACGATAGCATTTCAGCGTTGTTGTGCATTATGACATCGTTCATAAGCTTGACTACACCGACCGTCAAAAAAATTCATGACGTTCCGGTCGACTCTTATGCTCCGCACTTTGTACAATGCCCGGGACAACGAAAAGGGGAAAGCGTTTATGCTGAAGCGCGATACTTATCTTCGCAATTTGAAAAAATTTACCTGCCTCCTACAGGACCTTTTCTTTAATGCCGATCATAATTTCTTTTATTTTACACAGGTTCATCCAGTGGAACGAAAGGAGGTGCTGCACCAGTACCCGCGCCCTTCGGCTACCCCGCAGGAGAACAGCGATCAGCCGGCACTCGGAGATATTCGCATCATGGGCTACTCCATGCTGTCGCGCGACTACCGCTACACCGAGTGGATCGGCTTTGACACGACGAACTTCCGCCGAAATTGGACCAACGTTTACGCCCGCGAGCTGTACAACTTGAGCTCGGACCCTCGCGAAGACCGCAACGTGGCGGGCTCGCCAGAGTACAAAGACGTCGTCGTAGCGCTGTCCTCCAGGCTTCGCGAACTTGTTGGAAGCTGAGCGGTCTCTAAATGCGCTCGTATAGCGCGAGTTGTCAAATAAACGCCCGTGATCTCGTAAGAGAAGTATACCAGCGTAAGGTGCACGGCATTGTTGTATGCTGCCAGTTCAGTGCAGTGTACTACAATACCACTCAGTGAAACGGTGTTGTCAACAGACTGTTATGGCTGCTATGGGTAATGACTGGTTGCCTTAGCCTACTGCTGCCCCGAACCGTTTCAACCATGGAATAAGCACGGAGAGACTAGAAACGACACGATAAGCACTGCCTTGTAACTTTAAATATTTATTGAAAACAGACACAATAAAGTAACTAGCGTAGCTACGACAGGTCAGCTATACATAACAAATGTATCCACTTATGGAAATATGTTGTCAAGAGCTATAAACCAACACGAAAGACAGTAACGCAGAGAAAACAGGAAAATTCCACGTACAAGTTGTCAAGACAGCGCAACTGTTCTTATTTATTCCTGATCTTTTAAGTAATTGCTTTATTTCATGGGGTTTAACTTACCAAAGCAACACTGGGCATATGAGAGACGCTTCGTAAGAGGCAGCAAGTTCATTTTTACAACACGGGCTTCTTTAACGCGCAGCTCCATTTATGTACACAAGCGCTTTTGCAAGCGTTTGCGCTTCCCATTGAGCATTGGACCGCGGCGGGTTACCAAAAGTGGCAGCGGTGTATTAAACTGCAAGCATACCATTGTTATTCAGAACGCGATATGCTTCCAGTACATTTGTAACCTCGTTATTGTGCCCACGAATGACGGTTGTACGACCAAAGAAACGCCAACAACCTAGTAGAACTTGGCCTCTCTTTTGTCTTTATCTAAAGGCAAAACTGGATGCACTGCTGTGCTGATGGACCTTCCTAACGGGAGTTCTTTCGCTCCGTTTCGTCCTGAGCGTCGGTATAGTTCCAGATCAGGCGGTCGTTCGTGATTTTAATCGGTTACATTACGCACATCATTTAGGAGCAATTTCCACACTTGCAAAGAATCAAGTTTATTCAGAGTATGTATGTATGTATGTATGTATGTATGTATGTATGTATGTATGTATGTATGTATGTATGTATGTATGTATGTATGTATGTATGTATGTATGTATGTATGTATGTATGTATGTATGTATGTATGTATGTATGTATGTATGTATGTATGTATGTATGTATGTATGTATGTATGTATGTATGTATGTATGTATGTATGTATGTATGTATGTATGTATGTATGTATGTATGTATGTATGTACGCACGTACGTACGTACGTACGTATGTAGGAGGGCAGGAGGCAACGTGCCTGACCGGGCCCGTCCCACAGTGGACAATCATAGCATCTGACAATCAGCAACACCACCATTCACAGCACAGTGAAGATGAACCTGATGAGATATTCACCTGGAACACTTTCTAGTAACACAGATTCAATATCACCATCCAGCAGCACTTGCACTCCATACATATGCTAATTTCTGTTAAGCAGCAGCCACTCTTTAACATTCTTTTTGAATTCCTAGAAAAAAAAAACACAATCATAACTAAGGTTTTAATGTGTTTATTGGTATTAACAACAGGTAATCACTAAAGCTCAATTGTTCTAGAACCATATTTTTGTTATCTGTGGTATTCTACGGGAGATGTGCCTCAACTGATATTTAGTTCGTGGATGCAATTTTAGGTTTGAAATGATTTTATTTTCATTATTAGTTTCTTGATGCGGCTTTATTGCATACGGGTTGGCTGTTACTTGTTTTATATTCAATATAATTAGTCACCCGAAATGTGTAGTCGTACTTTCGGAATACGATATGCTGACATCTCTTATTGTCGTCTTTCGAACTGTACTTAAGTAATAAATATTTTTTGATTACTAATAACACATTACTAATACTTGATGCCGCCGACGGTACAAGAATATTTGAAAATAAATTTTTTTTTTTTGCAGCCGTTCTAAACATAACACTTAGCTAGCTCCCTTAGAGGGCATTCATAGAGGTCAGTTAAAAAAACATTTTAAATATTGCCTGGTCCTGTTCTAAACACACGCGCAACGCATGAAAATTAAAGGTAACACGAAGGAAGGTAGGGTGCCGAAGCAGAGAAGCACCCGATTACGAAACAAGCAAAACTTACACGCAGCGAATACTGCTACGGGGAACACGTACGTGCGTGCAACAGCCAACAAAATTCGATAAAGCCAACTCTCCCATTTGAGAGTTACGCTTAAACAATGGTTGAACATAAACCAGGGGCGGTGGACATCAGGTTTTTTTTTTACACTTTTAGGAAATATCCTTACGTATTTGCTCTACAAGGAATTTCGCTTTGTGCATGCTCACGTGCAGCCACGGGTTCAATTTCCAAATATGCCCCGGTGTCGTGCGTTGCACTTATGGCGTATGGCTACATAATATTAAGTGCAGTAGTATCTCAGATTACGTGAATTGGATGGCAGGAAAACAAGAGTATGTTGGGCTGAATGAAGAAAATGTTGAAGAAAGTGTATATGTATCCTATATGAATAGGATAAAGGTGTTAGAAGACCCGAATAACAAAGAGAGTGGGGAGAAGAAAGTGGGCAAGGTAGAAAACTACCATCATCGGCCGCCAAGGAACCAAACATGGAATAAGTCGGCCTTTCTTTTTTTTCCTTTTTCAGTGACTTTTTTGTATTCTCTTGACGAACATTACTTATTCATTCGCTTGTACTTGCTTACTGCATTTCTTTCAGTCTTTCGTTTGTTTATCGTTCTATGTTTTACTGTTTGCACGTTGTTTATGGCATTATGTAACGATTACGCTGTGTGTTCTCCTCATGCGTGAAAGCAGACTCAGCTTCCCGCTTATCGTCTTCGGAGAACCGTAATCCTACCGCCTCATGGTCAGTTTCTTTCATTTTGCGAAATAAGGGGAACGCACCAGTGATCAACCGCATACGAACTACGAGCGCCGCA
This sequence comes from Dermacentor variabilis, assembly GCF_050947875.1. Classification (NCBI taxonomy): domain Eukaryota; kingdom Metazoa; phylum Arthropoda; class Arachnida; order Ixodida; family Ixodidae; genus Dermacentor; species Dermacentor variabilis. The sequence goes on along the minus strand of NC_134571.1, from coordinate 47,745,871 downwards.
GAACTTGGCGCTCTACAGGCGCGCAACCTGGAATGAGGAAATGTGGCCCGAATGTCACCTTAAGAACAGCGCAGTGCACTCACCAATTTCACACAGCGCACCTGAAGGTGAACCGCGAAATTTATTTTCGCGGCAACCACTGTTCATACGCGACTCTAGCTCAAAGGTGCGCATGGTTCCGTTTTGCCGATTTCGCGATCGTTACCCGTACACGAAAGGCAACCCCGTCAATACTGACTTCTCCGTGAGCGTGTCCTTATTAAGTAAGCGCTCGTTTCTTCGTCTTTCTTGTTAGATGCTAGATGTGGTGGATGCGGCCAGCCGCTTTCCCTCTCAGAGAAGGTGAGAGTGGATCTGGCCCGACCGGTTTATGATCCGGCTGACGTGTACTGGAGTATAGTTTGAGACTGCATGCATCGCAGGTGCATGCAAACGAGATGATTGCAACTCTCGCGGTACTCATCGTCACCACTGGATTGCTGGCAGTTCTGATAGCGTGAGTACTGCATCGCTGATATTTCACTAGTTTAATTCAGCTGAGCCTCGTACACCGCCACTAATTCCGTTAGGCCACTTAGTGGGAACGTAACTGCGCATGCGAAAAAAGCTTTGCCATGAGCCGGATAGCGGAAGGAGAGTGAGGCCTCGAAAATAGTAATGGGCAACAGGACCTTCCTCTGAAAAAAAATTTAGAGAGTCCTTAAAAAGTACGCACATATTTTTGATAAAGTGGGTAGAATGTATGTAGACAGCCCCCAGAATTCACAACCTCGCACTTTGCGACTAATGCCTATAAATGTTATACGCAGAATCCCTTTGGAAGTGCGCGGGTAATAAATTAAGTGAAAGCAAATAGATTCCAGAACAGCTTGTCAATCTGCATTTCGTATGCGCTACACAAAGAAAATGAACAAGTCGATGAGAGATGGAGAAGTAATGCTTTTATTTTCTTTATTCATTGATACTGACAGCCTTTTCAGGCCATTACAGGAGTGGAAAAAAAAACTTAAGTATACACGGGCATAATTTCAACAACCGCATCCGACACAATATACAAACAAGTGCACTGGACAAGAAAAACAACTAAATTAACGAACAAGAATACATAATACACAAGTTGAGGCAGGGACTTATGCTATTGTCTAGGTGCGCCGTGGTGTATGAGTGATTCGAGACGTTCAATACAGACACAAAGGGATTCACTTCTCCCAATGGAGTCGGGCAGCTGGTTCCACTCTTTAATAACTTGAGGAAAGAAAAGCTGTATTTAAAGCAACCTATATGAGAAAGTGGCACAGGAATGTACATACTGTGGCGATGTCTAGATGGTTCGTCGGAATGAAGTGTAAAGTGCTGTGTTGTACTTATCTTAAAGTGACAGTGAATTAGCGGAAAAAGAAACTACATCCTTTGAACCTTTGTGCTGCCTTCAAGAGTTTGAAGGTTTGCTTGTTTGCATAGCTCGGTCGGTGAATACGTGCGGTGATATTTATTAGAGATAAAACGGGAGGCCAGTGCCTGCACTTTTTCTATTTTTGCTATGTTAGATGCGGTGTAGCGATCCCGCAGAATTTTCCCATATTCAGTGACTGGTCTTACCAGTGCTCTATAACTGAGTAATTTTTCATCGGTAGTATCATTGCGGATGTTACGGCTCAGACTCCGAGTTACCCGATAAGCCTTGGTGCACACATTATCTATGTGCGTATTCCAGTGTAGGTAGGGAGTGAAAGTTAAACGAAGTATTCGTGCTGTTGCACTCTGTTAACTTGCTTACCGATTATGAAGTAAGGGTAAGCAAGGGTATTTGCAAGTAAGTAAGGGTATTATTAATAAGGGTAAGTAAGTAAGGGTAGTAAGCAAGTAAGGGTATTTGTTTACATTTTTCTTTCGACTGATGGACATGATTACTGACTTCTCCGGGTTTAGCCCCATTTGCGGAGTTTTCCGGAGGGGGCCGAGTCCACCCCTCTCGGCGATACCGAAGCCTACACTCCCCCCTCCCCTCCACACAAACACACACTCAAAATGTAATTACCGAGGTTTTGTCACCCACATTATTTGACGTTTTTTTTTTCTTGCCCCCACCTTCTCACTTGAAATTTTCTTGTGGCTAACAGCTTACTGCATCGTTGTTGGAGCGGACGTGCATGGCTTGTAACTCGTGCTTTCGTCGTTTTATTTCTGGAAATCCGGATAAAGGAGGACAAGCGCATTAGAAAAAGCATTAGTTGGGGGTGCCTCATTCGTATTTTCTTACTTCAACGTTGCATTAAACTTTCGCTGTGAGCACCACGCCAATATACAATATATTTAAATATACATACAGGACAAAGTTTATTATGTTTTTGATACCCGAAGGAGATAGTCAATTAAAATTATTTCTAATGGTATGATGAATAGCCTACAGTTAGAGAATGAATATGTTGCTTATATGTTCATGCACCTCGCTTCAAATTGCTTTGCGTGTCTTTTTTTTTTTTGACCCTGAAAAAACCTGCAGACTTCAGAGACCCCTTTGGTAGAGTCTTTTTATGAACGGCGTGTGTAATGCACGTTAATGATGTGCGTCTGGGTATTGCTTCTTTTTCCAGTAAGCAATGCTAACGACTCATGGAAAAAAAAATCTAATAATTTGCAACATTCATTAGGTCGGCTCCCGTCGGATGACGGCGATAATGCATGCTGCTGGCCGAGCGCTGCCGGTGAGATAAAGAAAACCCTGCCGCTTCCTCGTCGCCAGTCACGATGCAGCCGACCTTGTTCACCGAACGCCCGCTTGAGAGCAGCACAATACCACTGCGAAAACGCTCCGTCACATGGCTTCTTTCATGTTTCGCGGCTTTCTTTGCAACCCGGAAAAAAAAGAACTACGTGAGACGTGTCGTAAGGAAAACAACTCGATCGGTGGTTTCTGAAGGTGCTCTACAAATGTGCGTATCATACTTGGGGTCCTCAGCCAATATTAAAAATTGGGTAGCGAAACTTTAAAAAATTAGTGAGTTATGGGGAATACAAAAGATTCTCTGAGTTACTATATGCTATTGCGAATAGTACGCGTTCGGTTCAATTCGCTTCCGACGCGCCTTTCTTTTTTAAGTTCTTGTCTCAAGTCATGTGGGGCACCCTGTATATCAGTCATGGAAGTGTGATGGCCGACCGAACGCATCGGCTTTGATCAGAAATTATTAAAACTTGAGACAAACCGGCTGCCCCCAGAAACAGTGGCGGAGGACTCCATCTTTGTGTCCTAGCCTACGCACGGATGTTCTAGCATTTATGGCCTCAAACCCCCATGCTAGCGTTCGGGACGTGGCCGCCCATGTACAAATTTCCGAGTCATAAGTTTGGAGGATTCTAAGTGACTCGGCCTTTCACGCGTACTACCTTAACCTGCACCATTGCTTTTAAGATAGGGACCCGTAATCGTCTAGATTTCTCCAATTGGGCCTTCACAAATTCCGATGAGTCACCGGACTTTTTGAGCAACATCATGTGTACAGATGAAGCCGAATTTTACCTAAACAGCCAGGTAAATTTGAATAATGCGCACTATTAGAACGACTACACTCCACACTGAGCAAAGCGCACTCGATACCAGTACCAGTGGTCGCTCAATGTGTGGTTCAGAATTCACGCCGGTGCTATAATAGGTCTCATCTTCTTCCATCATACACTGAAACTGGACAGCGTTACGGGGACGAAATCCTTGAAGGAGTGATAGATGAGTTTCTCAGCGAAGTCCCGCTGTCACGTCTTCCACTTCTGCGGTATCGGCAAGATGCGGCCGCCAGCAAACAGCAGCAGCCGAGCACAAAATTGGCTGGATGCGACTTTTCATGCGCAATAAATTGGAAGAGACGGACCTGTATATCGGCCAGCTAGGTCATCCGACCTCTCTTCCCTCGATTTCTTTCTTTGGGGTTATGGGAAAAATCATGTTTACATGATCGAGACGTACGTCATATGAGCTCAAGGAAAGGGTAACGGATGTCTGCCGTAGAATTCCAGCGTGCGTCATCATGAATGTCACTGAAGATGTGATAAAACGGACACAGTATACTGGATAGCTGCAAAAGTAGACCTGTTCAAACACGTCCTCTGGGCAGAAGCTTTTGTTCAATGGCGCTTACGAATTCGTAGATGATAAGGGCACACTGAAATCTCACGGTTTTAAATGCGTAAGCATTTCTATCCTTACCTAACGGAAAAACCGTCGCTCCGTCCGTCCCTGCTCTCGAAATAGCGGCAGCAGCAGCGAGCGAATTCCCCGGCGTGCTGCCTCCCGCTACAACGCCAGCGAAGCCGCGAGAACACAGCGCTCACGGAGCTCTCAGCACATGACGCACTTTGGCGCTTTCCAGGTACGGGCCGAGCCGCCGCGCCAGACGTAGCCGCCGCCGGAGCACGGTTGATAATCACGGTTCATAATGGTACAGTGTGCCTAATAGGTGTTGCATACATATGCTTCATTTGCTACATCTCCCTGGTCATTTCATCCCACGTCCACACCCGCTTCTAGGTTGCTTGTAGTCGCCACTAACTACGTCGTCTCGTGCAGGTCTCACTTAACAGTTTGGTGTTGCAACCGCGCTTCTCCGCTTCACGCTAGAATAGCAGCTTGGCGTTGTTGGTTTTCCATCGTGGTGTTAACAGCGCACAACGTAGACGACACACCAGACGAGAAGACGACACCGCACGAGCTGTTATACTCGACTTCACGGTTCCTTCGAGGTTGTTCTCGCAATTACACGAAACACATTGGCATGCTACCACGAAACACCGTCTGTAATACGAAAGGCTTACGCATAATTGAGATAAATCCCAGAGAAGATTCTACGTGTGCGCGTGTGTGTGCGTGTGCGTGTGTGTGCGCGTGCGTGTGTGTGCGTGTGCGTGCGTGCGTGCGTGGGCGTGTGTGTGTGTGTGTGTGTGTGTGTGTGTGTGTGTGTGTGTGTGTGTGTGTGTGTGTGTGTGTGTGTGTGTGTGTGTGTGTGTGTGTGTGTGTGTGTGTGTGTGTGTGTGTGTTTTTCCCGATTGGCAATTAGGCTTATTTAGAAGTGGTACGTTTACTTCCTCGAACGCATCGGTTTTGACTTTACATGCGAGTCGCTTCATGGCCTCTTTATTTCGCTTTTATTTTTTGCCGCGAACCTGTTTTTGCAGCACGCATACACTATAATAAAAAAATAAAAGCGTCACTTTAATTTTGCTTCGGCCCGAAGCAAGTTTCTGGCGCGAAATATAGCTGCGCGCGCATTCTTTCGATGAGGCGCGAGCAGGGCCGGGATTTTGAAACATTCAATGCCTATTCCATTGCTTTTCGCATTTAGGTCAGAGCGGCGCTTCGGCCACGTTGTTAGGGGCTTTTTTTGTCAATGTAATCAGTCGGCCTTGAGAGACGGATAATAAGTGTGACGTAGAGATGAGAGGAAGGAATAGCTGCGAAGCCGCGAAACCTGCTGTTGGTGCTCCTTCCGTGCCATTATCAAGGTGATGCACTGTCTCTTCGGGTTCGCCACAGGCAAAGCAGTTGCTTCCAATCAGCTCGTTTCAGGACGCTGCTTTATGATGCAGATGGGAGTGCAGTCACGTGGTATTCGTCATTTTTTGTGGGGTTTCTTTACCAGACGGAAAATATTAGTACGCAACTGGCACGTCGCTGAAAACACCGCACTTAAATGTCATTTGGAGGCGCCTACAATGCGGCAGGGACGCTTTGATAATTACGACAGTACTTCTCGTGTTAGATAATTATAATTACCTCATTAAATCTAAGTAACGAAACATTACTGTCGGCTAATCCAGTGCATTGGAAACAATATGCACAAGGTTTTCTTCGAGTAACGTAATTGCTCTTTTTTCTTTAGTTTTGGTGCGGGATAGTTGGGACACCCTGTATAATTCCCTAAGTAACCGAAATGAAGCCAAGCCAGATTCACTCGAAATCAACATCACCAGCATTCATGCGCAACAGCGCTTATACTCGGACTCGCAGGAAGAGAGAGAGAGAGAGACGCTGCAGTTTCTCCAGAAAGGTGAAGCAGTATTAGTGACAGCGAAGTATTAAACTATTACGCCAGAACCTTGGTGGTGCGAGAGGACTCAGGGTCTGAGATGAAACGGCGTTAACTGCAAGTATATAAAAAGGCAAAGTGGTTTACGTCAATCAGAGCTCCATAGGCTCACTTTCACAAATGTGGTCTTTAAACATAGCTCCGCCCAACGAAGAAGGCTACCCTCTCGTGTTACTTGGTATTTGTTGCATCTTAAAGAAAATTCAATTATGGGGTTTTACGTGCCAAAACCACTTTCTGATTATGAGGCACGCCGTAGTGGAGGACTCCGGAAAATTCGACCACCTGGGGTTCTTTAACGTGCACCTAAATCTAAGTACATGGGTGTTTTCGCCCCTATCGAAATACGGCCGCCGTGGCCGGGATTCAATCCCGCGACCTCGTGCTCAGCAGCCCAACATCATAGCCACTGAGCAACCACGGCGGGTTTGTTGCATCTTGTGCATCGTGCCTCGCGCTCACAGGAACTTCAAGTTGCCAATGCGCTATCACTCGTCAACAAATGTCAGCGTCGAAAAATATATCGCCCATAATCGCGACATTACTTGTGCAGCCGTCCAGCTGCGCACGTGGTGGGACGCGTCGCCAGGATGAGCGACAACGAAAACGACGCTCAAAAACTGCAAGATATCCCATGAATACGCCGGGGCTTTTGTATCCCCGCCTGTATCTTTTGTCGAGCATACTTTGGTGAAGGCGCAGTCTAACTTACACATTATGTGCATATTTAAACGCGCATATTTATTATTATGTTTTTATTCGCGTTGAACGTATCTTTCAAATTACCTTAGCACTAAAGAAAGCTTACGCAGATCCTGCGCCCAGTTCGGGGGAGTTTCGCATTGTGAGACGTCGACGGAGCGATGTCATGAGGCCTAAAGCAATGCCAGTTGCTTGCTGAGCAAAATTATGAGGAGAGACGTATGCAGATATTTAATGAATGAAACCTTTGTTTGGAGAAGGTATGGCTCTAAAGCCTAATACGCGGGGTACGGGGATAGTTGGGCGGAGAAAGAGCAACACTCCTGTGTAACACATATCTTGTGCCAAAGAGGCACGTAACATTTCCGGGTATCACCTATGAATGGGAACGTACGTAGTGGCGCACATTCGGTGACCTGGAAATGCGGGTAGAACAACTGTAATGAATTTCAAAAGAATCTGTTGAAAGTCAGGTGCTATTCTATTACGAAGCCCGTGTGCACCAGAGATACCGATGAGGCGACGTAGTGCGGAACAAACGAGATATTGCGCCTTGTGTATCCGTTTAGAGTTCGGCATCATTTGAAATAGAAACGCGCTTTGTGCATCACATTTTCACACGTCTTGGGAGCTGGTTGAATTTGTTATAAACTTCAAGAAATAACAGTGCAGAACTAGTCGTCATCACACTATCCCTCACACTTGCCCTCAGCATCGATGCCGATACTTCTTTAGGTTCATACTGGCTGCTATGGTGCAAACATACCTTTGTCTGGGGTGTGCTCCTTTCTTGTCATGCCCACAATACCGGTCTATCGGGTTGCTAATGCAGATGAAGCGCCGCCCGCACCTGTGACGAAGCCCGAGTACGAAAATGGTTGAATGCTACAATATCCTGGCCCTTGCCTCTCATGAACGTTACATGCCGCTGCAAGTAGCAATTTTTCTATGCAGAAACGACTTATTGGAAGGAGAAAATGTGTCAAAAGTTATTTTTCTGACCAAAAACCAGCCTAGGGCCGCACTTCTCTAGCGATGCCTTTTCCATCGCTATTCCTTTTCGCGCTTGCTCATTGGCCAAAACGGCGCTCCGACCGCGTTTCATCCGCTCATATCATCCGCGATATATCATATCATATATCATATCATATCATATATCATATCATATCATATATCATATCATCCGCGATATCATCCGCTCATCAGTTGATGAGCGGATGATATCAAGGGGATGAGTGGGCCAATGAGACTAGTTCGTCAATGGGATCAGCGGATGATAAGAGTAGCCTAAAATTGACGGGAAGGCATCGCTACAATGTCGCGGCCCTGGTCTCCTCAAGCGATTGTCCGCGTAGTTCTTAGGCACTTTGTTGTTTTTAAAGGCTTTGCCTACAACTTAGTTGGTTCCCTTCAGCCTGCAATCACCCAGTTGCATCACAAGACTGGTTTATCCTGTCCTAATAATACAATGTGCTACAACAATACACCGGCCTTCATTGAACAAAATGGCATGTACATGTGCTGCGACACTTGCGCTGTTACCCTCGCCAGGGGAGAAGCACTCGAGGAAGTACAATGTAAACAGATGCGGTGAAGCCATTGGCCGCAAAAAAAGAGGATAAAAAACACCTAACGCGGCCCCACAATATCCGCAGTGATTAAAGATAATAAAAATGCATAGAAACTACATTCGCGTGGCAGTGAGAGTTCAAGTACGAGGCAATGATACTTTCAGTCGTAGGCCTTTCAAAAACAACTACAACATAACAAGAAAAAATCGTGCTAATCACACCGTACGATTCTAGCGCGTGGCGGGCACTTGAGCATCTGTTAGCCGTGCAGGAAAGGGAGGAGAAGGGCAAATGCACGGCGAGATAGGCAGGAAGAGAGTGGCCGGAGCTTGGCAGCTCTGCTCGAATAGCGTTGCTAGCGTTAAAGCGCATAGCCAACGAAGCAACAAAATACGTAAAGTACGCGCAAGAAGACGAAAAAGCGGAAGAGAAACAAGCATATAGCAATGACAACTTGTTGCTGTGTAACTATACTGCGCATATGGCAACTTGCTCAGAGACTAGGGTAAATTCATGACTGTGGTCTGCACATAGGGTGCACTGCAGTTATCCTATTACACTTCGCTTTATTTTTCAGACGTAAATGACTATCTGGAATTTAGATAAATACACGTTTTAGATAAATTTAGATAAATACAAATTTAGATAAATTACGATTTAGATAAAGAAAGAATTTAGATAAAGAATTTAAATGAAGATTTAGATAAATAAAGAATAAAGAATAAGGAATTTAGATAAATAGAAGAAAAATGAATAAGGGGCAGAGAGAAAAAAATGACGAAGAAGGCAGAGTGCTAGTTCCAGTGATGATGATGATGATGATGATGATGATGATGACAACGACGATTATGATGATGGTGATGATTGGGGTTTGTTGGCGCAACGGCCACAAGTGGCCAAAGAGCGCCAAGGCTAGTCCCAGTGTTCCACCTTTTCCGACGTCCTTTTGTTTTTGTTTGTCTCTGCACATCTTCATTTTTCTTACGCGCTGGAACATGTGGCCACCGAAGAGGTGGCCACGTTACAGCGCCAAATTTAAATTACACTCTCCGGCGTCATCTCCCTGGTAATGCGTTCTAGAGCGCGGAAAAACGTTTTATAATTCATAGCACCACTGGTGCGATAGCGAATAAACATAATCTGCATCTTTTGCCGCCCTTCCCCATTTCCAGCCACGCGGTACTAACAATACACCTTCTGCATGTTTCTCACGCTTCCGCAGATGGCGTCGAAGACATTTTTCGTATTTCGAGGATCTGGGAGTTCCAGGGCCAAAACCGAACTTGATTTGGGGAAACTTGTTGGAGTACTACCAAGACGTGAGCTGCTGCCGATGAACTGATGCTCCATAACCACACGCTCAGCACCCTTCCGCCTTTATCATCAGCTTGCCAGCAGCATTGCCACCTTGTTTCCTTTCCTTTTGCTGGTTATGAGTGCTGTAAAAGCCAGAACGCCTGAAGCTTCTTAAGTAGGATAAACGCATACCATGTTGCATATAACGACACTCTTCTGAACGCCACCAGTTTATTCTATAAGGACACGGGAGCGAGAGAAGAAATTAAATACGCGTAGAAAACAGAGAGGGGGCGAGCGTCTCCCAGCGAAGACGTCTGTGCTAGAAAGACGCGGAACCTTCACGTACTTCATGATCTGTTAGTTAGATGCTTAATTTTTTTTCTTCCAGGATCGATACAAAGTTATTGGAAAGTGGCTGAAGAAGTATGGAGACATCTTTGGGTAAGTTCGGTGCGAATTACGCCGTATTCAACGGATATCATCCAACGAAAGCTACCAACGACTTCTAGCCACATAATGTGGTGACGGACGCCCGCTGGGACCGGAGTACTTAGACCTCCCTCTTTCGCCCCCGGGCCCCCCCCCCCCTCTCTTAAAAGGAAAATAAAGTTCATTCATTCATTCATACCAACGAGGTCGCCTTTAAGAGGGGCCCCCATGCTGTGCTCAAATTTTGACAGCCTGTCCACAATGGTTTATGTGCTCCTGAAAAGGATACGAGCGTGTCTCCTGACAAACTTGCTAATGATATAGCTAAGATCGATCTTGTATATTGAATACGTAATGAAGCCAGACACATCAACGCTCAGGAAACGGCGATGCATATCCCGCCAGTTAGGACTTTCATTTTAATGTGAAGCTTATGACGATCGTCTCCCTTCTTTCTGTAGCACTGAGGCCTCAGCAAAGAAAAACAAAGAGCCTATAATGCAAAAACTGGTCTAGAGAGAGAGAAAGAGAGAGAACGAGAGAGAGAGAGAAACGAGAGAAAGCAAGTACACGAAAGACAGGATGGTCAACCAGACGAGCGTCCGGTTTGCTACGGTATCCGGGCGGATAAGGGAAATGGAGCAATTACCTCGAGGCCAAGGCCAATTTCCCCGTTCAAGTAGACATTATACGGTGAAATGCTCTCAATAAACGACCGCTTAACCGACTCGAACAAAAGGTGGTGCGTTTAAGAGAAAACACTGAATTCTAGCAACTGTAGGGAAGTAGGATTCTGACTTACAGCCTCAGTTGATACAGAAAAGTTGCGTAAAATTGGCAAATTAAAAAAAAAACATAACCACAAAGTTTAACAATCACTTACTCCGCATCATAAATAGTTATCTCAGTTCGGCAAAGTGCACTGCTTAGGCGATCGGAAGCGGACACATTTATTATGTGAGCTCCCAGCTTATTGCGACAGCTATAAACAGGGCACTCACAGACTTTCGCTTTCGCTGCCGACGAAAAGTAAAGCCGGGTGATCCCGGAGGGACTGAAGTCAAAGGTATCGGTGGGCTGATCGGGATTATGCTATAGCACAAGTGTCGCGCACGTCTGGCATTAAAAACTGAGTTCTTGATCGCGTTTTCAGGTTCTACAACGGTGACGTTCCTTTCTTGGTCGTCAATGACCTTGAGTTTCTGGAATACGTTTTCGTGAGGAAGTTCGGAAACTTTGTGGACCGCGGCGTAAGTTCTCTTCAGTGAATATATCCTCGGAGCGATTTTTCCGCTTTTTGTCCCTTTTACATAAAAGTACATTAACTATTGTTAATACATAGGGAGCCCCAAAGTTAAGCGCTGTCAGGGGAACATCTATATAAAAACAAGATAATAAATAAATTACATCAAGCAATGGTTACGGTAGCTTAATACACAATTTGAAAACTAAGAGCTCAGAGCATTAGTGCTAAAAAATACCAAGCTGTTTAAAAACAAACGGCAAATAAAGCTTTTGTGTTGAATAAACACGCAACTGCATATAACAGGACAGACAGTTGCTTAGTGACTTGCGGCAAATAAAACTTTTCTGTTTTCTGAACAATCAGTAGCAGATAAAAATACATATTAAGAATAACAAAAATTCGCAAAGCTTTTCGTTATGTCATTGAATGATTCGAAACACGAACACATGCTTTTCAGCTGACCATGTTGACCGACCAAATGCACCCTATTCTGGGCAAGAGCATATTGCACGCCAAAGGCAACGACTGGAAAAGCATCCGCAGTTCGGTCAATTACGGCCTCAGCGCTGCAAAGATCAAAATGGTAAGAGCCTGAACAGTGCACGTTCTTTCCGAAATCAGCAGCCCTCGGGCGTGTCAAGTTTAAACGCGCCCAAAAGGAGCTGCATAATTCTGTGCCAGTTAACCAATATAGACATCTATTTCGTTTTTCACGCCAGACCATTTCATGATAGTGACCTCATACTCTTCTTTAGTGTCTACATGCATGTTTGCAAGAGTTTACGCGATCACTGTGCCTACCGTAATGTTTATCCAGTGCCTGTAGTACCAGATAAGGCTATCTGCACAAACATTTTATACACAAAATAATGACGATTTTTGTGACGTGCTGTTAAACGTTCCCTAGAATGACCCACTTTCGTACCTAGACTACAGATACCGGGGATTCTCAGCTTCACACATTTGTCCTAGCTCAGCGGCCACTTCATAGACCAGTGGTGCCACATCTCGATGAACCTAAAAGTGGAACGCGAGGTGCGCATGCTTCTTCTGGCTTAACCGCTGGCTCGTTCACACTCATATTTCGTAGTGGTCAGATTTTAATAGCGCGGTCGAGTGCATTATTTGCCTGTATGGCGACCACTTACTGCAGCGCCTAGAAGAACGTGTAGAATTTGGTGTTACGGAACAGTGGTCCCGTCTGACACTGTGAAGGGGAAACCATAGGCTATGGATAAAACAAGGCATGCGCCATGTTGCGCCACACAAAAGATGCTTCCGTTCCTGCAATTCCTACACTTCCTACTTGGTAGAGAAGTAGTCGACGTGCATTCCGGTCGTATTCCGATTTAACTTGAACGAGACGAGCAACAGTACATCCAAATGCGGAATTAGAATGCATACACCACGTCATGCCTTCTTTGTTTGAAGTTTGACCGCCAACGTACGAGCAGTTTCGCAGAAAGAGTGATGTACACCAGGTACTCATTTCGGCAACATAGTGTGTAATATTTGGCATGCCACCTTCATTTCGCAGAAAAAAAAACGCAGATGGGAACCCGGTGAATAAACCATTTCAGCTAGAGGAATATGTGAGGCATAATTACGCGTAGACAATTTTCTTACACGAACATTACACACGTAAACGCAAAGTATGCGGGTAGTAACAAAGCATTCTACGTTTCCGAGATCCGACACTTATGCAATATACTACGCGTTTATATTTACGCGCCCTGCGCTTACGTGATAGTGCTAGCTTCAGCACGACGAGTGTCCGAGACTACACGGCAGCGCAACAACGCTCAGCACATCGCAACGTACAGTAGTCAACAATTAGCGCATAGCTACTGTTTGAACGGCCAGAGTGTGTACAACATCCGCGGCAGCGCAAGCATGAAGGCTACGTTAACTTACGACAAGCTTAAAACCATTGAAAAACTCCCTCACGTGCAATTAATATATACGCCGCCAGCACGGTCACTTTGAAGCAATCGGCTGCTTCAAGCACAAGTATAGGCCTATATAGCGACCACCGAAACCCTGGGACGTTTCATCGGTGCTTTTCAACTCAAACACTTTTGAGGTCGCCATCCGAGCAGTGCGACATAGGTATGGACATACCACTGCAATTTTCGTACTCACTAGTCACAGCACAACTGCACAATTACCACATAACACGACGGGAACCACACATCTGCAGAGACGCCGCATCTGGCTCGCGTCCACTCGGTTTTACATTCGACGACTCGACGATTTTTCTGCGTGGAAAAGCGCCTTCGTTCCTCCAAATCTCTCGTGGAGGAGTACAAGTCGTGCAAAATATTTCCAGGGTCTTTGGTCACCGAAAGAAAGCCTTTCAGTTGGCGTGAGTGAGGCGAACGGACACCGAGGCACAGAACAGATAGGGGCGATTGACAGCCATGTTAACGGGGCCAACTGTTCCCCAGCGTCCTTAGCCTCAGCAAGAACCCTGCTGTTTGAGGGAAAGAGGGAGAGGAGTCATAAGAGAAAGGCAGGGAGGTTAACTAGGCTGAACCCGGTAGGCATATACTGTTTGAGTAGTCGAAAAATGTTGTACAGGGGCATAACATCGTAAAGAAGAATGTTCATTTAATCAAACACTTAGAATACGCCATGTGCCGTGACACCCGTTGCTCAATATGTTAACCAAAATCTTTCTAAAATGTGTCTAACGTGAAAACATTATATGCCCATTGAGTCCATATACGCCCATATGCCCAACGAGTTAGCCCGGTCTGCCCACGAAAACACCCAGACTCGCCCAACAGATTTGGCGAGGTCGGAAGCTGCCAGGGAACTTCACCTGCTTGCACGCGAAAAGTCACAAGATCTCGGGAGTTCAAGTGCTTTCAATTGCAAATTGCATAAATAGGACCCCACGCTACGGCTAAAAAACTGCCATCTAGCCTTTCCCGCGGCGAAACTACCTTGCTGTGCCGCTTGTGGCTGGGAGTGGCGTTCACAAACGCCTACGCCTATCGTATGAGAATGGGCGAGAGCCCGGTGTGCGACTCCTTTGGGTGCGAGGAAACCATCGAGCACCTACTGTGTACCTTCCCTCGCTACGATGTACAACGCTTCTCTCTGCGGGCAAATTTAAACCGACTGGACTCAAGGCCGTTCTCCGAGTCGAGGACTGTGGCCACACCCGTCACTGGCACGAAAAGCGATTCGTGCACTAGTGTAATACTTGAAGGTCACCGGCTTAAGAGACTGTTTATAGTGTCCCTGTGCATCCTCCCACAGCCACTCTCTCCTTTCTTTCCTCTTTCTATTCCCCTTTCTCCACCCCCAGAGTGAGGTAGCAAACCGGGTGCTCGTCTGGTTGACCTCCCTGGCTTTCCTGTCCTTGATCTCTCTCTCTCTCTCTCTCAATAAGGTGACAACCACTCCCTCTTCCTGCTCTTGACAGATGATGCCAGAAGTTTGCAAGAGTGCAGATCTCTTTCTCGAGAGGATGGAGAAACTCGCCAACGACGAGGTGCACTCGTACGACGAGTACCAGCTTCTGTCCATGGATTACACGGCGCGCGGCGCGTTTGGCGTCGACACAGTCTTCCAGCTCGAACCTCACCACCCTCTTCTCACGATCGCCAAGGGCGTGCTGGACGGAATCATGACTGGACCTCTGCACATGATCGCGCGTGAGTTATAGAAAATACCTCCTCTCCTATCGTGCACCTCACACAAAGCTCAAGTTTTACAACGCTGCCACAATAGCTATCTTAGTTACCATAAGAAAACTAATGGCCGACGAAATCAGTTTAATATACGTTTACTTTACATTTACTGCGTCTACTGTACGTTGCGGGCGTTGCCTTTCAAAAAGAAAACAAACGCTATGTAACCCTCATTAGTAGTGATCCATCGTGATTTATGAGGTTCAAACGAGTTCTTTTATATTGACCATTGTGTTCAAACGGGTTTATTAGATATGAGAGTTATTTGGTATATGGTTGTTATTGATATGGTTAACGGAAATAAATGACTCTTTTTGTGCGTAGCCCGAAATCAAAAATCGGAAGAATTTCACAGATTCAGTGAAATAGATGGAATCATACATGCCGACTTGAAGTGAGACATTGAGGCATTGTGATAGCCCAATTTCTACAAGGATTCTCACAGTAGAGAAGGAAGAAAAGTAAAGAAGAAAAAAAGAACATTATGTTACAAACCACCGAGCATGATTGTCGATGCAAACGAATAGCCAAATGTTTCCAGAAAGCTAATGGCTTTATCCATGGATTGCCACGCTTGAAAACGTTTATTTGTCGCAGTGAGAATGGTTAGCTATAGAGTGTCCTTTTCTTTATTGCCGTATTCTGTATAGAGAACTGTGCCGTTACTGTTGTCGTGGTAGTGAAGGTGGCTATACATATAAGCCGATTAGTCTTCTCCAGCAGAGCGAGTGCCTTTGTTTGAGGTGACTGTCATCTTCTTTCGCGCCTGGGTCCCTCTCTCTCAACCTCCTCAGGAGGAGAGGGTGGCTGGAGAAGAGTGTCGCTGTCCTTCTCGAGTGCTCCACTGCAGCATGTAAAGCATCAGAAAGCTACCGAAAGCACAAAGAGCTATAATAATTGGCATTTGTCACCAGTCCCGCCCCACGACTCGGTTGCGTGATAGCAGACAGCGTTTGCAGACAGCCTATTGACATCTGCGTTTGGGCATACGACGTGACGCGTCCTCAAGGGCGAGCTAGGCTCCAAAAAGCTGTGACGTTCATAACGACGTACCTCGGCGAACAAAGCCTCAAGATTTCCCCATAAAAATGTGCATTAGTCAAGTTTAGCCGGGAACCAATGACTTCCTACGCCATATCCATCGATGGACAAAATATTTCTTATGTCAGGATGCACATGTTTTTAGACGTAATCGGCGACCGTGACTTCTGTTGGAGTCCTCATGTGGCCTACCTGAAGAAGCGCCAGACAGTCATCCCTCCTTTTTTCAAAGTTCTTGGAGGAAAAGCCTGGGGTTCTTCAGTCTACGTGATGATGCAACTGTACAGGGCGCAGTTTCTCGGGTACTTGAGGTACAGCTTCGCAGTGCTGACCAATACCTGCAGAACTAACATACGTACACTCGATAGTGCTCAGATCCAGGTGCGTTTAGGGTTTGTCTATGGTTGCCACGATGTACACCAACATCAGAAACTATTGCAATTGCACATTATTACCCAGCCAAAGATCCAGATGTTCATGGAAGCGCTCAGAGCACACGTCAGGCACCATGCTCGCGCCCCTATCCATTATCTATGTTCACTTCCAGAAGACTACTCACGTGCCTCTTTATGTCAAAAGCCACTGCCTTATCGTGTACACCTTCCATCAAATTACAGAGCTGCAGCGAGAAAAAAGAAGAAAGAAAAGACCGCTCGTTATCTTAAATTCTAAGGTTTCATACGCCAAAACCACGATATGATTAATCCACGCCATAGCAATGGAGTGGGGGGGAGGGGGGTTGAACTCAGGTTTAATTTTGACCACCTGGGGTTCTTTAACGTGGACCCTATGCACGGTATACGGACGTTTCTAATAATAATAATATTTGGGGTTTTACGTGCCAAAACCACTTTCTGATTATGAGGCACGCCGTAGCGGAGGACTCCAAAAATTTTGACCACCTGGGGTTCTTTAACGTGCACCTAAATCTAAGCACACGGGTGTTTTCGCATTTCGCCCCCATCGAAATGCGGCCGCCGTGGCCGGGATTTGATCCTGAGTCCTCGAGCTTAGCATCGCAACACCACAGCTACTACGCCACCAGGGCGGGCAAAAGACAAACGCTCGAGTATTTGGATTTAGCTGCGTGTTAAAGAACCACCAGCGATCAAAATGATCCGGAGTCCCAACAAAGGTGCGCCTCATAATCATATCGTTGCTTTGGTTGTTAAACCCCAGCTTTCTTTTTTTTGGAAATGTCATTGTCGCCACGTAATACTGCCTGTAAACATGTGCCATATAATAAATAGCTTCCTGTTACTACTCGTTAAAATATTTCAGAATGTACCACAGCCTTTGGTGACATCATGAAACCATTCTATTTTCTCGTGGCCTCACTTGGCGAGTTCACCTTCAAGAACTTGGGCGAGGAAACGTCAAAGATAGTCGAACTGCGTAGGAAAAACCCCTCGGTAAGTAGCACTTAATGCTGCACGTGATATATCTAGTCGGGCCCATGGAGTTATGCCGCTATCCTCCGACTTAATGGTAAACTTAATGGTAAAAATAATATTTATTTCTCGGAGAACAACGACGGTGCCTTCTTTAAGGCTGGTTCCGTTACCAACAATTCGACAAAGCTCCACAGTCGCTTCTGCGATTCATGAAAGGGCATACAAATTTTTATACGCATGGCTGTCGCACACAGCGCGATAGACTTCTGTGGAGGTCACAGGAGTGAGAATAAGATTTTGCTAGTTTCTTCTTTGTAGGTGAACAACGCAAAGCATGTGATACTCAGAGAACAGAAATAAACCAAAATCAAGCATTAAACAAGCATTCTATAACAGAAAATGACAACATGGACGTCAGGCGTGCCCTGTATTGATTAAAATATTTTGGGAGAGTTTTGGCAGGGAGTGCGGTAGTTTCGGCATTAAAACAGTAGTCGAAAGCGACTATTTGTGTTGTGTTCCATCGTATGCGTTGTCGCTATGTTAGACCGCATATTTCTTCTATGCCATCACCTTGATTTAAGCTTGTGGGAACATTTCATCACGAATGTTCTCGATTGACAACGTAGAGATTATCTCTCAAGGCGATAATCGGTTGACGGCAATTACTGGTGTAAAAATTAAATATAAAGGTTTATTTTCCCGCATTAGGAAAGGGCAGGTTCACGAGATCGATGTTTATACTGTGAACGTAAATTCGTCTACCGAAGTTAGTGAGTGAATGAGTGAGTGACTGATCAATCAAACTCGGAAGCATCAAAAAAGAGAGAGAACTAGGTCACGTCAAGCATGTGCCACCAACCCGCCGTGGTTGCTCAGTGGCTATGGTGTTGGGCTGCTGAGCATGAGGTCGCGGGATCGAATCCCGGCCACGGCGGCCCCATTTCGGTGGAGGCGAAATACGAAAACGCCCGTGTACTTAGAATTAGGTGCACGTTAAAGAACCCCAGGTGGTAAAAATTTCCGTAGTCCTCCACTACGGCGTGCCTCATAATCAGACAGTGGTTTTGGCACGAAAAGCCCCATAATGTAATTTAATGTGTCGCCTCTTTGTCATCGCTAAGTAACCAGGTAGATAAGATTTTATCAGCGACCTGTACCGTGATGCTTCTATATCTGTGCGCAACTGCGAAGGCCAGATATGCTGCAGAACCTTATCGACGCGACAATGCCGACAGAGGACGATTGCGGATCCACGAACGAGGAAAACCGGACTGACGAACCTGCGGCTGGTGATGACCTATTAAAAACTCTGTCATTCTCTCTGCTTTGGGAGTGACAGTGCGTACATCTGCAGTGGGCGAAGGCACTGAGAACATTATTGCGATTTTTTTTTTACCAACAGCTCCGAATAGAGGCCGGCATCTGAGCAATGAGGAAGTCTTTATGACAGCAACCACGCTGTTCATGGCGGGGTACGAATCTTATTTATTTATTTATTTATTTATTTAGCTTAGAAAAGCTTTGCTTCAGGAGATATCGGCGACTGGGTGAACGTCCCGAAGCTTTGTCCACACCATCAGCACTTGGCCACACCATGATAACTATGTCCAAAGGGCGCGAAGAGCGTGTATGGTACTTGTTCTAAAAGCGGGACTAAATATGTACTCCAAGCTATCCAACCTTTCCGCTCATGAATTGAATCAGGATTAGTATATACATTTTTTGCTCTTCGGTCTTCATTTGGTATGTATTTTGAAGCAGCGGCGTGTCAAGTTTCTGACTGAGTAAAATTTCTCGGTGGGGTCACTATCCGATTATTTTCTGCCTTATCGCTGGCCGGTGGGCTCAGTTCCCATAGAGTTCTTCTTGCTGCACACAAGGCTTGAAATGTAGCTGTTATGAGCATTGCAATACGTAGCCAAATATGTACTATCCCTAGTAACTCGCTTACTGTGGGCCGTCACGAAACATTCAGCTGCGACCATTCGTGCGATACGGGTGTAGTCTGTCATTTATTGTGCGTATATAGTGCGCATATAATCAAGCGTGCACCAATTCTGTTATGTTCACACATTGACGATAGTGTGGGCGGCAGCTTCCGTGCCAGTTGAGGTAGATGTGTGTAGATATCGTGCGCGAAACTAATCATTATGACAGGAAGCAGCGCTTTTCCCTTTGTCATTGCTTAATGATCGGCATACTCACTCTTGCCAACGTTCCGAGGCTGAAGTCCTTTCTTCGAAGGGTAGAGATACAAGCCTGGCGGATGAGCAAATTTCTGTATCATCGGGGAAAGCTGCGTACATATCGAAATAGCGGTAACACGTGCGGACAGTTGCAGCAGCGGTCCGCGAACTTCGCCACATAGATCCATTCCATTCCTTAACATGCCAGTCACTATTTTTGCAGCCAACTACGGCACAGGTCTTCAATACACATGATTCAATCCAGCATGATCGGAGCACAGAGCGTTAGCGAAATCTCAGTTGCATTTCCGACAGCTGTTCGTACAGAAACAAGGTGGAAGCGGTAATAGTTTCGTATTCGTGCGCTGTCACTGAGGACACGTGCGGCGCGCCGCTGAAAGCGCCATCTCGTTTCTCTAGAACAAACTGCTTCGCAAAAAAGGCTCAATAGGAGAATGAATAAACAAACTACTGATGATTATTCCCCCTTATTCTCGCTTCAGTATACTGTCTTTGGGATTACAAGATAGAAGGCCCTTAAGAGACATACTTTCTACGTTTTTGCACGTTTAACATATAAGGGTTTTACACATGCGCGCTTGCCAGTCATGTTTCTATCACTGTCAAGCTAATCTTTAGAAGCCCTAGGATGAAGCCGTTATCGCCTTCTTTTTTCATGGGAAATTATTCAATGAGCAACCTTGTTAATTTGATGCAAACGGATAAAAGGCATGCGTGTGTTGAAAGAAGCGGCCCAGGCTGATGTTTTCGACAGTGATCAGCAGGATGCCTTGACGATGCTATGACTTCTATGCGCGCGTGCGATGTTCTCTCGTTTCTCTTCCTCTCTCTCTCTCTCTTCCGCTCTCTTTCTCTTTTTATCCCCTTACCCTTTCCTTCCATGCTGGGCAGCCAACCGGAACTACCTCTGGTTAACCTCCATGCATCTTTATGCATCCTTTCTCTTTCTCACTCTTCCTGCTCGCCTTATTGCTTGGGCGCCTGTTGATATGAGCGGTATTATATCTGCCACATAAGAGCGGTATCTTATATAACACCTCAGTTTCACGTGTGACGAAGTACATCCCTATAGAAAAAGAAATGCTTCCATATCTTACAAACATGGATTTTTCTATTCATATACACCACATATATATATATATATATATATATAGAGGGAGAGAGAGAGAGATTGCTTACTTGGCCGCCTGATAGTAGTGTTTCTTGCATTGTGTTATGCTTCTCACCCTCAGTCCCATGTTATTTCGCGATAACGTGTTTCGCACTTACTTTTATGAATATGAGCGTTTAGATTGATTTGAAAATTTCGATATTCAGAAGCCCCATATTTTCGCTGTTTGGGTCAAGATTCGGAAGTCCCCCATTTATAGCTCATGCGTTACTTGAGGATGCGGAACCTGACCAGATGTGCTAATGCGCCTTTCCTTTTTGCGCTGGTTTCAGCTTCGACACAACCGGGACTGCCTTGAGCTACGTGACTTTCTTTATTGCCAAACACCAGGAAGTGCAAGAAAAAGTGCGACAAGAAGTAAGAAGTGCACTGGCCGATGGCGTAGGTACTCGCCTCTTTTAGATTTTTTGTGCCTGTAGCCTTAAAAAACTATTTGCAGCCATTACATGTTCACTACCGGTGTTGCATATTTCTAAGAGCTCTTCTTACAGTTACACTCAACTAATTTCAATGAAAAAGTTGCGTTATAGTGGGTTAAAGCTGTACTGCAATGTGAACATACTGTGGGCGTCGTACCCGATTGGTAAACTGCTTGAATGAGTAAAGGCAAGGCGCAAAAGACCAGGACTGAAGAAGAATACAAACGACAGGACCGGGCGCTACTCACAGCTAAATTTATTTCCGCAAGAAGCCTGCCTTATGTAGGTCAGTTAAGCTGAATCACACACGAAGCATTAGAAGTAAAATACAGCAATCTGTCGACCACTCAGGAATCATATTTGGCACAAAAGATCAAATCAGCAAACAAGAACCACACGTGGAGCAGCATGGGAAGCAATTCATCTTGTTACTTGTTATGTCTGATTTTTTCTCCCCGTTGGCTTGGTAATGACTGTGCTCGATGAATTGCTTCCCGTGCTGCTCCACGTGTGGTTCTTGTTTGCTCATTTGATATTTTGTGCCAGATATAATTCCTGAGTTGTCGATGGATTGCTGTATTTCACTTCTAATGTTGCGTGTGTGATTCAGCTTGATTGACCTACATAAGGCAAGCTTCTTGCGGAAGTAAACTTAGCTGTGAGTGGCGCCGGTCCTGTCGTTTGTGTTCTACTTCAGTCCTGGTCTTTTGCGCCTTGCCTTTACTCATTCAAGCGCGAACCAACTAGCCCAAGCAAGAGTTTTACTAGGTAAACTGCGGCCTTGTTGGTCTCATCGCCACCACAATACAACAAACGGAACATGTGGACAAAGAAGGCACGAGGGTGAAGAGGGAGGAGAAAACGGTGGGCAAGTGATCAAGGAGAACTCTAGTAGTGTTTTATGCTCGCAGCAGTACAGACAAAATGGTGTTCAATCTAAACCCAAAACACTTTATGCTAAATGATTGGGCTGTATGTTGTTTCTTTGTAGTGTGTTCATGTTTTGTTTCACCTGTTTTCTTTCTGCTGCAGCAAAAGACCAGTGTTGATTACGAGATTGTTACCAGGAAACTAAAATATCTGCAGCAGGTCATCGACGAGTCACTGCGGCTACTGCCACCTGCTCTTATGTACGTACGGATGCATACTTCAAATGTGACATACTCGAACCTGTTATGTTCAGTGTGGACGATAGGCACGACATGCATACGTGAGGCCTCCAGCTGACTTCTGCTGATTATGAATTGGCTCACGTAAATCAAATAGAGAGAAATATCATGAAGCAGCAGTTGCATGCAATCACTTAGCTTCTCCCTTGGACGATTACCGTGCAGTGTGTCCGCTCAGAAATCATATGGAATGCATGGCCTAGCATTGTTTCTTTATGCTTGACGTCCTTTTTTTGAAGAGTAGGCTGGCGTTGGGGGGGGGGAGTTCCTCTTCCCTGTCAAATATATATATATATATATATATATATATATATATATATATATATATATATATATATATATATATATATATATATATATGTGTGTGTGTGTGTGTGTGTGTGTGTGTGTTAACTATTAATAATAATAATGAACCTCGAGCGCACTCGTCAAAGCAATGCACAGGAAGAACATGTCATCATGAGGAGCATGTCAACTCACTCTCGCACACACACACACACACACACACACACACGCATATATATATATATATATATATATATATATATATATATATATATATATATATATATATATATATATATATATATATATGAATAATTTCTAGAATATAGATTGTAACAGAGCATAAAAAGTGTACACGAAGACAATATAAAGCAGAAGTGGAGAAACAGAAGAAATGATTACAAAATGACGGAGAAAACAACAGATATGAGAGTTTTGTTAAGTTATTGAAATAGCTCTGCAACTCCTTTCAGGAAAATATTGAAATTAGGCATGAAGATATTCAGGCACTCTGAATGGGCGTCTTATGTTGCCTGTACTCTACATAGAAGGTCACAAAAAGCTTAAGGCTGAAAGGCGTGCTGTTTCCTTGTGCCTTCCTGCGAAATGCAAAAGCGCACATTAGAAAGCAAGTGCGAGCAGCAGATTTTTCCATTTATTAATTTGTGAAGAAAAAGAACATTCAATTTTTTGCGTCTACAGGTGAGAATAGGTAACGTGAGCGTCTGTGTTAGCTCTATGAAGATGGAAGGCTTTCGAGAGAATCGATGTTTTTATAGAGATGTGAACCCTTCTTTTTCCACGTTTTCGAGAAGTTCACAATTTGACCTACAACTGCCGCCCCAAACCACAGAGGCGTATACTCAAGAACTGGAAGGCATACGCTCTTATATAAAGTTACAAATCGACCAGGTTGTTTGAAGTCTTTCGTCAGCCGACATACTGTGCCGAGCATTCGAAGCGCACGCTGCCTCGTCTGTTGAACGTGGGGCGAGAAACACGGAGAGCTATCGAAGTACACTCCAAGGTCCTTCATTCCGTGAGCTCTTGGCAGGAGAACATCTTTAATGCTATACGGAAATAAAGACCTCCTAGTCTTCAACGCAAAGATAATAACTTTTGTTTTGATGCATTTATGACAAGCTTGTTTTCAACGCATCATGAGACAAAATTGTCAATGTCCTTTTGAAGAGCGGCGCAATCATTAACATTTTTTTACCGCTTTGAAAAGTTTCGCGTCATCAGCATATAAGAAAATTGAAGAGTTTTGAAAGGCTGTCGAAACGTCATTAATAAACGGCGAGCGAAGAACAGGGCCCAGGACAGACCCTTGAGGAACTCCACTTGTAATCGCATAAACTTCGCACGACTGACCGGTCCCGTAGGCAGCTTCTTATCAGCGCTGTGACATAGTGGTGCAGATTAAGTTGTGTCCACTTTTGAAAGAGTATTTTGTGGCGTACGACATCACACGCTTTACGATGGTTAAAATAAATGACATCCAGCAGTCCTTATACACTGCTTGAGAGACATGCATCATGAAGCTAAAGAAGCTGGTAGTTGTGGGGCGTCCTGATGGGAATCCATGCTGCTGAGTAATGATAGTGTTTTTAACAGAGGATGAAATTATTGATTGCAGAGTTAACTCGAATAATTTAGATGCTGCGAATAGGAGAGAGAACGGCCTGTAATTACTCGCAGCAGTTTTTACCCCTGACTTAAAGACGGGAACGACCCGCGCTGTTTTCCAAGCCTTTGGGAAGGTGTTCGTCTTTAAAGCAGAATTAAAAATACAAGTACAAGCAAAATACAGAATACAATATACAAGCAAGGACCCGTACGTCTAAATAAAGCAGGTGGAAAGTAATCAGGACCACACGAGACAGACCGTTCTAAGCTTTCGATGGTCTTAAAGACAAGTTCCTCTGATACCGATAGACTTGAATCCAGGGGACGGTGATTGGAAAGCTCACTAACTTCGTCATTATACCCTTCACCGTACACAGACCCAAAGTGTAGGGCGAAGGCGCCCGCGACATCTGAGACAGGTTGGCTGTCGCCACAAAGTAGAGAGATATCTTATTTCATATTGTTGATGACTGTTACCGAAGGTGTCTCCGAAAAGACTTTTAATTTTTATAAGTACTAGCTTTACCACGTGCTATATAGATGGAATGATCATGTTTGTAAACACGCTTAGAGAGTGTCCTGTAAATTTTAAAATCTACATGCCAGTGTTCTTGATTTGTACACTGTGCCTTCCTGTGAGCATGGTCTTATAGCTTCAATGTTGTTTTCAGTTCAACAGAAAACCAGTGGGAAAATTTAAAGTGTTTAGCACCTTTTATTGGTATAAAGTTCTTATTTCCATCAGGAATAATATTCGTGAATACGGTGACTTGGTCATTAAAATCCATTAGATCTACTACTGAAGACCAGTCCGAGTTATTAAGATAGTGGCAAAGGCTCACGTAATCTCCGCTTGAGAAATTAAAATACCGAGGTGTTGATGTATCCTTTAATCTCCCGCTACTAGGTATCGCGAATTGTAAGAGAGAGAGAGAGAGAGAAAACATAATTTGTCATGAGATTGGGCGATTTCCTCGCAGGGTGGAGCCCTTAGTTCAGGGCCCCATTGGGTCGCGCCACTCCGCGTGCCCGCCGGATCAGCCGACGCTGCTCTTGCGGGTCTGAGCTGGTCAGCGCAGTCTCCCAGGAGGAGGGTGAACGTGAAGGAATAGGGAGTAGCCCGGAGGGTGTGGGCACTCCTAGGTTCAGTAATATACTGCGGGCCTTGCTCCACAATAGGGACAGTATGAGGGATATTGTGAGGTGCGGAAGAGGTCAAGATAAGAGAGGCCGGGAAATGATTTAGTTTGAAGCTGTCGCCACGCGACGGCATTGGAATGAAATGTGAAGCGAGGGATGATATTTATCTAGCGTAACAAAAGGAAAGTCGACACAGGACACATTCGCAGCTTTTGCGTTACTAAGGCATAGGTCTAGGACATTGCCACAAGATTTCAGAATAATGTTAAATTAGGGCAGACATGCCTGTGTTGTGGCCCCCTATGTGTACTTGGCGTACCAGACATAAGATCAAGAGTTGCACATGGCAGATAAGTAAAAAAAAATTGGCTGAAATTTAACCCGTTTGCCAGGAAATGCTATGCGTATTAACATCACCAATTATAAGTATTATATGGTTAACATGGGCTGATATAACATTTTCAATAGCGGCTAGAAAAGTCATGAACATCGCAATATTCATATCAGGCGCAACTAATACTAATAGCCGATCTAATACTAATAGCCCTACTAATAGCCGATCACTACCAGCACCAAAAATCTCCTTCCAGACAGATTCCGTTGCACATCCTAAATCAGGGCGCCGAACGGATCTCAATGATTTCTTGATCGCAATGAGGACCCACCGCCCTTTGATTTCGGTGAAGATGGATTGCGGTCTCGTCGGAAAACTTGATACGTGGGCCGTAAGTATGAACTAGATGGTATTTCAGGGCACAACCAGGTCTCTGTTAAGGCAATGATGAGGAAACAAGATGAAATAACGTTGGAGAGAAGTTCGTTCCCTTTTGTGCGTAATTCACGAATATTCTAATAGAAAATTCTCACATCACTGATGCTTTTTTTCATCTCGCTGAACATTCTTGAATATCATAATATCGTAAAGTTCACCTGTGAAGGGCTTGTAGAAGCAAGAGTGCGGCCACAGTGGGATCCCTTAGACGCTGACAGCAGTCCTCATTAACAGACACATGAAATAACGCGTAGGAATCGTACTTGATATGTAGTCGAGTGCAGGACAGAGTCTTTGCACCAGCTGCTTGTAGGTGGGCGGCGAGCTGTAAGGGATGGGTGTCAGGCGCAAGCTTTGTCACAAAGATTGCCCGAGGGCGCTCACAACGAGAAGCAGCAACAACCCCTGTGGTGTCACAGCAGCCAGTACTCAGTGTTGGATTTCGCTTCAATGTTGGCTGACTGGCAAGTGGCAGGTCCACTGAAGCAGGTAGGCTCGTCAACTGGTCAGCAGCGGGAGCCTTCGACGAAACAGGCCGATCCATTGCAGGAGGCACGCGCGGCAGATGGTCAGTGGTCTTCGGCGAAGCCGTTATCACAGCATGCGTCGTTGCCTTGGCCGGGTACGCTGACGGCGCAGCAGCAGAAGTGTGCGATGACGGATTGCGCTCTTTGGCAAGCTTGTCTCGTAGAACGCGTACCTCGGCTCGAAGAGCGCCCTAGCTTCGGCTTGCTTTGCAGATGCCTGCGTGTTTTCCCTGTACAACCATGCGTTATCAATTCGCAGCTGTGCCGCAGCGTCGCTGAGGTATGACATTTTCTCAAGCGCCTGAAGAAGGAGGAGGCCGCGGAGGGTGGTCAGGTCAACGAAGGCATCGGAATCTGTCCCCTTGAGAGACGCGGCCGCCCATGGGGATGATATAGTGTGTTGACGCCGCTAAGCCTAACCGCAGAAATGTAGGCCTTCTGGAACAAGTTACAGGTGAATGCCTGCTCACCCGACTTCAGCAGCTTGAGGTCGTTGTGCGGTCACGCAATACACTTCGCATCTGCACGCTTTCCTCAGGAAACACAGCGAAATAATTCCTGTTTGGTGAAAAAATGCCTGGAGCACAAACTAGATGTGTCCTTACTAGGCGTCATCTCAAAAAAAAAGAATTTAATAATTGATATATGTGTCCTAAGTGAACTTGCTGTGGATGGAAGTGGAAGTAAACCATAACGGCACGAGGCAAGGTATGGGATGGAATAAGGCTGGAAGAATTAACGTCGGGCATTTTGGTTGCATAACGCGACGATGGTAATAAGAATCCGTAGACGAAAGTAAGGGATATTGTCAGTTTTTTTCTGTGTATTTCGATATACTATCTACACCAGACAAGCAATTCTGCTTATCTGATGTATTGTCACTGGAAAACCATGATAGTTTGCCTTCATTAAATTCTCATTTTTTTTCTAATGCCTTTTCACAGATTCACAACGAGGCGGGCCAAAGAGGACTTCGAGTACAACGGATTGAGATTCAAAGCGGGAACGTGCGTGATGTCACCCACGTATCAAGTTCACACTGATTCTCGGTACTGGCCGGACCCTTTGGTGTTTGACCCCAACAGGTGCGTTGCCATGTTCATGGGCAATATCTTTCTGAAAGAGCTTCGGTATCCCACTTGATGGACAATGGCACTGCGTTTATCGAAATACGTATTCGATAAGGAGCAATATCATGCGAGGCAACAAACAGGCTGTACTTGGAAAGACCACTACAGGGCTGAATGTGCCTTGATAGGAGAGAGTTGGGGACAAAATAGAGAGGTTACTCCTTGTTTATTCGCAATTGTCCTGTTATGCGTATCCGGGACTCCGATACTTGTGACCAATTTATATTATGCTGACGAAAGCAGAATGTAGGATAAAATGGTTGCGTTTCCAATTCATGGTGATGCTCATCGTAGAGGAAGCGGGAAGAGAAACCCGCATCACTTTCTACCTCACTGTCTCTTGCGCCTGGGTCGAACCAATCACGAACCAAGTAAAGAGAAAAAGAGAGAAAAAGACAAGCAGACAAAGGTACTCGTTGGATTTCGTATACCCTATTCAAGTAATAGGTAGTAAGGGATGGAAGGAACGAAAGGAAGAAGGGACAAAACTTAGGATGTGTTTATTCGAAAGTGTATACCAACACTATAATATGTGACTGAGCTGTCGGCTTCAGGAACTGAAGGAATGCACGAGTCGCTTTTTGGGATTTCGACAACAGTGTAGATGCGCACCGATAACACTGAACCGGTATATGTATGCCAACCACTAGTGGCAGCTTTGTGGGCTCTTGCCACCACTGTACCCATCTTCCGTCCTCATGGAAACACATCCATAATAAGTATTTACTGTTCTTCAGGTTTTCGGCCGAGAACGAGACCGCTATTCCAAAAATGGCGCACCAGCCTTTCGGCCTGGGCCCCCGTCGCTGCGTCGGCATGCGCATGGCGTTGACGAACATCAAGTACACGTTGGCAAGAATTTTAACCAAGTTCACTCTCGAACTGGGGGAAAAACAGGAGGTAAGAGCCGCAAATGTGGTATTTTTGCTGCCACAGGTCAAGGTTTCGCACATTCTTCTTTAATGTTTCCACCGAGGCCTTCAATTTCACAAGAAGCGGATATATAATTATTAGCCGGAAAAGCCTGCCGGTGTATGAGCAAACCCTAACGTCGTCAAAATTTCATCAGCATGCAATAACGTACGAGGATAGTGTAATAGCTACAGAAGCAGACTCGCTGCAGTGCTACAACACGTTAGTCAACACTTAGTCAACACGTTAGTCAACACGTTAGTCTTAAACTTCTGCGCTTGGGGGCAGAAAAGTGTCATAAGAGCACTGCGGCAAAGTCGTCGTTTTCTCCTTGAAGCCGCGCACACCTGGAGAAAGCCAGATAAGCCATGTATTACTTCCAATGGCTGTCAAAACGTTACGGTCATTGCCTTCGTGGCTCATGGAAAGTAAATGAACATACAAGCGAGCCTCATACGACCGAAGAATGACGTGAATACTACTGAGGTCAATGCGCCGCACTTCTGAGGAATACAGGTTTTGAACAACTTCCTTGATGCCTTGCGGCACTTTGCGTCACGTGCCGGCCAACCCGCTTCAAGGAAGCCATTTCAAGGAAGAAATGCAACAAGAGCGGACACTCCCACTGAGCCCAGCGGCCGAATTGATTGTAGCGCACCAAGCGGATGGGATTAACATCTCCCGGTTTCAGTTCTGAGAGCGCGCGTTTTGAACGTCAGCTGGTACACGCCGCGCCGGCTACGCTGATCGGCGGGGCATTTTTTTCGCTTCTATTGCTGACCTACGCGCGGTCTTGGCGCTGAATCGTCTAGTTATTTAGTAAAAATGATTGCGAACGATCTATACAAGCCTCCACCGAACCTGTGCCACGTGCAATATCATAAACGGAAGACATCTTCTGAAATTATGAAATGTTTAGTTGCTCTATATAAATGCTTGTCCCAGGTTTTTTGTGCATTCAGCCAAAGTTGTGGCGCCAGGTAAGCAGCAGTAGTTGCCGTACGGAGCTCCACCCGACGCAATCAGCTGGAAATATGTATATCACAAGAATGTATCCCTTCGGTATATAGACCCGACGGGAATACTGCGTGTAGAAGCAAAACGTGCGCAAGTGGCGAATGGGCGGCATTTCAAATAAATTCACTTCTACACACATTTCGTAGAAAATAGACTCCTCCCCAACAATGCCATAAAATATGAAGAAAACGTCGGATTTTCAAGCATTCCTTCTTTCCCGGGCATTATTTCCCGCACTTTAGGAGCACAAATACACGGGTGACTGCGCGTTTCTAAAACAACTTGGCTTCAGCCGATGCGATGGCACACCGAGTACACAGAGGTGGCCACAACACAGGCTCTCAGCCAGACCATGTTACACGGTCGCAGAATGCCTTCTACTCGCACTCAAGACAAATGCGTGAGTGCGAAGCTTGTTTTCAGCTGCTCCGAAAACAGAATGCTCGAGTTCTTTGTTTTTGAGCTCCTCGGCGTTATCTTTTGCGCGTCCTGCCGGCGCAAGCAACACAACCCCGTGTTATCACTCTTGGCAATCGTTCGCCACGTTTTCGACAAGCGTGAGTACCGAAAGAAGATATATGTTGTTGCAGGGCCATAAAAAGTGTCACGAACTTGTGCCACTAAGATTCAGCACACGCCGAACGGACTGCCTCACCAGGGTCGAGCTACTTCGCGCTAACTGCGGCACAACGCCAGGCGCACCGCGCGTACACCTCAGAAGTATTTCAAAAAGTAGCCAAAATTAATTACAATAATGTTGGGGGCCAGGGAAAGCGTCACGAGCTTGTCCCGCTAAAAGACTCGGTCGAGCTGCTTTTCGCTAACTCGGCGAACTTCACGTGACTTTAGCGGTACACACTCGTCAACCGCAGCACAGCCGAACTGCGTCTGCGACTTCTCACGCGCCGTGCACGCATTCGACACGGCGCTTTGCTTCCTTGGCGTCGGGCGATGGGAGGCACCCCACAAAGCCTCCAAAGCACAACATTCTAAAGAAATTCTGCTGCAGCTCAGACGAGCAGATATACTACGGCGCCTTGCATTCACCAACAGGGCTTCGCGTTTTGTACTACCCGAATCCGATAAGCTCAGTATGGAGGGTTCCGTTGACCAGCGTTCCCGCTGCGCATCCTGGGCAGCCCGTCACGCTCAAACTGTGGGTGCGAGGGAAACAATGTGGAGGTGAGCCGAGAAGGGTGATGTAGGGTTACTGTGTCTTGATGGCTTGATGCGCGTCATCGTTCCGTGCTCCCAGTGCTAGAGATCGCGTGATCAAACGCCCGCTAGGGGAGGAGAGCACACGTCTCCTCCTCTAGCCCATCCGTGACTGCCTGCGTGACGGAGCGCATACTTAGCACCTGCGCTGTACCTTCTAGGTAATCTGCTGCAAGCACAAAGGCTAAGGGAGAACAGAGATGTTTAAACGATGGATTCGTGCGCGCTCTTTTCGCGCGCATCTATGGTGCTTTTAGGTCGCATAGCATCAAGTTGCTTAGGCGCAGTTAAGCAAGATGCAGCATCAAGTGGTTTCTCGCCGCTGCCCGCACTCTTCATCACGCGAGTGTCGTGACAGCGAGTGCTCATGGCTATCGAGTGAGATATGTTCATGGTTGGCAGTGCATCAGTGACACCATGCTTGTCTATTGCAGTTCACACCGCCGATAAAACTAGGAACCGTACTTCCTATATTTATCTAATACTTTGCTATCGCTATTGAAGAGTATCTCAGAGCGCCCACAGATATAGTCCTGCATTGCTTTTTCTTTTCTACCCCTTTCTCTCACATTTCACCCGCATTTCTCACTTCTCCGGTACAGCGTAGCCAACCAGAGCTATACCCTGGTTAAGCTCCCTTTCTTCCCTTGGCTTTTATCTCTGTCTCTGCTGCTGTCGTTATCGATGCTTCACTTCTTTGGGGAAAATGTAGCTTTATTGCGTTTCTTGGTATCAGAATTTTATCCATATCGTGTAAACAGGAAAGTGGCGCTGTTCTACCACCATCATCGATTTTTTATTTATTCTTTCTTTTTTCAGAGTAGTTTGGAACTCGCTGGCCATGGCATGGCTTCAGTCCCGGTAAAGGGACTTTGGATAATATTTCGTCCACTGTAACAAAACACGGCCGCCTCCACAGCTACCAGCTCTTCCCATCGCCAGAGCATCAAGTAGTCTACATTGATTAGTATACTACACCGTGTACGTACCAACGGCATACAATGCCCTCCGAGGCACCTTTTTATCCTTGACAGTACTGGGTAGTAATTGCATTATGTTGCGGCTTTGAGCTATGCCTTCCGGAAATGTTGATGTCAGAAGGCATATTCATAAAACGGCGCTTTGGCCAGCTCTTTGAAGTAGATAAGGAGATGACAGTACATATCGTTGGACAAAGAACATAGACAAATAGAGTAATCCCGACTATCTGCCGAAAGAGAGAGTGAGAGAGGAGAGGAGAGATAGCGCAGAGGCAGTGAGATAAACTAAGCCCGGATCGCTACCCTGCATCAGGGAAGGGGGGGGGGCAAAAAACTGGAAGAAGATAATAAATGGTCAAAGTATGCGCGCACATAGATGCATACGCCTGGCGAAAGCCGAGAGAAAGTCGTAGGCCCCGCGACTTGTGCCAGAATCGCCGCTTGAGAGGAATTTGACCGCTTGCAGGGGCACGAAGCGACAAGTTGCTGAGTAGTACACAGCGGCGCCTAAGTGAATAGCAATCTGGAGAGTTGCTTATGTAAACGTTGGTTCGGATGTATGATTGGGTTGGCTAGGTTTTCTGAAGGGGTGTAATTGCGATGGAACTGCTTAGCGCACTCATGGACTCGGGGTTGCTGAGTCAGAGTCTCTTTTTATTGTCGAACTTTTTTTATTCACTGGAATAAAGGAAGAAAAAAGGTTTTGACACCAACAAATATTACTGGCTGCTCCTTTTGACATAGAAAACACGAAAATGTGTCACACAGTACCACAGAGGCCAAGAAAAAGACAGAAAATGGCACGTTACAAGTTTCACAAAAATGCAGATACACATGCAGCACAGATACACAATTTACCATGAGAGACAAAGCTGCACGGGTTGTTTCAACATCACCGGGTCCGTTGTAAAGTTGACGTCAGTGCGACGAGTTGAACTCGTGAACTCATGATCTGAAGCAGAATCTCAGAGTCACGGAGGGAACCCGTGAACAACGACAAGGTAGGTACGCACGCCGAAAAGCATCACAATATAAGTTACAAGGAGGTAACTTTTCACGCAGTCCTGTGCAGTAACACAGAAAATGATCATCTGCAAACTGTGTTGAACTCTGAAAGTTCATAAGAGATATACTGGCTGAAACGACCATTTGTTAGCTGCAAATAATTAATAAGAACTTGCACTATCTCTCGATCAGTCTTGCGATCGCATCGTAAGAAGCAGGTCAACACGTATTCCTGTGGGGGAAGCCAAAATGCTAGTTTATCTAGATTTAAGTGAACGTTACAGAACTTTTGCGGCCAAATGTAGCTTAAGGCATTTCACTGCGGTGTCCCTCATAGTCAATGAGCGGCTCCCTGGCGTAAAGTCTAACCAACTGCATATTATAATTCCGAACCAACAAAACCACGATATAAGATCAGCTATCGAGGGCACCAGAGGAATATGGTGAGCGCGCCCGAACGTTTCGCAGATTAGTTGTATTGCATATGTTTGAGCAGTAAAGGCCGCTCAAGTCGTATGTAAGAAAAATATAGAACAAAAAATGATACGCGTCGCTTAGTAACCTTCTCTTCCCGTCACTTCCTACCAACAGTTTCTCCGACGTTGCCAAGAAGTAAACGCACGAGGCTTGTGTTCATGCGATGGAGTGCACCCAAGTTAGCACTTTGAAAACTTATTTTCCCCATATGTAAATGGAGCACAATTTGCAACCGCGTGGTGGCAATGGCTATTCCTTCTCGCCTAATAAGTTTTAGCGAGATTTAAAAGAAATATTAGATTGCAGAGACTTTTCCACGCTACTTCGTATCAAAGTTAGTCCTACTCGCCCAGCCACTGTATTTGGAAGCTCGAGGGTTCACTTATATAGCGGCAATACACATTAGCACAAATCGCGTGGTTAGAGGACCTCACCAGTGGTCTCCTGCACTAGTTTGTCAACTATAATACTTTCTTTCTTTCTTTATTAAATCGAAACTTTGGCTGGTTCACTCAGGCTACGCGTAAATTAAGGTTGCCACTTTCCCTCCATAACGCACACACGCGCACGAAACAAAAACATATGCAGTGAACAAAAAGTTATAATATTTTGCATTCAGGTCCAGTGACCTAAACTGGTGAGGTTGTTGGCGTCCCGTTAGGCCAGACCGCTAGGCTAAGATAATAGTCTCTTGAACATGCACTGACATCTTACGTTATTCACATCGCATGTAGGCCACCCACCGTGCACAAAACTTGCGTATTCCAAGAATGTATTACAAGGAAACCGGATATATCAAACGGTACGTGAAATATGCGAACGCGGATGACAGAAACCTTAATGATGGGTGGAGAGGTTAGCATGCTAGCACAGGTTTAACCTATAACAAGAAATCGAAGAACGAGAAAAGAAAACACACACACACGTTCACTCTCATACAAACACGCGCACAAACGAGTAGAAGTGGGCTTCATGAAATGAACAAATTAGAAAGTGGAGTTTTATGGCACCGTTGCCGAACAAAATGTTATCCATTTATGTCCGTTGAACAGGATATGGATAAGATTTTGTTTATTGGCGGTGTCGTACAGCTCCACTTCCCATTTTGGTTATTTCAGGGCAGCCACTATTGCCCCCCTTCCGAGTTATTGTGCCAGTGTATACGGTTTTCTTGTGATACGTTCTTGGAAGAGGCAAGTTTTGTGCCCGCTGGATAGGCTATGCGGTGTGAATAGCATAACATGGCAGTGAGTGTTCAAGATACTACTGGCCGAAGCTGGCGGTCTGGCATAACGCCGCGACAATATTCCGAACAATTTAGCTCACAGGGTCCCCAAATTCAAAATATCATTTTTTTTCACCACTGAAAGTCCATAGAACAAGCGCAAATAAAAAAAGTCAGCAAGAACTATAAAGATAACAAGAATAAGCGACAATTATGCAGCACCCGCATAGGGCAATAGCAGCTCATGCCCACTGTACATTATGCGCATTATTATACACGCACGCAGGAATGTCATATATTCAAGTAGAGTCGAGTGGGTCGGTTTTCGAACAGCTATGAAAGTCATTAGCAGCGGTGTCTTCAGTGTGCTTTGATAGTTTCGATTGTTTTTTTTTTTTTTAAGTTCAAACCTCTTGCCCCACCGAACGTTACGGATATCTAAGTCAGCGTCTTGCTTTGCGGCATGTGGAGGCATTGTTTATGTGCAAAATGTTTTAACTCGTTGCTTGGCAACTCAGAGAATTTTCTCGTGTAGCATACGTTCTTGGGCAGTTCTCAGTGGCGTAGCTAGGTCGTCTGGCACCCGGGGCCCATAGGTCTTCTGTCACCCCCCCCCCCCCCGGTTGTAGTCGAGGAAGGCGAGAATATAGACAATTTCCGGGTGTCTTCAGACGTATATGACACCCCCCCCCCCCCCCGCTCACTGGCCCCTTGCACCCGGGGCCCACGGCCCCCCGGCCCCCCCGGTTGCTACGCCACTGGCAGTTCCGCAACTTATTGTGAACGTCCGCTTAAGCTGTTGGAGCAGAGTACTTCGCGCAGTTCACATGATATTCAGGTTCTGGATCTCAGGACCAGGCCCCAGGTCTTGATGGTTGTGCATGAAGAGTTTCGGCCTTGCAGCTTTCCGTGCGGTGAAAACGCGGCGATACGGTAAGCTAGCTCTCCCCTCGGCACGTGGGTACTCTCCCTAACGGCGCGCCGGAGAGAGTGCTGAGGCAAGGCCGTTCATGACTACTCTCTCCCATGCCGACCGCCAGCCCCGCGAGATCGCGATAGACTCGTTCGTTTCCCCGTAGATGGGTGCCTAGTGCGCGCGGTTTGTAAACACCGCCCGTTCTTTGAAGGCCTTGGTTGCCGCGATGCTCTTCTTGGTCGGCGCGCTCGCCTTGATCGGCGTCTTCGTGCTGGCGATTTTCAGGTGAGATCTTTATTCTTACGCTACGCTGCACTATTATTTGACAACTTCAACTTCACTCTATTCACGTCGCCGCATAGCGTCGTTAGATTTTTTGCACAGCATCGTCAATTCTTCCATTAGATCTTCGAAAAACAACTATACTAACCTCGCGCCAGATTTATCGACGAGAAGACATGCGAACTTTGACATGCCCTACTTTGCAGGCATTAATATGCTTAAGTTCCGTGTTTTCCCCACGTTCCATAGAAGATTGGAATTCCTTACCTCGGTCTATTCGCTCAAGCTGACCCCAAAGTTCTGTATCTGCCATCCAAGATGAATGGTCCTAGCACATCACCCTCATCATTGTATCGTACTTTTCTGCACATAATTTTCCTTTGTTAATACACTCCTGTTATAGCGCTTTCGCACAGCAGCATGTACAAATAAATAAATAAAACGTACTGTGTTTGTGAAAAGTTTAGAAGTTTCGATTGACGAGGAAACTTGCCCCGCTGTGGCTTACGAGATCTGTCAGTGGCTCCCGTAGAGGGGCTCATACAGCAGCAGTTATGGCACAGCGAAGCTTAACGTCGAGGTAAATACAGTGTCCGTTTATATCACTGGAGCTTTAGAGCAGCGAAAATTCGATAGCAGTTCCAATACGTGACCAGACGATTTAGAGATGCTCACATGACGGCATCACATTTTTGGCAAAGACTGTATATGGACCGGTTAGGGACTACCTGTGACTCTTGTACTGCTGTACGGATTTCTGTGCCATCCTCTGGTTTTAATAAGGAAATGTATGCCCTGCAAGAGGCATTTACAGAACAATGAGATTTCTTAGCGACGACGAGTTTTGTTGAAGATTTCCCGTCAAGTGGACTAAGCCAAAAAAGGATAAACACTGTAAGAGCCAGTCCGGCTGGCTACACTGAAATTAAACCAGAAATGCACAGCTGAAATGACAAGTAAAATGTCATCATTATGGTTGATATAATTGACACAAAAACGTGATTGTCGGTAACTTTTTTCATACAACGATATTTATCAGGGACGACCAGCGGTGCCTTCTAAGCACTGCGAAAAGGGTCAGGCTTGTGTCCTCGCAATGTACGATTGTCAGATATACTGTGTAGAGTATATTTTCTTATTGTAATTACGGCATACCACCTGCGTTGTCTCCGTTTTCGCAAGCTCAGCGTGATTAGAATGAATCGATACAAGCAAGAGCGAAGCACTCAATGCAAGGTAATCATTGATTTAACACTCGCAACCAAATTTTAATTAGTTGTTAATTGTAGAATAATCTTTTAGAAGCGTTCGCTTACCATGTATAAGCTAAAGAGTTCCGGTGGGCTTTTTCTTTATGCTTCGTCCTGTTTGCGCCTTAACGATAGAGCTCAGGCTTCAGTTGTCTCGGCTGATATATAACCCTCTATTAAATGTAATCCGGAACGACGCTGTTACAAAAAGGAAATAGAGACACTGAGGCAGAATTACCAAGGCCGTTAGTTCGTAAGTGCTCGTTACCATTGGCTGGCCACATTCGCTAACGATATGTCTAGCATCACGATTTACTAGAATATGCAGTTTTAGCGTAAGAACATTTTATGAATACGGGCCCTCGTGATAAATACAACACGACTTATAAATCGGGACGGAAAAAGACGAACAAGAGTAAAAATTACCCAGTTGCTTGCGAGAAAGAAAAACAACGTCTCATTATTTGGCAGGGTCAGACAGTCAACGAGCTGTCATATTTGCATGAACAGTGATATTTGCGTGAAAAAATAAATAAATGCTAAATAATCTTGCACTCAAACTGAAACTGTTGTCATGAAGATAAGATGACATGCATGCATTCAGTCGTACGTCTGCTTGACGAAGCAAGAAATAATTTATTGATGAAAATAGGATTGCATAAATACCATAGGCGTCCTTGAAATCAAACAGCTTGGAAACGAACGAAGGACAAGTGCCAAGACAACACTGGCACTAGCTCACAACAGAATGTTATATTCCATTATCAAGAGCATCGGCAAATCATGCCACTCATGATTCTACTTCGGTGCAGCGCAAGGTGAAAGATGTTTGGTTCACACAGGAAGCATAGTTTTTATGTATATGACATGCCTCGACCAGTTCGCCGTTAACTTGGTTCCTTTTTCGAAACAGGACCTTGATTTTCTGGTGTCTTCACACCATAACCACTCGTTCTTGCCACTTTGGGTCGCACTGCCGTAAGCAATATACATCTATTCCTGCCATCCTGTAGCATGTACGATTTGGAGGGAAAAGAACTCAGTTGTTCGGGACCTGTAACAAAGAATTCTGACAGTTTGACAATTCTGACGCACAAAGAATTTGTATGGCAAGAATTTCGAACGCGAACAAACTTTAGTGGAGATGTTGATTGTTTGGATTCTTCTTTCTTTTCTTGTTTGAACTGCCAAAGGAACGCACCACGCCTGCAAATGTGTCGCGACGTTGCAGGCTTTCGGCGTATACTAGGAGTAGCACCTTTGCTATAGACAGCTGTTTCCGTCACTCCTTGTCACCAAAATCAAATGACAGCAGCACGACGATGACGCATCCTGCGATATAGAACAGCGCTCTAGTGTTCACAAGGTTAGCGATGGGGGCTTGTTGCTGAGTCATCAGGGACACTTTTGATGCAGCGCGAAACATGGTGTGGAAACATGAAGGCACTACGACGAGTTTTTTTCGTTTGTTTGTTTGTTCGTTTGTTTATGATTACGTAAATATGAAAGTGGAGGCTGGCACCTATATGTGGTGCCAGATAATCCTTGTCACAGGGCAATTAAAACAAAATGAAAGCACAAAACATCCGAGCACACATAAGCACCAATTCAGGTCTGTGATTGCGAAAGCATTAATGTCCAACTGAACGCCGCTGAGTAATCCAAAGAGTTATGAACGCCTCGAGCGCGAGTGACCCCGCTGAGAAGCTTGGTCCGTTTGGTCTTACCGAGTCGCATTTAGAACGCAGGTGACAGCCTGCGCGGGAAGCAACGCACAGCAAACACAGGATTCCGAGAGCGAGGTCGACATGGCGTCGATGCCCTCTCCCATTTTACGGAGCAGACCGGGTGC
The DNA here is from genome assembly GCF_050947875.1 of Dermacentor variabilis. Classification (NCBI taxonomy): domain Eukaryota; kingdom Metazoa; phylum Arthropoda; class Arachnida; order Ixodida; family Ixodidae; genus Dermacentor; species Dermacentor variabilis. Next base: position 47,706,828 of record NC_134571.1, on the reverse strand, counting down.
GCCAGCGCTGCAGCAGGCGTTCATTTTCGCCCGCTTCGCTCCGTCGAGGCGAGCTTGTGACGTGGTGTCGCAGCCAATGGGAAATGAAGCGCCGTTTTGCCCCTACTGAAGACAGACGCCGGCTTTGCTGTTCAATGGGTCATTTGACGCTTTCGCATCAAGAACCCCAAAGATGCATCCCAAACATCCTAAGAGCACGAACATATTCAAAGTTCCACACATGGCTAAAGGAAGGCACAGAAGCGAGCACCAAAGATGCATAGGCATAAACAATGCTGTTGTAAGCGGTCGGCGGAGCGGCTTATCGTACTGCCTTACAGGCAGATGGCTAGCTCGTTCTCTCCCGCGATCGCCAAGCACGCAACCACGACTCCATCTTCCTTCAGTAGCGATGCTCACCACAGCGCCGTGACACCGTAAACAAGTGAAAACATTGAAAAAAAAATGGCGAAGATAGTCACAGCAATCCCCACTAATGTAAAGGAGATGACCAACGGAACTACACGTAACGACAAAACATAACAAATAACTGCAACACTACAAGCAAGACAGAGCTTCACAGGAAGATGAGGAGTTGAAAGTTGAAGTTGTCAACAGAAGGTAAACAAAAGTTGTGCGTGGAGCCAGGATTTTCGAAAGTGGGTCTTGCCTTCATCAGGGCTCTCTGAAAAGACAGGTACCCTTGTCGAAACGTTGGCACCAGTGGGGGACAACTTTTGTTCAACCACTGCTCATCGCATCACTGCACGCAACAGGACCAAACATGTATGGCACGCATATGATCTGTCACATTTAATGGGGATAGAACAAGCGATGCCACTAAAGCCCATGTTTGGACAAGAGTAGTTGTCTTAGCGACGAAGACAAATTCTCTCACGATAACAAGTACCCGAGTCAAAACGTTGGCTTCAGCGGCATTGCTTGATCTACCAGTGTTAATCATTTCGTTTCCACCTTCCTGTGAACCACTGCCTAGCTTTGAACTCTTTGGGAGTCCAAATATGTAAAATTTGACTCAGACGCGACGATTTAACACAAAGCCGCATGCATTAGAATTTTAAAAAGGCATTTTCAAAGCGATAGTGTTAAAATTGATGCCTTCATAAAAAGCAGAAGAAAAAAAAAACTGCGTCTCCCTTGTTGCGCTAAGCACGTCATTTGCTATCTTTCTTTTTGTTTGTTTCCAGATGGCGACAGAGGCATTTCGCTTACTTCAAAGCTCTGGGAATACCCGGCCCCGAACCGAGTCTGCTATGGGGAAACATTCGGGAGTATCACGAAACGGTGAGGAGTTGTTAGGTAACATTACAACAACGCTCACTGCATTTGCTATACCAAAAATAGCCACTATCGCTGCAGCTATGCGTCTAAGCGGCTTTCAGCGTGACGTTAATATTTCCTGGTGTTGTCTGTTTGCTTGTTTAATTACTGGTGGTGAACGGGAAGGTAGGCTACATCAGAGCTGGGTACAAAAGAATTGAGGCTACCTCTTTCTCCGTGTAACACTCATACACGTGTCGCGGATAATCCACAGGATAACAAAACACGTGTCAATAATAGAAAAACGATGTGAATCTCTGAACTCGAGTAGCTCGCTTTTTTCATTCAGCACAATTAGTAAGTTTTGGTGCTCATAACACATTTTGCTCACCTACTGCATCTCTTCATGCCGACCATGCACGAAGGAAAAAAACTGAGAGGCCCTGCCCCTACCACGCGCTAGGAGAAAAGTGCGGAGGAAGGCGCATGGTATATTTTTGCTGTTTCAGCCATGTTATCGGAGAGCAATGGCGGTTTTGTTATTTATGCTGGTGTGTGCTCATGCGTGTGCTGCCCCGGAGGTCTCGTACGGTGGCAAAGACAGGATTGCGTTTAGCCTCCGCGTTTTGTTCCTGCTTGTTTTCTAGACTGGGCTCTCCCGACTGTTGTTATTGCCAGATGGGACTGGTAGAAGTAAAAACCGTGAATCTAGCGAGCATGCAAGGCCGTACACTGCGTACCGCGCAACGGACGAAGGAGGATCTCGGAATCTATTTGCCGCCTTTGGTGGATTCATGCTAACGTGGTATTACATACTGAAACCGGTTTGCTTCACAATAAGTCCGATAAACGCCTCACAGTCCAGTGACAGCTGTGTAGTGTTCCTGCTTTTAACAGCGGACGATGCATTTGTGGCATGTAAGACAGCCACGTGGATTGCTACAAAAGAAGCGGCTGCTTCGAGTAATTAAGGGACGTACCCTCCTTGCCGCTTATCTGTGTGTTTGAGGGGCGCACGGAAGTGGAGGTTGGCGGATGCGGCACAAGAGTGAACAAGGCTAGACAGAAGAACGTACGCCTGCGCGAACAGCAAATGGCTGATGGTCGACCGTAGGGCCGCTATGAGTGTTCGGCACCACGCGGAAGCTACCAGAGAACCTCGTTTCCGTGAGGCTTCACTTACCGTGAGAACAATATATTTTAGGCTGTAGTCAATGCACTTAAGCACGTAACGACGTTCTCCTCTGCCGGCCTCTTCGTCGGCGCGCTGTGGCTCGTCACATATGCGCGGTAGGCGGCGGCCCGAAACTTGTTTGATAGAGCAAAACGATTCCTATAGAGCCACGACCAACATACGCGTTTGTTCTCATAAACTGCAGATGGGCTAGTCATAGATCGTGATGAGCGTAAAGTGTGCTGCCGATAATCGCCTGTGCATTCTTGCAGTGTAGTGACAATGCATAGATTTATTATCAGAAAAGCCGGCAGAAGTAGCAGGCGCCTCACAGACGGACTTGCGGAGTTCATTAAGAACTCTCCATTCAACGCTGGAGCACAATAGTCACAGCGACTTAGGGAACGGTATCGCGATGGTATACGCCGCGACTGGACCCGTTGGTCGGATCACTATACAGCGCGCGCGCGCCCATGCAGCTCGGCGTGGTTGCGCGCCGAGGGCGAGAAATCTAAACAAGAGAGGAGAATCTGCACCGGCAAGATGGCGGAGTAATGTCACCTTCCGGAGTCACTGAGCTTCGCAAAGAGGGACGTGAGAGCCTCTCCTCAGTTTTTTTCTCCCTCCATGATGCCGACTGTAGCCAACGTGGCGCTCTTGAAAGAAATAGAACATAAGCTGCTTCCGAAAACAGCGAACGAAACATATCTTAGTGGCAGCCTGAGGGTCCGCCATTAGCTTAGACAGAAGCCGTCTGCGGGCAGAATAACAAAGGAAAGAGAAAAAAGAAAAAGGTACCCTCCCTGTACTTAATCGGCGAGTTTACTGCAAGCAGTTTCTTGTGGACCAAGGCTGCAAAAATTGCTAAGTCCCAAGAGAGTGAAGAAAGCAGAGAGGACGACTGAAACACAAATATCCAAAGAAAATGTATGAATGACAAAAGATCTAACGAAGTTTGGAGTGTTTTGTGCTAAAAGCGCGTTTGTTTTGCCGTTCTTTACAAAGCAACATGTTGCCAGCGATGCCTTAACCCAGGACCTCTATAGGCGAATGCAGCATGGTGGGCTCAGTACAATGAAATTAATAAACTATAAAAGTGAACGCTGTGTGCGGGGAACGTACGTGTGTCGTTGTCCGTTGTGTTTGCACGGTTGCGAGTGCACCTCTTTGCGCTCTTTTAATTATCTAAGATAACTATAACACGCCAGCACTAAAAACCGCATGCTACAAATATAAGTTGCTCACCATCGCTGTCGGCGGACGATCAAGGTGATGACGAACTCACAACGTATAGGCAAGGGCTGCCGGCATAAAGACAAAGAGCGTCACTATCTGCGTTGTCTCAATTTCGTCTTATGTTTCTGACAGCATCACCACAAGGTTCTTGAGAAGTGGCTCGCAAAGTACGGCGACACTTTTGGGTAAGATCAACATACGCAAATTAGCAGTTCGATAAGCGTCTTTGTTTGCACGAATGTGTGTGTGTGCGTGCGGACCAGAAAAACGTATAAGACATGCTATGTTATGGGTAAAGTTTAGGATTTGCAGTTTAAACCGAAAAATAGGTTGAAGGTTGAATTTTTTCGTTGAATTTTTTTATTTCGATGCAGAATGGTCAGTGAAAGGAAATTTATTAGCGACGTAACAGGTAAACCTATACATTCGTTCCAACACAAGAGCCTGACGAGGTCAAAACAACGCGCCAGCTCTGCCGTCCGAGCAATCCCTGAGTACTGCTTACGTATTTTCGCAATTACGTGCGTTTTTCCTACCAAAGCGACAAAAGCCATAAGGCAGGAGTAGTGTGAGGGTATGCATAAAGGTCCGCGGAGCCCTGGCCTGGGCCCTTGCAGAGAGAGAGAGAGAGAGAAAAGCAAAGACAGGGAGGTTAACCACAGATTATCTCCGGTTGGCTACCCTGTATACTCGGGGGGGGGGGGGGAGGGCAAAGGGATGCGACTGGGGAGAGAGAGAAAAGGATGAAAAAAAGAAAAAACTTGCTGTATTGGCGCGGCCACAGTAATGGATTACGTTACTTGCCGAGTTCAGTGACGGTAACGCGTGATCGCATCTCACCAATCACTATTTTTTTACATTAATTATTAGATCCCTGTGCCCGCATAATGTTACGAGTGAAGTCTCATTCCCTATTCGTGTTTGAATATCAAATACACTCAGTCTTAATTCCTGCACAGTCATATCGCGGTATATAGCTCTATGCCCTTACTAGACTACTTGTCGCAAACTTTGTTAGCCTGTGTGTTGTATTCAGCCACAGTGACGATGAACAAGATCCGTAGGTAAACTGCACGTTTCAGCTTCAATAAAATTAATGAACCGGATACCTACTGAAAAAAAAAGAAAGAAACGGTAAGCTCCACGCCAAGGAAATATCTACCGAAAAGACGCCGGTGAAAGTTCATCCGGAAAAATTGTATTTTGCGAAATAGAAGGAATTTTTGGTAGGCATGAAAATCAGAAAAAGAAGTACGCCGTATTTAAAGAAAGTAAAAATCGAAAGCGCTAAACCCGAGTTACCACAATATAATTTAATTAAGCCGAAGTCATAGTTCTGAATTTCAACATGCGTTCCATGATTCCGTCATAGTAATATCGCAAATTGCATTTTGAAAAGACATGAAGGCTTCGTTTGGAATGATGTTCACTAAGGTAATGGTGTTCAAGAGCAAATACACTGTGCATAGACGTTGCTTTAGAAGAATACAACGTCAAGCAGCCATAACATTGTTTTTTTTTCTTTTGCTCCCGTGTCACGCTTGCAAAGGCACCCTCAGAAACCAATACAAGACGTTACCATAGAAGTCCTAAAATGAACTTACTAACCAGTTCTGAATGGAAGCACTCGTTATCATTTTACATCCTTCCAGAACAGGTGAAACATCTTCTTACCATTTGCAGGTTTTACGATGGAGATGTGCCTTTTATTGTGACAAAAGACTTGGACTTCTTGGAATACATTTTGGTTCGCAACTTCCAAAACTTCACGGATCGAGGGGTAAGTCTACTATGACGAACAATTTAGAAACAGCGTTAGCACCAGCCACACAAGAAAATACACGAATCAGCATGTCCAGTAGAAAAAAGTATCATTCGTAGCTCAGGAACTCAATGATAACAGCGCCGTGTGGCGCATTGGCTGTGGCGTTGTGCTGCGGAGCACGAGGTAGCAGGTTCGAATCCCGGCCGCGGTGGCCGAGTTCCGATGGGGCTGAATGCAGAAACACTCGTGTACTGAGCTTTTGGTGCACGTTAATGAACCCCAGGTAGCCAATGCTCATCCGGAGCCGCTGACTATGGTGTCCTTCATACGCCACTGTGCAGTTTTGGGGCGTTAAATCTCATAAATAAATAATTAAGGAAAGAACCGCCTCAAGCAAGGTGCTGCCCGATTTCTGCGCGCGCGTTGCGCTGACGACTACCTTGTACGGGTAGCAACGTTTAAAATGCCTACCTCTATCTGAAAATTATTCGTCAATTATATCACGAAGGTAAGAATTGGGGCACATTCGACCCATAGGCCTATACCATAGGGATCGAGCCACTTATTTTGATCAGTCCTGCTGTGTTTTACTTGCAACTAAGCCGTAGTAATTGTGTACTGGCTGTTAAAGTCAATGTGAGTTTCTTTTTTTTTTATAAGAGAGGATTGGTGATGGAGCAAAGCCATCCCCTTTTGCGCAACGCTATCGTCTACGCCGAAGGCACCCAGTGGAGAAACGTACGACGATCTTTAGCACCCGGTTTCACCCCCGCAAAGCTAAAGCAGGTAAGACGTGATTTCGACTAAACGAAATTTATAACAGTATCAATGCATGGTCGGGGCTTTTTTTATCTTTCCCCAGACATAGTCTAAGAGAAGGCCGATGCAAAAAAGGAAAAGAGGCCTGACGTGGTCTCGGCCCCCTTTACATAAGCACACAACAATTTAGCACTAAATAATTCGGGCAGACAGGGAACGCACAACTTGGAGAAAAATTCAAGTACATAACCTGAAAAAGTTAACTGTTCAATTAACTGTTTAGAGTTGCTTATGTTGTACAGAAGGAAATAAGAGTACGTGAACGGGAAGGAGCACCCTTCCTCTTCATGCGCTCTTATTTTCTTCCGTACAACTTTAGCGCTCCCCTTCGCGCAAAACGTAGTTAATTTGCTTTCAAGGATTCGCACAATTTTGTTTTTGATATTCGCCAACGCTAGCTCTGCAGACTTTCTCCTTTGAAAATTATATTGAGCGGAGGTTATTGGTTGGTGCTTTCCAAAGAAACGAGCTATGCTATCGGTAACGATGTGCTCAGGTATTTTGGAAACCCTAGAGAGGACCTAGAGTGGCCTGTACTTAAAATCACCCGACACAAGCGTGTTAATAGCGTCAGATAATACTGGGGCAATTTTCAACACACATTCTGAAGTCGTTCCGCGTTGAATATATAGGCTGCAGGAACCGTCGCTCATTGCTGGCTACACATTTAGTATAGTGCTTCCCGAACAATGTTAACAACAAACTGTTCCTCATGAGCCTGAATGATTACTAAGAAACACGTCATTCTCCTTCTATCAGGGGGAGTACCACAAGTTACCATGATGTGTGTTCGGGTTACCACCAACAGAACAAGGCGTTATTAATGGCACGAGCATCGGGTCACACTCTTGTTCCTTGCGCAGCACTTCCACTCACCTCCTGAGACAACCGGGGAGGAAACTCAAAATAAATAAGAAAAATATAGCAAAAAATAGTACAGAACAAAATGCATGGGTTTCATTATAGATATAATATCAGATCATAAGTTTAGTTACAAGTTGAGTCACAGATGTGTCTGTAATAATTAGAATCATTCAGAAATCACTGATTACTGCACACCAAAGCACATGATCGTAAACTTAAGGGATCCGCCACGTGAGCACGACTTTGGCGAAATTTCTGGAAACCCGGAAGTAGGAAGGGAAGCAATGACGTCATTAATGATCTCACACTAAAGAACGTGGCGTGATATTTAATTCGTTAATTAACAGAAAGCAGTTGCCTCCTTGTTAGGTTCGCGCGTTGCATTCGCCTACCATTTTTTATCGCTCTTGCCGAGCGCATTGTGTTTCCTGTGTCGCAAGAAAAAAAATTACTGTTGACGGTAATGCGTTTGGCCTTCAATCAATATGGCCACACAACGTACTACCACCGTCGAAACGAGTTACATATGAGGCATGTAATGCAGCGTAACTCCACATTCGCTCGTCCCTAAAAACACACAACGCCATCTAGCGCAGCCGTCGCGAAGCCTGCGTGTGGCCTACGAAATGCATGGCACGCCGGTGCGTGTGGACGCTAAAGGAAAAACCACACGCGCGCTTGCCGGCGCGCGAAAGCTCGCGCCAGCACGACTTGCGTTTGGCGCGCCTCGCGAAGAATGGCGGTTTTAACGTACAAGACGCACGCTAGAGTGCACCCACTTCGTTCATTGTTTCCGGTTTGGCAGACATGGTTTCGTCCTTTTTGTGAGGCAGCCCAGGCACCGATATTTGTCTGAAGAAGGTATCGGTGCTCGCGCCGCGCTTCGACGCGTACGATGTGTCCTGCACCAGCTGTGCATGCGTGAGTCGCGGGGGTGAGAGCTTTCGCGCGCCAGCAAGCGTGCGTGTAGTTCGGCTTAAGAAACACGTCACGCGGCAGCCGGGTTCCCCTCTCGCGCTTCTTTCTTTAAACGCTGCGCCATCTAGTGGCGCTGTCGAGAAGTCCGTGCATGACTTCCGAGACGAGAAGCGCGGCCTGCCGGTGCCTGCGAACGCTGACTTTTATTCCCCCACTTGCCGCACACCCGGTGGTACATACACAGTGAAACAAGTCGGCGAGAGTTTCACCAAAGAGCGGTGCATAAACGGTGCATTCATGGCGCAGCTCGGTAAAGTGAAATGGCGTGACAGACGTTTATTGAAAAGCAGCGCATACCAAGTGCACTAGTCGTGCAACATCCTAAAGCGTCGGGTTGCTGTCCTTGAGGAACCCTTGTGACATGGGTCTGATTCCGCTCAGCATCGGACAACCTTAAGCGATCTTTTTGGTCATAGTAGATCGGGGCATTCCCAGTGGCATATACCTAGTTACGTAAGTCGGCGCCATAGACGTTCTTTGAAGAGCGGCAGACACCTACTGGCACCTACCCAGTGACCCAAGTTGGCACCGAAAAAATTCGTTGAAGAACAGCACAGACCTATTGGCCCATTTCCAGTGCTCCAAGTCGGTGTAAAAGAGTTCCTTCGAACAACTGTACCTACCCATCTCCACATCTAGAGTAACCCATGTCGGTGTGAAAGAGGTTCGTTCAAGAACGGCACGTACGTACACATTGCCGCATACTGAGTGACCCAAGTTGGTGCGATGGTTGGTTTCGAACCCTGTTCTTGGCAAAGCAGCCCTTTTGCGCCGCCAATTTAACCATGGGCTAACCAGTGACTCAGGTAGGCGGTAAAACAGCTGGATGCAAACACAGACAGACAGACAGACAGACAGACAGACAGACAGACAGACAGACAGACAGACAGACAGACAGACAGACAGACAGACAGACAGACACAGACAGACAGACAGACAGACAGACAGACAGACACAGACAGACAGACAGACAGACAGACAGACAGACAGACAGACAGACAGACAGACAGACAGACAGACAGACAGACAGACAGACAGACCTACGAATAATGACGAAGAACTGTGTGAGGTGCCCTAAGAATGTCAACTAAGTAAATGTTTCCTACGTTTCGGCAGATGATGACAAGTCTGAAGAATGGCGCGGACATATTCCTGGATATTGTCGGAGAGCACGCCGACAGAGGTCGTGAAGTGAATGTGTACCACATATACCAAAGATTAACCATGGACTACGTGGGTCGCGGAGCATTCGGCGTCGACTTCAGCTTCCAGAGAGGACCAGAAAACGCCCTCGCGACCACCGCCAAAGCGGTGCTGAAAGGGGTCATGAAGGGACCCGTTCACTTCATCTGCCGTAAGTAAGAGGTGCACATCTGGCTGTCTTAATCTTTTTTTTTAATTTATTGACGCTACAAAAGAAGGTTATTGCACTAATCCGTCGCTCGCTACTCCTTGGCTCTTGAACAGGTGGTACATACAACGTACCGTTACGTTATCCCATACAAGTCAAAATAACACTGCGACATTGCAAAGAAACTCTCATAGCTATAATGTGAACAACAATATCGCACACCTCTATGGAATAAGGTAAAAAATTACTCTAGTAGTAATGCGAACCCCGACGGTATCGCACATAGAAAGTGACGGAAAAACAAAAGCAAAAAACGCTCTTATAAACGAAGCGATTTAAAATTTATAGAGCATTGTAAATGTTAAGCGTACTTACACAGCGGAAGGAAACGGGCTAGAACAGAGCATGACGTCAGGCAGATATAGCCTCTGCATGGCAACCTCCTCTATGGCCACTCCTCGCTCCCTTTTGGACCCCTGCAGAGTGCGTGTGGACCCTTCAAAAGCTGTTCCTACACATATCAACACATGGTTGCGGGAAGTTTTAAGGCATTGTTTGATTCGTCGTATTAGTGACGCCCACGCCACTCTCTACACATGCTCCGCGACGCGAGGAGCAGCTATATATTAGCGTTTTCTTGTTTTTATTTTCGTATTAAGTTTTTTTTTTCTTTTTAGAACAGAAAGCATGGTAAAGTAGGCTACGTCGGAGCCGGTTATCTCGAAATACCAAATTATTTGCTCAAAAAATATAAAAACGAAAAAAGTCAAAAAAGGAAAGAAACAAGGAATTATATAAAAAATGCACGATAAGCCCCCAAACACAAGCGCACGAAGATATTCTTATCTACGGGCACCAGCATCGAGAGCACAGTCAAGTAACTATGCAATGGTCGCTCGTCGCACATGAGTGGCGGAGTCCACACAAGTATTTTAGTAAGAATTAACTCATAGGGACACAACCACCGCGACATCAGCTCGTTATAAAAAGACCACAATGTAGAAGACAACACACAAGTCTCATTTGTAGGCAGTAAATAAATTTTGTCTTCACTAAAACATCGCGAAGGGCATTTACAGCAAACCGCTGCTTTTCACTAGGCTACACCACCGGGAGGGCCTATTTCCCGTAAGCCTTTCTTTACACATTTTGGTAACAAGGCTTCGAAATTGTCGTGTGGCGCTCCCATCAAGTTTTTTTTCCCCTTTAGGGCATTAAAGCGAAATTTCGTGGGAGTGCGGCCGGCATCTTCCCCTTCGTCGTTATCGCCGTCATGTTTCATTTGTATAGGCACTGGGCGCGGGATGAGGATGAACCGGTGGCGCCTTCATGCGGTGGCGCCACGAATGTAATGGCACGTGACGGCCGGGCCAGACTCAGCAGGTGGTGCCGACAGCCACGTTGATTGAATATGCTCCGTCGTTTCAAGCGAAGCTTGTATACTCACACGTGGCGTTGTCGTGGTCACACAAAAACCCAGTTGACCCCAGAGCAGAGCTGCTGCGGAAAAGGGCGGTTTGATGAGTTTACAGCTGCACCGGCGCCGGAGCCTGAGTCATTAGCAAGGATTCCAGCCGCAGAGGCGCGCACTCAAGCCACGCGCGCAACAAATCAAAGCCCTTTAGCTTCAGCTGGGGAAGGAAAGAGAAGAAAAGGGATTCGCGCGGGCTGCCCCCACTGGCTTCGTTTCCTCTTTCTCTATCATCTTTCACTTCCCACTCCCTCTCCCGTGACGACGCTTCGCCGTGCTCCCTCACGGGTTGCAGAATCAAGCGTCTTTCCTTTCTTTAGATCACAATCATCATCATCAGTTCAGTCTCGGAAAACGAATGGGACGGCCACGCGTTGTGCATTCCCCCGAGGAACGGGCAGCACTCGACGAGCGGCAGCGAGAACTCGCCCGTGAAACGTCTCACCGTCTGCTCGCCGACCCAGCCGTTAGAGCCGCCCGAGCCCGGGCAATCCGACAGCAATGAGGAGAAGATGCCGAGTTGAGGCAGCGGGAGGCCGAAGCAATCCGGCACCGTTACCTGTGGGTTACTTAACCGTGACGAAGGTCAGGTGCACGCTGCTCAAGCTTCGCTTACTCCCATTTCCGGTAGAGGAACGGTCGGTCATTTCTTTTTTTTTTTTTTTTTTTGCTTTGCCTAAGTACCTCGTGAAACCAGATCTGATCAAACATGTTGCGTTTTTGGATGCACGAACATGACTGAAGCTGGTCGGGCATTCACTTTAATCGTTTTTTTTTTCATCGGGGCCTCGAAGGGCATGGTCGCTGGCCCTTTTTGTGCCGACTGTAAGCGCTCGGGGTGCCGAGATGGTGCATCGGAGTATACAGTGAAAGCGAGAACCTTTGTGACGCGTTGTGACAGTATTTGTTCCCACAGCGATCACGTAGATCTTACCTGTGGCGCAACAGAAAAAGAAAGAAAAAGACGGTGGCATCCACGCGCTCCGGTTATTGCGTTTCCATCGCTGAGCATTGTACATTTCCGACGATGCTTTGCTATGGTCTTGAAGTTCTAACATTAGTAAAGAAGCCGCTCATAAGGAAGTCTTTCGTATCCCATGGGAATTACCTGTTTTCCACTGCGCAGCTGTGTAAGGCGAACACTAAGATTTATACTCGCCATTTTGCCATCTTATCAAGGCATCGGTCTTCCTTTAAGGGTATATTTTCTTTCGTCGTGCTACCAAACTCTAGTTGCGACCGGCACATGACTGTTTACATCGATGGCGAACGCAAACGGACCGGCATTTTAACACTTGCCGCCATCAACGGCTCTCGTAGCGCTAAGCTGTGGGAAATGGACCATGAATGAAGATTGGGCAGGTTACTAATACATGAGGTATAAATAAGCATTGCAAAGATAAAAATAATTACAACGGACGGAGAACGGGAACTTACCAAAACATTCGCACCCGTGCGCCCACGCATGCGCAGACGGTGCGACACGGCTCGTACGCGTAGAAACGCGGTGCGATCTCGTAGAACAGCTGCTCTCTGTTGTCGCTCGTTTCAGCTGCCTGGTGTCCTGCGTACCTGGCTACTTAGCTACGGAGCGATGCCCTAACTCTCAGTGAAGCAGATTTATATCATGCAAAAAAGTTCTTAATCTTTCCTTTTTGTGCTTATCTAACAGATCTAAATATACAACAGTTACATTTACAGATATCGAGGCATTTTGAACACTGTCAATAACAGAGTACGAGGTGGCGTCTTCCAAGGCGTGTATGAGTGAGCCCCGTGAACCATAGGGTTTCATACAAGAATTACTAGAGTGAACTCAGACGCTAGTGTCTACGGGGGCTGCAATGGGCGCGGTTGACCCAGCATGGAAATTATGGGGACTGCGTGGATTTGCCCAAACTTTGTCCCTCTCGCTTGAAGTGGCTCCGTCACTTCATAAACTCGTTTTCAACGATTTACTGCGTCATAAGTAATTGAGTAAACATTATTAAAATTGTCCGACGGAAGGATTCGAACACAGGACCTCTTTCACAGAAACCTCATATTGAGACCATTACGCCACGGACGCATGCATCGACAAGCGATGTCAAACGCCCCTATGAATTCATCGCGGGCGTGCCAATGCCTTCAGGCGCTTGGCGCGTTTTGATTTGGCCACCTCAACAAGCTCAACCCCATACTCAATCGTTGCAATTAGTACAGCGTCTTCTGTACTTCGAAGAATATAGATTTCTCTGAAATTTACGACAATGAAGGCATATAAAGCGCCATGAGCAAAGCCACAACAACGCCTGAATCCACAAGCACGAAGAGCAGAAAAAAACCGTGTACTTTCCATCATTGCCACGGTGGGTCAACGACTGCTGCGCCGGAGTACCTTCTAGTGAACTGTAAGAAATTATATGCAGTGAACGCGTGCTGTCGTGCGCATGGAAGTGCATCTTTGTGGATGCAAACCACCATTCCTCGCGAGGCGCGGCAGGCGCAGGGCGCGTAGACGCGAGCTCGCGCGCGTCCGCAAGTGTACGTAAGGTCTGGGCTTTAGGAGCCCATTTCTGCGTTGAGCGTCGGCGCAACCGAGCGAACGAGCATAGTCAAAGATGAAATAGTGAAGGCGAAGCGCAGTGGGGCATGAAAGACGGCGATAGCGAAGAGAGCGCGAGGAAGAAAGCGGAGAAATAGGGCATGGCGAAAGCGTGAGAAGAAAGGCGTAGCGGCGTGCAAGGCGGGCTCTACGGCAACGACTGCTACGGGATGGCGTCAGAGTCGCGCGACGTCGGCTGTTCACTGGTGGCATGCGGAAGCGCGTCAACTCATACCGTATATTGAAACAAAGCGCTGCGTGAGGGGAGGTCTGTTTGCGGCGGCTGCTGTGAATCGCGGTCACGCGTCATCCACGCGTTGCCTCTCGCGATCTCCTGATTAGCGAAGTAGTCGCGCTACGCATCGCTTCATTTGCAATCTGTCTTCGCACAAGACAGACTGTGCGCGCCAGCCAATATATCGCGAAATGAAAACACATATAGATTTCGCATTAGGGAATACCGTAATCATCGGTGAATTTTTGGCTCCATAAAGAAGCGGTAGAGTCTGGGCTGAACCCAAAGGCGGTACAATGTCTCGCAGCGGCTTCGTAGCGTTCTGCTACGAGGGAATGACTGGGGAATGAGAGCCGGCCCCGGTTAAATAGGGCCAGTTATACTGCGATGCAGTTTAAGACACCGTCCCAAAGCGTTAGCTTCCACGAGGTGAGAATGGGACAAGCTGACACGCTCCCACTCGTGATGCAAGGAAGAAAGTCGTCAATTCTACTAGTGGCCGAATGGAAGCTAGAGCGCACACAAGTGCTCCAGCTCATGCCAGTCACGTCAAAGAAATGTAATGCAGTGAAACGCCTTTATCACGGAACGCTTGGGGCCTCCGGAATGCTTCGTTATACAGGCCCCTTGTTTGTAAAGGTTGCGCAGCGCACAGCTCGCACACGAACAGGGGCAGAGTTATTCCTTCGTTATACAGGTAATCCCGTTCTACAGACATTCGTTGTAGAGGTGCTCGACTGTAGTTGTCGTCGGCATGAGAGAAGCATACGTACAGTTTGAACGTAGCGCTCTATGTCTGCGGCGCCAAGAGGTTCAATGCAACGATATATGCGTAATTGCACACCACGTTCTGTACTGTACGTCAAGCACCCGGAATGTCACACTGTTCGTGGAGCCGAACAACAGACGCAGAAGCCTACATGCTATCGCTCATAACGACTGCAGTCACTCTTGCAATATCTGCAGTATTCTGTAGAATACTTCGTCATTGTATGATTAACGCGAAAATCAAAACAGTGCTCTTAAACCACTTCGATAGCAGCGAGAGCCTCTTAGCTCAATACATCCTACGCAGAGCCCATGAAGAGCACGAACGCAACGTTGTAGGGCATAATTGGCAAGAACGCGCCTTTTTGAGAGCCGAAAAAAAAAATGCGTCGACGCCGACCCTCATTTGCAAGAAAAATCGCATTACGTGAACGCCACCGTGTAGCTTTGATGATGTGATACTTTCAGTAACCCAAGTTGACGTCAAAAATGGTTCATTGAAGAGCGGCAGATGCCCGTTGGCCCCTGCATGGGGCACAAATCCAGTGGCCCCATGGATACATACCCAGTGGAATGTATTTTATACATTTTTGATACATCGCTGGTGAAATTATATTTGGACTCTTCCCATAGTTATATGATTAAGTATGCGACAACGTTAACGTGTGCAGCAAAGCATCTGAAATATAAATGCTGGAGCTCCACGTCCTAGCTTACCGCGGCGAGCTCTGTTGGCCGAGTGCATTTGCATCGCAATCTAGTTTTATACTTTATACATTACCTGGTGCCATGAATGTGGCCTGCCTCGTACAAGTGGCGACCTTTCCCTAAAGCAGACACGCGCAGATGCTTTTTCGGCTAACGACAGGCCTTAACACCCGCAGCGCGAAATCACTGGAAGCACCGAGAGCGCCTCCGTCCCGTCGTCTCCGACTTCTGCCGTCCGCGGCGTCGTTCGTAAGCACGTCGTTGACGCGCTGCTGGCGCTTCACGACGGCCTTTCGATGCCTATAAAGTGTCCAGAACAGAAAACACTGCCCCGGCCTGCTGAGGACTCGATGCCGGGTGCTTAACGTCCGAATCATCTTGCCACCCTTTGTTATCGCATCGCCATCGTCATACTACCGTCGCCTGCTCTCTTACCACCATTGTAGTTTTCGTAGTCGTCATTCTTGTCATCACCATATCCTGTCCGTGTCGTCGTTGTCGCTAAGCCAGCTGCCGCGGATTGGATGGCACTTAGGGCCTTTCCATTGAATGACCTTCTTGAGGTTTCTGTTTTTTTTTTACAGGGAAGCTGTATACCTCTACCGTACAAGGAAATTTTCGTGTCGTTGTTGGCGCGGTAAGAAAAAAATTTCCCATACATGGGCCGATCCCGGAGATAGTGTAATGCCGGACCGACACCGACCGGCGGAGGTGAAGCAGCTGTTAAGCACTCCCCATACATGGACCGATCTCGAAGATAGTGCAATGCCGGGCCGACCCACGGCGGAGGTGAAGCAGGCGTTAAGCACTCCCCATACGTGGACCGATCCCCAAGGTAGTGCAATGCCGGGCCGAGCAGCAGCGCATGTGAAGCAGGCGTTAAGCACACCCCATACGTGGGCCGATTTCGAAGATAATGCAGTGCCGGGCCGACCCGCGGCGGAGGTGAAGCAGGCGTTAAGCACACCCCATATGTGGGCTGATCTCGAAGATAATGCAGTGCCGGGCCGACCCGCGGCGGAGGTGAAGCAGGCGTTAAGCACACCCCATACGTGGGCCGATCTCGAAGTTAGTGCAATGCCGGGCCGACCCGCGGCGGTGGTGCAGTTCGCAATTAAGGGGCCCACACACACAGCTTCGCTAGTCATCCTTCTTCACAAAGTGGAAGGGCACTGCGATTTTTTTTCTTTCTTTCTATGTTTTAACGTCTTCTTGATATATAGGTTGAAGTAGCGCTGAAACTGAACGCCAATTCTTTGAGATTTCTTCATTCTCGTACTCACGCAATTGGATTTTAGATCGCTAAACGAAGATACAGGGATTGTAAATTCCAACTACAGCGCAAAAAATACGCATGCACATAAAGAAGACACGAAAGACGCGGACAAGCTCTACTACCAACTGTTTATTCCAATTGACGCACTCTCCGATTTTATAAAGTGAGCCACGCAGAAGTGTCACACCCCTTTTCCCATGCTAAGGTGATAAACATAAATAAAATCTAAAAAGGTGAACAAAACTGCTACCTGCTTTAGATGACAGAATTGAAGAAGTCCAGTTCGGCGCTGGGCAAAACCATAGATGCTCCGCTTACACAGACAGGTGAATTTTTGTGGATATGGAATGCTTCTAAAGCCACTCGAGCCGTGCTGTTTGCGGACTTGCCTAAGATAGTATTCTAAGATAGTAGTAACATAGTAGTAGTTTATGTGTATTCTTTGGGCTATATTTCTAATTTAAAACGTTAGACCGTCTAGCCCGACAGATGGTCCTTCTGAACATACAGGAAGCCCCTAGCTTTCGAAATGCGAGACAAATTCAACATTTGAAGCGATGCAAAGGGAGGATATGGACGCGCAATGTAAATTAGGACCGCAGAACTGCAATACTGCGTTCACTTTGGTAAT
The DNA here is from genome assembly GCF_050947875.1 of Dermacentor variabilis. Taxonomy (NCBI): domain Eukaryota; kingdom Metazoa; phylum Arthropoda; class Arachnida; order Ixodida; family Ixodidae; genus Dermacentor; species Dermacentor variabilis. The sequence continues at coordinate 47,689,708 of NC_134571.1, read as the reverse complement.
TATGCGCGTAATGCAACTGGAAGGGGGCTTATTCGTACGCGTTCTTATTTTCTTTTCGGTGCACAGAAAGTACCTCTACGCTGGGTGCAGCTGTAAAGCCCCTTTACTGGATCAACATGCTTTTCGGCGCCTACGTCGCAATAGCTATGACAAAAGAGACGGCAAAAGTGATCGAACGCAGAAGAAAAAACCCAGAAGTGAGTATTCCTATAAAAACTCTGACACTTACTTTGTGGTGGCGAGCACGTGCTTAATGTCGCGATCTAAACGAAAGGGTTCACTTCCTTGTTACTATTTCATACAGAGAAATGGGCCAAAAATTGACCACCTCAATTCGATGTTTTGTATAATGCTCTATTTACAATGCAGGTAGTCGTATTTTATTGGGCTGCTAAGCATGAGGTTGCGGGATCGAATCCCGGCCACGGCGGGCGTATTTCGATGGTGGCGAAATGCGAAAACACCCGCGCACTAGGATTTTGGTGCACGTTAACAAACCCTAGGTGGGCCAAATTTTCAGATTCTACCTCTACGGTGTGCCTCATAATTAGAAGGTGGTTTTGGCACGTAACCCCCTCCCCCTAATTTAATTTTTAGTAGCAATATTTAATAGGTATTTGTGTGTATAACGCACTGAATCTGCAATTTTGTAACGATTGGCTATTTGGTACATCTATTGTTCAAATGGAGATGTATGAACCGATTTTGTGCGACACTGCTGGTTTAAGGAGAAAAGAAAGAGAGCAAAAAGAAATCTAATCTTGTTGCACTGTGCTGCGAACTTCGTGTGAATCCATACTATGTGATATGCAACTGTACATTTTGTGTACAGGAGCCTCTTGAGGTGCTGGACACATTTCGCGACAGTACATGTCTTGATATGTATCAAGAAAAACGTAATAAATCAAAATAAATCACATTTCGGCTCTGCAGATTGTTGCGCTGTGTTCTAGTATTGTAAGACAGTCAGTTTTCTTTGATAAGCATAGTTAGACGCCTAACATCAAGCAGAGAGGGTTTTGCCAGTCAAAAAATGAGTTCTGGTGAGAGGCTACGAATATATTTAGGAAAAAAGTGCGCAAGTGGAACCATTTGCACTTGATCAAGTGCCAAAGCAGTTGATTGCGTTTATGTTTGCGATCAATGCTGTGTATTACTTGATTGATCGATTGATTCGTGGGTTCTGACGTTCAAGAGCAGTACTGGGGATATTAGTTTAGTGCTGGGGACGAGATTTGACAGCCGGGAGTTTTTTTTACCTTCTGCCTAAATTCAAGTACGCGAGCGTCTTCGAATTTCGCCCCCCATCAAAACGCAACCACCGCGGCTGGTAACCAAACACGCGATGTTGTGTTCACGAGCAGACTCCCATATCCATCTAAGCCACCACGATATGTTCATGTATATGTTGCCTAAACTTAAAAAATGCTGCGTTGTGATTGGAACTAGTTTGCCTCACTTAAATCATCGCTGCTTCCGAAACAAATCACTTTGCCTAATTCAAGATAACAATAGCCTGTCTATTCAATTGCTTTGGTCTCAGTTACGAAAGCCCGACGTGCTTCAAAATCTGCTTGATGCTGAATATCTCGAAGACACCTCCAAGATTGGCAGCGGAACATCAGAGAATGGCAAAGGACCAGGTGAGTGTTCTGTCACGTTATTAAAATATAGACGTCTTCTACACGGACTGCGCAGTCGCAGCTACTACGGTTAACGATTACGGCCTATGTTGCCTTACAAAGAAAATGTAAGGCACTTAAATCTGCGGTTAACAAGAAAACCGGCGTTTAAACCTTTGGGTTACTATTCTGAACTCAGCTGCAGCTGAACTGTGGTAAGCCGAACTAAGGTATGAAACATGGCAAGGCCGTTTCACACTTATGGCATGTTCTGTAGGTTGCTTCAGTGTACTCCATTAGCGCTAAGAAGGCCACGTAAGCTAACAATTGAACTTCAAGCATTCACTAAATTGCTAAAACATTTTAAAGCTGTTATGTAGCACTTCAGCACTACCAGAGTGTCATGCGTGACCGTCCGTTTCATTGTCACGCTTCCAGACTAAAACACTATCGACGCATGCTGCTTAGTAGTGGGAAGTTATTGGAAAAGTCCAAGTGCTAGCGATGGCGATCAGGAAGTTGCGATGATCGCAGTGTGAGCCCACTGCAGTCCACCCTTTTGATTCAGGCGTAATTTCTCTGATGTTCCCCAAGATTTATTGTCAGGTTCTTTGAACTTCCATATATATAAATAAAAAAAGGTTCCCTTTATTTGCAATGGGCCTACCATCTCCTCGGCATATGCATCGCCAATCGGCACTGCAAATGAGTTGAAATAAATTACTTCTAAGCACGTTAATTAGTAACATGCTTAGGGGGCAAAGAGAGTTTTTCAGTAGGGATATGACGAGTAATTCGCAAGACGTAGAAGTGAAATTACAGATGCTTCAGCTAATTGAAGCAGTCCCAAAGAATTGTCGTATCTGCAGGAATCGGAGCGTCTTTCAAAGATGACGGAGAGACTAAAAGGATTGCAATATCAAAAACTAAAATTTCAATTGGTATGAAACATTTCGGGAGTACTGCATGGTTATCGAGCATGTATAGGAAACACTGCTTGTGCGAGTCATTTGGGAGAGGTACGAGTTGTCGACAAAATGCTGTGGGGCCCCGCTAGAGCATCTTACAATGAAACTAACTTAAGAAAAGTATGCTTAACGGCCTTCGCGGTAAGCAGGGAATAAATATACCAATGTAAGAGTCTGCACAGGGTAGATTTTTAACTCAAGTGTCAGTAAATTTGGACACTGAGAAATGTTTTACATCACCAGAAATATAACTAAAAAGCCTATATCAGATCGCTGTACTTAGCGGCGACAGAGGAAGCGAAGGAGGGAATCGCGTGAGTCTTGTGTGCGTACCGGGAACCAGACAGCGCCCGCAAGGCGCAGTGTGTCACGATGGCGTGAACCGCTTTGCTGGGAAAGTGTAGCAGCTTTAGTGGTCATGGATAAATATTCAATGCGAAATGTCGCACGTCTCGGTAAAGAGGTCCTTTAATATGTTCTTTAAGCCCGCGCACGTACGCACGCACGCACGCACGCACGCACGTGCGCGTGCGTGTGTGTGTGTGTGCGTGTCTGTGCATGTGCATGCGTGCATGTGCTCATGTTTTGACTCTTTATGCACTCATACAAAGCTTCAGTGTTATAGATTGCAACTCGTCGCATCTGCTGCATTTTTGTACTGAATTTGCAGTGAACGTTTTCAAAAGACGTGCGTTGACGACGGATGAAGTTCTTGTGAGTGCTTGTGCATTGTTCGTCGCAGGGTAAGAAACCATAATTAAGATACTATAAGTTATTCATCACCATTAAAGACGACAGTTTATTTCCACTATGTCAATCATAGAAAGAGTGTTGTAGAATGCGAGTTCGCATGGCGACACAAATATTCATGGCTTACTACACGTCAGCCATTGATCGTTTCTAATAAATATTCCCTCCAAACTCATCTCAGAGTGACGCTTGCATGTTCGGTAAAAAAAAAAAAAAGAAAACTGCTGATGCCTAAACATAAAGGACTTGTCCTAGCCTAAACGTGCCTGTGCTATTGGGCACCATAAACCTGTAAAGGTCTGTAAGCATTCTTGAACTTGTATAAATTTAATTTGATTTTCAATTTTCAAACAGGATTAAGAGAAAGAGATATAGAACAAGTGATCGACTCTAATGTGTTGGTTATCAAAACACCGAGCCATAACTTGCGAATCTCATTCGGTAAGTGAGAACAACGCTCACGTAGGATTGTATCTCCCCCATTGCAGGTATGACACGACTTCTACGTCTCTAAGTTATATCACGTTCCTCTTGGCTAAACATCCAGATGTCCAGGACAGAGTTCGGAAAGAAGCCAACGATGCCCTTCCCAATAATGTGAGTAGAGTGATCTTTTTTATTTTTCGTTAACTACAATGCTGTACCCGTCTTGGAATTCGTTGTCGTCATTACAATCACCACCTTCATAACTTTCGTCGTCGTCACCCTTGTCATTATCATCATCCTCATCATTATTCAACGAAAGAAACTTGAGTAAACAGCATACGCGTCATCGATACGCATTCACGTGACAACCGTCATCTTTGCTTGCGTTATTGTATCATGTAGTAGGAGTGTACGTTCTGTTTAGACTCCTAGGAAGCCTGCAATTATACCAATATAGCAGTTGACTAGTGACGCTTTCAAGAACGCAGCATGTGTTGACGTGTATAACTGTGCAGATCATATTTCAGTGGAATTAACTATTATGAGTCTACTCTTCTGCCTAAGCTTTCTCTCTTTAGTCTGAAAGGTGCGCAATTTAAATTTTTATAGGAAGATTTGGACTATGAAACCATTACGAGGAAGCTGCCGTACCTAAGTCAAGTCATCAACGAGGCTCTTCGCTTGTACCCGCCAGTGCTTACGTGAGTAGTCCTGGATTGTAAAATTTTGGAGATAATATAAAGTTGCAACACAATTTTATTACGCGTGGGTAACGTTCTCTAACACGCGCCTAACGAAGAAGCCACTTGTGCGACGTGCTCAGAATTGCCGCAATGATCTGCCTGTAAAAATGTAAGCAAAAAGTAATTTTGCAACTTTTGGAGCCTGCCCAAACGCGTATGAGGTAGCATGTAAAGCATATCTGACTTCGCCTCACCTACTGCTTCGTTATTGTATTTTTTATTGGTCGAAGTAATTGCATTCTCTACTGCCAAAACCTTGGTCTGATTACTGGATTAACTTGGTAAATCTGGATTAACTTTAACGACCTGGGATTCATTAAAGGGCATCTAAATCTATGTGCACGAGCTTTTTTTTCGCATTTCGTTGTTATTTAAATACAGCCGCCGCAGCCGGGTTTGAACCCATGATCTTGAACTTAGCAGTGCAACGCCATAACCAGTAAGCTACTGCGGAGAGTATCTAGAACAGCTGTTGCACTTAAACTTGCAGTTTGACTACGGTTTATTTTTATTGTTTTTCAATTTTAGGTTTGTGCCAGCTACATAACTTGCTGCGCAGAATGATTCGCACCCCATATTCCTTGGCGTCCGATCACTCACCATGCGCTACAAGTCAGTCACTCAAAGAACTTTATTGAAAGGTCCTACGCGTTTGTGGGACGGGCAAAAGGTCCCGCCTTGGTGATGGCCAGGAGTTCTTGAGTCCTGGCGGCTTCATCGGCCCGCTGGACAGCCCGAAGTTGATCGTCAAGGACAGAGTTGAGCAATACAGTCTCCCAGTGTGTGCGGAGGCGATCGCGAGTGGCTGCATCCCCATTATTGTTTGTTATGCCTCGACATTCCCGTAATATATGCTCCAGAGTGGCTCTAGAACCACGCTTTTTTTCATTTGTCTGCATTAACTATGTCTGGGTAAATAAACTGTTAAAAACTATCCGAACTTTGCTGCTACTGCCGATGTTGCTACCACTGCCACCGCCTCCGTTGCTGTCACTGCTGACGTTTGACTCCTTGCAGACGTTCCTTTCACCTTCATGACTTTTTGGTACTCAGGTTCGTAACAAGAAAGGCCATCGAGGACTTTGAGTACAATGGCTTGCGTTACAAGGCCGGAACGTGTTTCATGTCTCCGACACTACAGATCCACAGGGACGCACGATACTGGCCTGACCCACTGACCTTCAATCCCGACAGGTAGGAGGCGGCGATCTTTATCTCACTGACACCAATGCACAACTCAATGCGATTGGCATCGCGCTGCAACGCTAGAGATACCAAGCTCCCAATCCGGTGGCACAAACATCAAAGACGCTCGCAAGTGTCTCACGTGACTGTAACTTGACTGAAGTTGTTTCAAGGGGATACGTCTTGCAAATTAACCGGCTCAAATTCACAAATCGGAACATGCGGCATGAGGTAATCATTCAATTACCGGAAAAACACATTATAGGCTGGTTGAAGTTCCCAAATAATTCTAATCGCGTTAAATAATAAAAGCTCCGGACAGAGTAATACGACTTGACAGAGTAGGGGGTTTGGTGCTGAAGCAGAATGAGAGAGAGGAAGAGGGCAGGCTTATAGAGAGAAGGGCAGCCAGGTCTCCCTGAGATGCATTTCTCTCACTAGTCATTCTACTTCGTACGAAAGGAAAGAAGGAAATAAAGAGGAGTACCATTGGGTGACTACAAAGAGAGAGCCGGCGAACCAGTCCACGAGTCGGCGTACACAAGCACTATAGTACAAAGCCGCACCTCTTAATAAGTCAATTAATAAGTCAATTAAGGCACGGGTTTAGCCTAAACACTTGATTCACAATCGCGCCATGGCATATCCAGGAATTCTGGACGTAGTCTGTTAGGTCGTCTACGAACTTCACCACAATGCACGAGCGTAACTCAAAAGGCAGTATATATATATATATATATATATATATATATATATATATATATATAATTGATTAGTAGTGTGCGCTAAATGCAGAGAAATAAGCATGAAAGAAAACTCACATGTTTAACAACGACAAAACTACTATTATTTTGCTAACATTTCGGCCGGTGGCCCGGCTTTCATCGGAGTGAACGAGACTACAGAAGACGTTCGTTCTCAAAGTGTGGGAAAGGGAAACTACACGTGGAAAGGGCATGTGGCACCTAATAAAGTGTTAGCGAAAAAATAATAATAAACAACTAAAATATACGTTTGTTTGTTTTTCGAAACAGGGGAATAACGCATCGATAGAACACAACACATGGCTGGCTGCGATAAGTCACGGATGAGGAAGCGTTGTCACCCTCGAACAGGCGGCGAAAAAAGTGTCCTCTGTGCGGTGGCAGAAGGGGAAGAACATAGGGGTGGCTGCGTCTTCCCCAGTTTCGAGGGGTCGTCAGGGTTTATAATAATGAGGCGCCGCTCTACCGCAGACTTGCCGTACGACGGGAGCATGCGAAACAATAGCGGCTCAAACACAGAGGATATGTGGACGTGTCAGCGCGAATCAACATTGCTTTACATGCGCTGTGGTTAAATTAAAGGAATTGCCTTTCCACTATAGCAAGATTGTTCTAACCAGAAGGCAAGCACGCTAGTTTCCCGGTATTTTCATTATCACCCGAGGTGGCGGTATTAAATTTAAAAATAAGGGAGGGGTCACGAATTTCCCGGTCGTGGTGTGAGCGAAAGCCTGGTTCCTTTATTGTCGCTTTTAAGTCGTTGCAACAGTGACTAGAAAGACTGACATGTGTGGATACGGGAAGGTTCTAAAACGTTTTTGCGTGTGACCTGTGGTTATTAAATTGTATCCTGAAAGGTGTCTCTGTCCGACCAATGGACTGTTGGTTACAGGTACTGCCTTCAAGAACGTAGACCACATTTTCTGTGTCACATGCAAAGTTTCCTTTAATTTGAAAAGAGAAGTTGGACGCGGTGCTGACTGCTTTCTGTGTAGTTCTCGTGCGAGCACAGACCTGGAAACGTGATTTGTCGCAAGACATACAGCCTGTGCTACGGGTAAAATTTAGGGTTGACTTGGTTTGGTCAAGGTACCATGTAAATTTTTATTTTTCATGTACACGACGCGGGGGTGATCAAAAAATATGCGTTTAAGGCCATCACGTTGAGCAATTATGTTATGGTGCTTTCTAAGAATAGCTGAAACCTTTGGCACTGACGCAGAGTGGGTAAGGATTAGATTCGTGTATTGTCCGCTATTAGGTGATTTAGCTTTAAGTATGTCGACCCGGTTGAGCTTGCTAGATGAAGTTACAGCATCATCAATTATCTGCTCCGGGTATTTTTGCTTAAGAAGCGCGCATTTCATTAGTGCACAATTAGCACTGAAATTTTCTTTGTTCGAACACGTACGCCTAAAACTGTGTGCTTGGCTGTACGGAATATTCGTCTTACAGTGCCTGACATGACTGCTATAGAAATGTAAATACTGGTGTGTGTGTCCTTTAGCTTCCTGTAATGTTTCGTAGTTAACCTGCCCCCAGACAGTGAGACGGCTACATCTAAAAAGCTTACACTGTCCTGCGAGTAGTGGTGAGAAAAGGAAATAGTGGGATGAGCATAACTGAAGTCAGTTATACATTTTAAGAGATATGTTTCCCCATGAGGCCAAATCATAAAGATGTAACCAATAAAACGCTTGTAGCGGAGTGGCTTTGAACTGCGAGACGCGAGAAATTCTTCCATTACACCTATAAAAATATTGACGTAATTAGGAACAATTCTCGTTCCCATTGACGATGCGCTTACTTGCACGTAGTGGACCCAATCAAACTCAATTTTTTTAGTTCGTGAATCAACTTAAGTGTACGTAGCGTATAGCAGTCAACAGGGTTATCGATTGACGACGCTCCATATGCTGAAAGCACCGCCTTTATCTCATCAGCATGAGGGATACTTGCGTACAGAGAATGAATATCGAGCGTAACAAGTCAGCATTCAGGAGGTACTTCTAAGTCCATGATTCCAGAAAGAAAATGCTTGGTATCTTTTACAAAAGACGAAGCTGCAGTTGGTATTGCGTGAATTAGTCATTGTGCATGAATTAAGCTGTCAACGTAGCGCGACATGTTTTCAGTGACAGTGCCTGCAGCGGAAACAATCGCTCGACCTGGTTGTTTTCTAATATGAATCTTGGGTAGGAGATAAAATCTTTTCGCTATGAGACTGAGCGGTATGGGAGTTGCCGATTGCTTTTTCTATCTTCTTATCCTTTACGGGTTCTGTGATTCTGTCCTTGATCTCAAACTTAAAATCTTTGAGTAGCACCATAAGTTAATGTTTTATAGAATGAAGAGTGAGATAATTGTCTGTGGGCCTCCTTAACATAATCATTCTTGTCCTTTATCACTATTGCACCTCCTTTGTAGGAAGGCTTAATGACAATATTTTGCTTGCTGTTTATTTCCTCCAATGCCCTTTTTTTCTCTAATAGAGATATTGCATCGAAAGGGAATTTGTTCTTTGTATGTCTTACGTATATCGTGTTGTACTGCTTTATTATATATATCCAGACGCTTATACGCTTTGGAGGAGGAGTCCAGTGCTTGCCGCTAGGTAGCGCATAGCGTGCTTTGTCTTACCTAGGATGGTCTTAAAAATATTCCCGAAGTCTCAAATTGCTTGTACAGTTGTCTATATATTTAAGAAGCTGAAGTTCACTAAATCTTCCAGTGACCGCCTAATAATTTAAACCTTTTGAAAGAGCAGTAAGCTGAGCGAAGGAAAGTTCAAAATTAGACAGGTTCACAATGTTGTCAATGGTTCTGTTCTTGTTTTATAATGGTACTTGTATGGGAAGCGCATCATTTGATCCGAGCCGGTTATCGTGAGAACCAACATTGTCGCGAGAAAATTTCCTTGCTTTAATTTTTAAGAGTGATGACACTTCATCGGATTCATAACGACCTATATGTAATAAATCTTCCGAAGTGAGGTTCTGTTTGAGTAATCTGTCCTGCCTACGTAACGACTTCACACTTGTTCTATAATGACTGAAACTAGTTCTAACGATGCATCCTTAAGAACGTTATCCCATTTGCTTTGGTCAGCAACGGACATTTTTGAAGTGGTGGCCTTTAGATTAATCCTTAGGCCTTTAGGGACAATCGAGGCATTCAAATAACGCACAAGGGCGGAAGCGTGCAGTTCGGAGCTACACCAAAAGCAACGACATAACTCAGTGACACACTAAGTGACAAGTAATAATGCCCTGACAGTTACACATCATAAGAATTGCTTAGGTGCCCCCATAGTATATTTTTAATTCCCGCTTCTTCGAGGGTGAGGACGATTCCTCGTTCGTGACTCATCGCAGCCATCCACGTCTCTTTTCCCTTTCGAATACTTTAGGAATGAACGTCTCCTGTAGTGTCATTCACTCCAACGAAGGCCCAGCCACTAGCCGAAATGTTAGTAAAATGATGGTATTTTTGTTGTTAAACGTATGAGTATTTATTTCATATATATATATATATATATATATATATATTAGAAGAGCACAGTGAGGATCACTTTAATTAAAAATCAAGCAAGAAAGACAACGAAGCTGACGATGGTAGGAGAAAAGCCACAGACCGCTTGACACAGGCCCACACCCGCGTTATAGCAGTTTTACGGTCAAGAGCAAAACATTGCTATAACGCGACAGGAAAGTTAAATCTAAGTGCCATAAATGTTATTCGAAGGATGTACCTTCCAGCCGTCACTAACTTAACGTAGTTGAAATTCAACCGATCTTTATAAATATTAAAGCTTCTCATCGAGTTACGCTATAGTACATTGCGATGAAGTTCGACAGATAGCCCAGGGAGCAATGTCCAGTGTTCCTGGGAATGAGCTGAACGGGAAGAGCTCACATGCAGCGATGAAACACGTTGCGCGGGGCGCTGCGAGTGCTAGACTTTTATCTTGTTCATCGTGTCCTTGTCCCTGGCAGGTTTTCTCCGGAAAATGAAGGCAGCTTCCGCAAGGTAGCTCACCAGCCTTTCGGCGTGGGACCACGAAATTGCATCGGGATGCGCATGGCACAGATGTCGCTGAACTTCACAATTGCGTCGTTGGTTCAACGTTTTCAACTCGAGCTGGGACCCTCGCAGGGAGGGGTACGTGCGCTATCCTATATGAGCATGCAATAGAAGTTGCAGGGACCGCTGGGCTGCATTCGTGGATTTGTGCATGGTGCCGCGCTTTCGCGGAAGCTTTCCTGTGCCGTTCTCCCTTCTGGCACAGTTGCTGTAGTTCTCGGTTCAATTTATGATAGTTTAGGCTGAAAGGGTTACGTCGACCAGGAAACAGAAACTTAATGCTACGTAGAGAAAAAAAAAAGCATTGGGCCGAATGAGCACATTTTTTCATTGGTATGTGATGTTTGCCGTTGGTCGGTTGCATTCGCTAATGAAATGTTCATCATCACAACTGGCGGCACCTGTTCTTACGAAAGATTCTAGCGTCAGAATATTTTTCATAATGTTGGCCCAGCTTTTGCAGGAAGGCTCTTGTGGCTGTCAGGTACTTTGCATGATTGCCTCATCGTTTCCAGTGCGAAAATTAACATGCTAGGAACAATGCAAGAAACCGATATAAAGCTTGTGTTCTCTTTGTCATTGCGCTGGTTCGCAGGGATTCCTGGACATGATTTCCCGCGCTGTGGTTTCGACACCCAGCGTTGGTCCCTGGATCGTCTTTAGGCGGTTATGAACATCGTACCAAAGATCAAGCTTCGTGCGTTTGCTCGGGGACAACCAACAAAGTCACCGACGCACACAACACGTTCAAGGAGAGCGAAACGCAAATAGCTGCACCTGATGCCGTCATGGCGTTAGCAGGGAATGAACTCTGTACCAGCGCTAGTAGCAGCATCTGCAGACCCAACGAAGTGGCGAGTCTCAGTTCTGCCGCATAAGCTAGCTATTTTGAAGCGCGAACAGGAAAGCTCCCTTGAAATTTTAGGTTCTGTTTTTCATGTTAAATTTCTGTTCGAGAAAAGAGGGCACGAAAGTTAGCCAACATTTAGGTCCTGCCCTTGAGATTGTTTTCGCATGAAAATTAGGGCAATATGTATATTGCACGTGTGTATAACGCTTGCCAATATATTCTGTCATGTGAACGCAAGATATTCACACAGAATGCGCGAACGCATCCATGATTAAAATTAAATAGGTCGTTTAGCTATATTGTAGTTCTATAAAGGTTCGTTGAAGCACTCTAGTAAATAAACTATTATTAAATTCGGGTTTTAAATATTTATATTTGCTGAATGCAAGCCTCAAGCACACAATACGGGTAAGGGACACGGCCAGCTCCTAGTATGTTATTCCTCTCCAACATACCGAGCCTCGTGAGGATCGCATCGTAAAGCCCCGTGTTGGTGGTTTGTGTTATTTAACGTCTATTATCCATAATTTCTCACATATTGTGCTTGGTATTCGATTTATCCTCTTACCACAAAGTTATCGTTGATTCACTTTTAGAAATATCATTGAGCTCACTTTCGTATTGTATTAAATGCCGTGACATGACTCCTATGCGATTTCTTTCTCGTGTCCCGCACACGTGAGGTTTTCGCGAGGACCTGGCACACATGTAATAGGTGCACGTGAAATTAAACGTTCCACAATTTTAAGAAATGACTTAAATCAATCGTCATACCTATATCAAGGTGTGCGCCTAGGACTGCAAATTATCATCGCATCATGGCCACCCCCGTTCCCTCAATGTCCTCACGGCTGAATTTCCTCTGCGTGCAACATAGGTACTTTTGACTTTTTCTACGTGAAAAACGCCTTATCGGTAGAATTAATGCCATTCGCGTTTTTATTTTATTGCATACTGTTTGTCATTTTCCTTTATTTTCTTTGTTTTCTTTCTTTTTCGTTCCATAAATGAGTGTTCTGGGGACTGGTGTCTCACTCAATTTTTTTTCTTTTACTATTTTCACTCAATCAAGCTCACTAACCTAAATGCATTCACAATACATGGCATGCCCAGGAATTCTGGACATTGCCCATTCGCCACTCTGTTGAGCTTCACCTCAGTAGGTCAACGGAACACAATGAGCAGCATGTTCAACACGTGTGCGTGCACGCGTGTGTGCGCGCGTATACTTCTAATGATCGGGTCGGCCTACTCTGAACACGATTCAGTTACCAACTTCATAAGGGTACTTTCTTTTAACAGTATAGGGATATTAGGGCCCTTGATATTTACTGCTTTGCTGTAGCAGACTTTTGACTAACACATTGATACGACGCCGCACAAATGCCGACTAAAGTGTCGTAAAGACGTAAATGATTTTTGTGATTAGAAAAAAGTACTCTCTCAAAGTTGGTAACTGAAACTTGTTAAAGCTTGGTCTATCTTCGGGAATATAATTTTTGGAAATGCTGTCAGCTGACATATGCTGGTGCATCGCGGTGAAGGTCAACGAGTTGCCGAAGTTGCTATGTACAAAATTCCTGAGAATGATCGAGCTGATAAATGTTTAGGAGGAGGCCCACAGGTAGAAACTGCGGTAGGGCTTCCTATCAAAATTAGATAAAGCAAACTTTCAGTAAGCGCAGGAGTGAACTGAGGTTCACAACATAGTACATAGGCAAAAACGTGAACTATAACACGATTTTTTTTCAAGCTGATAATTATACTTTAATGGGTATTCTTTCTTAAGTATTCTGCATTCTTTGGAATAACGTATACAACATACAGAACAGCATTCGTTTCAATAAAGAAGAAGCACAGAAGAAGCATCCGAATCACATAATTGGTGATAAGGCGCTCCTGGTAACATAGCGAAGCACGTAATGCTCCCCGCATGCGTCTTCTGGTAAAGATAACTGACGGCAGCTTGGGACGTAGGGAGTGATATCACAAGCCTTTAGTATATAATATAACCAGCCTAACAACTGATTTCATTGTAGTCGCAGCACCGCTATGGGTAGGCAACGCGTAGTTAGAACTCCCAAGGAGCAGTGTGAATACGAGGAGCGGCAAAGGGAAGAATAAACCTGGCAATACGACAAGCGGCGTGGTGCTGTGAAAATTATCATTACTCCCATTACTCTAAATCACCACTACTACCATTACTCTAAAGCAATAAGGCATTGCATACCCCCTTTAGCAGTTGTAGCGGTGGTTTTGAACACCTTCGCTGGACCATCGACTTTCGCAACCTGGGATAGCGAGTCTTTTTCCTTTTTGCCATGTAGCCACAGTCCGCCGTCTCCCGTCGAAGTTATGTTATGAAGAAGTTATGAAGAACATTCACATGTATAACGTGTAAAGTAGAGCAGAATGTAATACAGAAAACCTCAGGGGATGGATGGAGGTTTGGAGGGGGGTAGTCGGGAAAAGCTGCTCCTGTTGCTCTTTCTGTTCCGCTCTTGTTCACTGCAGCACCAATGGGCTTACATGTACTTGTGGCGTCATTCATCCCTCATTCGACACTCAAATGCCGATGTTATTACTTCGGATACACCGAGGTGGCTAAGTGGCTGTGGTGCATTTCTTCGGTTTTGAACAGGAAGAAATGGACCGCTGCCTCTATCAAACTGTTCATTGCAGTGTACTCATGCTGGTGCTCGCTCCTTGTTACCGAGGAAAAAAAACAAGTGTAATTTAATTGCGAAAGAGCTCGTGCGCTGTGCTTTGCGTTGAGAAAGTGCCCAGATAATTCACATTCGGAGCCCGCCACTACAACGTGTCTTATCAGCCATGTGTTACATTAAAACATTAAAGCTCTAAAATTTCTGCAATCTCGAGAGTCTGCCACTCGTACGTGCAGACAGTGCATAAGAACTTAAATGCACAAATACGATGGCTCATAGCCATCTCGTACGCGCTTGTAATCCCATTTTTTCTTGTCACTAACAATATGCCTTGAAACGTCGTCAAAGTTTTGGAGTACACCTCATTTCAGTAATCAACTGATACCGATCACACAGGCCGGTGCTAATTTCAGATTTTGAGGCGTTCTTACCACCTCTACATCTTCAACAGCTAGTAAATTACAAGAGCAGGAGTCATTCCGAAACAAATTTTACTAGCTCAATGCAAAACTTTTTTCTTACCGCGGAGCGGTGAACGAGAAAAAGTTCATTCGTATAATCTAATATGTACATTAAACAATTAATCCTTCAAAGCGCCCGTGGCGGCGCCCCACAGGCCCTTGCAGGTCGGTGGCTGTTGGCCACGTTTCGGACGCGACCGTCGCCTCGGCCTCCATTGACGTCATCGTCGCCGTCCGAGACCAGTGAGCGACCAGCTTCGTGCGCTTCCTTTGCTGCGGACTGGCTTCCCTTAGCACATACGTCAGTGCCAGCAGAGCTGCCACGACGAACGAGCCGACTGCAGACACTTGCGCGAACCACAGGGCAGGACTGCGGGGAACGGGACTGTCGTGAATGCCGTCAAAAAAAAAAAAAAAGAAGAAGAAGGTCGGCTTTCCGTTGCACTGCGCGTCATCACCATACAACTCGGAGGCCTGTACGAACTCCCACCTCACACGCACCTTGTTATCTGCACCAGTCGTCCGCGTGTCTTACAAGCAAACAGTTCCCAAGATATATCTATAGATACTGAGATAGGTTCGGTTCCGCCTTTTAGTCACGTAAATGAGGGCACGTTATTTGGCTGCAGCATCTATACAAATTCTTTTTTTTTTTTAATTAGGCAGCGATGTACTCGACCCGCCGCAGTATAGCCCAGTCGCTATAGGTGACATTGCACTGCTGAGCACGAAGTCGCGAGTTCGAATGCAAAAGTGCTTTCGTACCGTGCTTGGGGTGCGTGTTACAAAACCTCAGGTGATAAACTGCGCCTAAACTACCACGTCGGTACGTCAGTGCGACGTCACGAATTTCAACCTATGCTCTCGAACTTCGGCCGTTTTGAACCCGCCCAGAAAATGTGCCCAATTTCACTGCACTCTAATGTTTCTTTTTAGCCTTTGGGCTTACCTTGTGTCTAAACAATGTACGCCACCTAGCTTGCCTGCATTCCCTGTCTGCGCGCTCGATAATTTCCTGCCAAGAACGCTATGGCACGCTGATACGGGCGTGCCGTTCGTGAACAACCGTTTTCCTTCTTTTTTTTTTAAACAAAGGTCCAAATTTTTTAAAAATTCACTGTGGCACATAGCACCATTCTAACCATTGATCTAAATAACTCGATAACAACGCCATTATTTCTTCGATACATCAAACTGCATGATTAAGTAATTACCACAATTACCATAATTAACTGTTTATTAATTATTTTAGGGCACATATTTAAATCTAATAATTACATCCAGTGAGTTCGCAAGGCGTATCCACTTGGAACGAATTCCCTGGGCTGTGCCAGTTTCGAGATATTAATTTTCAAAGTTTCCAACGAAGTGCTTTTGCGATCTGGTTACTTTTTCAGGAAAACGCTGTTTTATGCATTGAAGCACGGAAGTAACTGAAACACCAATGCATTTGTAGATTACGATTACGATTACGAAACATTAAGATATGTGGCGTAAATGATTAAACAGTTAATTAGGGTAATTATGTTAACTATATAGCTTGGCATTTTCATTTCTCGCAGAAGTAATGGCCACCTCATCAATAAGTTTAGATCCAAGATTAGAATTATGCTATCAGACACAGGCAATTTTTAAACATTTTCGACGTTCTAAAATAAAACGACATTGGGCGTGCAGCGTCAATGAAAATAAATGCACACAGGATAGATGACGATTACTGTTTTGGGAAGGGAGAAATGTTAAAAGGTTTTTCTTTTACTTCGTAAGAAATAATAAATGGTTACAAATGGCACAAACGAGGCTTGATTAGTGCAGTTTCCTTATAATCGTGGTTACACGAGCCTATAAATAGGGAGTCACAGCTGACGTTAGCAAAGCTGTTCAACGAAACTACTAATCCAAGAAACATAGTCCAAAGTACGACTCTAAGCCCTGCGGTGTTCTGTTGTTAGCTGACCACCGAAGACAGTCGGTTTTATAGTTTAATCTCGCACCTTGTTTTTAAATAATCTTTTTGTTGAGTGGCTTCGTTAATGTAAGTTGGGACAATCGGTATATCCTCGCAGAATGCAACGTAATCATTTATCAGTGAACAGTTAACTAAAGAGAAAGGAAAGCCGTCAAATTCTATGACGTCACAGGAAGCTGACGCGAGAAGTACGAGGCATTGCCGATGCCTTTCATACCTTACGTGTTTTTCTGGCATAACGAAGGCGCCACTCGTAGTAAGAGAGCACTTCCGCATTTCAGAAACGTAATTTTCTAATGCAGATGAACCACGACAAACTTTCTAAAAATTAAGAGAAGTACGTACTCTTCTAACCTGCTTTTATGTGGCCTCCCCTTATTGCTAAAGATATGATACCAGGAATGCCTATAGCTCTTTTACTGCTATTGTTGAAACAGAAATCGCAAAAGACATCGCGTATCATTTCTGCACCACAATTACAAAGTAGTTAACTCGTCAGAATTTAAGGGGTTAAGTCAACCTCCCTCTTTATGGCCATTCCTTACTGCATATACACGAGCGTGGTATGTGTAAGCAGTATACGTAGTATAGCGGCCCCTCACCAATGCTGGCGCTTCCTCCGACTCGCCCGGTTGTCTCAGTCTGCGAAGGATCGAGAAAGGGCGCCTGGTGCATTGGGAAGGACAAGGAAACGCCCAATCCTCCAAACATGGCCTGCGCCTGTGGTCCTGCGTCTTCGCTGTCGGCTCGATTCGCCCGCGACGCCACGCTGCACGGAAGGCGACGACGTTGCACCGCGAGGCCCAGGCCACGTCGCACCGGAAGGGTCGAGTGACAGTAGTGTTCTGGAGCTGGCATCGCCTCACCCTCTCTTCGGCCCCAGAAAGGGATGTGATCAGCGCCAGGAAAGCAAACCTTCACCTCGTCCTGCAACACATACAAAGGCTGGAATTAATCTTGCAGGTCGCATACTCCTAGAAATTATTCGTCAACATTGTATTCTTCCTAGTGTCGGTGCTGCCCTAGAGCTAGGCAGAAGCATGAGGACGACGTGCACTGGCTAATGCATGCGTCCTTATCATATTGTGCAGCTGAAAGCTTCGCGACGTATTGTTCAGCGTTTCACTAAGCAGTTGCGACCAGCCGAGTATAGAGGCTTAGTGGCTTTGGCGTTATGCCTGAAACTTTCCTGAAAGCCCCCGCTGCTCCCTCCGCCAGGGCTATCTCAATACAAAGCATCAGCTGTGGGCTTGCTCTGCAACTCATACAACTTATACTCATACAGCTCATACTAACTGATATTACTCATAAATAATACGGTTCGATTGGGAGGCCAGCGAACAGGCTGACCTCCTAATCGAATCCCCGTTCCTGGAGGGAATGGATCAATCTCACTGAAAGCTTACAGTACACATGGTGGAGCCTTCTGGTTAAAACTCAAAAGAAAAACTTAGCTTTCAGAACTCTACCGCTATATGGCGGTGTGTTAGATTCGCGACCTCCGCCAATTGTGCTCAGATAGAGACACGGCCATGTGCGCGAGTTAAAAAACCGAAGATTGTCAAAAATTATCGAACGTCTCCCACTATGGACTCGTTCTCAAGTGAACTGCTGCTTCAAGTGCTGCTTAAAGGTGTTAAGCAGGACACCAAGTGTAATTAGGCAATCATTCTCGCGTTGCGTTTGTTTCAAATGCTAGTTGGTATATGACTGGCTGCCGAGCTTTACAAAGTCCGAATACTTCGCTGCCTGCGCATCTGAGAGGGCGTTCTGTACTTTACTGTGAGTCATGCTCAGTGCCCCGTTTATTAAAGAGACTGAGTCACCTCGCTGGCTTTCCAATTCTGGACACATTTCTGCGAAACTCTACAAAAGACAGTTCAGTCGAAATTCTCGCACGTACAAATTCGTCGCTCATAAAACACTCAAGGTGCCAATATTTGTTGGCTAAACACCGCCAAGTAATGCAACTGTGACCGAGAGTGCACGGTACCAACGATATGTAAACAAGGCCTTTACAGCTTAGGTGAACCTGCATGACCTTTCTAGAAGATATAGAATAGCAAACTTATACTTTGCATACTATTAGGCCGGAGGTTAACTTCTCCGACTCGCCACTCTGCAGTTTCCTCAAAGCTTGCGAAATGGCCAGTGGTACGCAGAATAAATGATAAATCGCACCTAACCCTTTTTCTAAACCATACCCCAACTGAAAGGTTACCTTTCGCATCGTATATGAGAGCTGAATAATACCCGGGGCAATCGCGGTGCTTCGCGACCGTCGCAAAACTGGAGCGCCTCAAGAGCACGAAAGATCCCGCGAATACGTGAACGCAGCTCGATAGACCAGTAGATTCTTCGCTAGCGAGGCTTATTTCGCGAGTATTGTGAGAAACTAAGCTCGCCAGGGCTGTTCGGCTCTGCCAGAAAGGAAAGGCCGCGAACAGGAGACAAGAAAACGTCGTCTCACCATGTCGGAGTCGGTCGTTCTAATTGCGGGCCTGGAACGAGGAGAGCGCGAGGTGCGGGAGGTGCGCGAGGTGCGGGAGGCGCGCGGGGTGCGGGAGGTGCGCGAGCATTGCAACGCTCGTGTATCTTCTTCTTTACCAAAGGGGGGAAGGGGTGGCGCGGTTGAGGGGGTCATTACCCGCATCCTTCCACGGCGGCGTGCCCTATAACTCTTGCTCTGCTTTACGGCATCGAACCCCATGATTCAAGAGATGAAAAGGCATCTCGTCAGTTCCGGCGATTGCACACAAAAAAGTTTGGTTTGTGGATAATGAAAGGAACGACACTACTGACGCACTACTGACGGAGTAAATGAAAACAGACAACATTCCAATATAATCGAGTGCGCCCGCGTCTTTTTTCCCCCTTATTTTAATTGGAGAGGCTGGCTTTTTGACGTGGCACCAGCTACTCCTCGTCGTATATGGAAAAGAAAAAAAGGAGATCGCGAAATTCGTAACAAAACGTGCTACTAATGTATCACAACAGTCGGTTAGCACTAACACAAAGTTCCTGCACACGAGCCCAGAAGCCAACAGATATTGTTGTAGGAGCCACTCATTCCGTCGTCAGCAGAGACGACGTGAACCTGTGGGATCTGCACTATACGCAAAGCCAAGACGCTATGCTAATAGCCGGCAGGAACGCGACCACGACGATGAGGAGGAAGAACAACACGATAATGATTATGATGATGGTGATAATGATAATGCTGATTCCACGCAGTGAAACATACCCACAACAAGTGATTGGCCAACAATGGACAGTAGTACAATTAAGAGGCGGGAGGAAGTGAAAGACAGTCGAAATAGTAATAATGAGAATGATAAAGCTTCCCGAGAGCACTATGAGCGCCAATCCTACAATCTCACAACCCACCACACAACAGTGGGAAGCCTCCCTTTCTAGCTTCAACTCCCGGGACCAGCTCGATCTGGTCGCCAGCGCGCGTCGGGTGGATGGGTCCCATGGGCTCCTGGACTGAGGAATCCACTCCCCACCAAGGGCCCGTCGAAGGACCCAGCGGTTCCCGTTTACTTCAATAGATGTGTTTATTCTCTCTCCAACGAGAGCGCGCCAAGCCATTACTAGAAATGCACCGCGCAGCAGGAAAAGTAGGGGGAATGAAGAAGTGGGTTAGGACTTAAACGTCACGTGTGCCCTCGACTGGGATATGGGAGAACGCAGGAGAGTACTGCTAGCGCGCGCTGGTCGAGGCATTGGTAGAGAGCCTCTTCTTACAGCGCGCAAGGCGACTACCCTTCCCTCGCCATCGCCTCGAAAGACTAAATCTGCTTAGATCCCGATTATAAGCACAGCCCTGCGAAACTTATTGCGAAACGTTCCTTGGACGTTTGTAGTTGCCCAATACCTC
The DNA here is from genome assembly GCF_050947875.1 of Dermacentor variabilis. Classification (NCBI taxonomy): domain Eukaryota; kingdom Metazoa; phylum Arthropoda; class Arachnida; order Ixodida; family Ixodidae; genus Dermacentor; species Dermacentor variabilis. Next base: position 47,669,338 of record NC_134571.1, on the reverse strand, counting down.
CCTTGCGCAATCCAATAATAAAGCGCCCATGGTTGCAGCAAGAAGGTACAACGGGCAGGGGCAGACGCACACGTTGATTCCTGCCCATCTTGTCTTCTCACTGCACTTATAGTATTAAATCACTAACATGTCCCAACTTCCCGCCCATATACATCAGCTATAGCTACGTCCGCTTCTGCGGTCACTTCATTCTTTGGGCACCGAGAAAAAAAAATAGCATAACGAGGTTCACGCAAGAATGCTTACTTGGTCTGTACAAAACATTTTTTTACAGCACGACAGTGCTTACGAACGAAATTAAAGCAGCACTATTGTATGTACATAAACAAATAAGTTTTATAAAGAGCCACAGCAGCTGCTGACAGGCGCCTGCCGTCGGCGGGTTGCGGCAACGCTGCTGACGCCGTTGGCGCCCTCTGCGTCTCCGTCGTCGTCGCCGTCGTCGTCGCCATCCAGGAAGCAATTGAGGGCATGTGCCCTTTCCGTCGCCATCCTTGCCTCTTGCAGCACGAACCTTAGGACGACGAGCGCGGCCACCACGAGCGAGACGACGACTGCCGACATCTGAACGAACCACAGCGCGGGCCTGCGCGAAACGTCGCAGCAGTCAGCAGTCAGCTCCGTTGCAAGGACTGATTTTCTGCCGCTATGTGCCAACACGACACCGACGGTCGACAGACGTCTTGCAGAGAGTCTAGATGGCAGAAATTGAGGCTTCGCGCACTAGGCCTACACATACAAGGCCGAAAAAAATGGTTTCGCAGTTTTATAAGTATCTGAATAGCTACGTTTATGTAAACCCGCTAAAGTCGTCTGGAGGCTGCTCGACGGGTCGAAAACCAGCCGTCGGATTGCTATAAACATTAACGGGTTGCGCCTATAGCTAGCGCCTAAGCGACTTCGCCGTCTACGCACCGGGCAAGGAATCGGTTGACCATTCCAAATCCTTTTGGCAAATTAATTTAAGAGCAGTCGAGCGGCGCGGGGTCAGCCAACATCACTTAGATCAGGTGCTGGATCAGTTCGACTTCCGACTGATCCCGCGCGCCTCGAGTTTGCGTGAACGAATCTAGGAGACGCCGACATAAGCCATTATGCCCAATGGTGGCTGACGACATGCCCTGTCAATTTGTTCACCACTTTTGTTTTTCCTTTCTTGCATTTCCTTTATTTAATAAAAGAAGCATTTGGTTGCGTTGCAAGTGCCTTCGGCACGCTGTACCTTCCGAGTCATCCCCCATTCATTAGCTCCTGATTTACCCTTCGTAGGACAAGTCCTCTTTAATAAACATTAATGTTTCTTCGTTTGCTCGCAAACAGATGTGCTTGAAAAGTGGCGCGTCTGCTCGAGACATGGGGCTGAAAAAAGTCGCGGAACTACGGCCACGTCAACGTTAGCTGTATATACACGAATGCACCAGCGGTGAAAATGAATTGCATTTCTAGCGTATCGCACCTATGTGGAAGGCGGAAATGCGCTAAGGAAACAAAATGTAGTAATGTGCCAGAAAAGTGCATATCGAAGTGCACATCGGCAGTGCATCACGCGCTGCACGTGAACACTGGCACACACTTAGATAGAGAGAGAGAGAGAAGAAAAGGGGACGGCTGTCCAGCATGTGTTTTCTCTGCTCCGCTCACCGCAAAAAAAAAAAAAAAAACGCACTAAACGGAAACTACCGGTTTGTGGATCAAGTTGGATGTGCTAGATGTAAACGTTGTCGCATAGTATTTGCCGTAGTGGTCTAACACATGCAACACACAATCTATTGCATCAGTGTAAACGCCGCTCTAAACAAGATAAAGCGCCCCCAGCACTGACGAACCACAAAGAAGCCTACGGCCACACATTCTTAGATTGCAAGACACATCTATATGGCCAACCACCAGCCACCGAATCCCTCAACTGTGAAAGCTTCAGGTTCGTAATCGCGCTTTGCCATTGGCCGGCCACCCTTGCTATAGTATATAACTACATTCGGAGAACAATTAAGGCCCACCTATTCAGCTGCTTAGGTGCGCGTGTTTAGCGTACTCTACAACCTCCAACTTTCAGGTTTGGCTGGTATCGGCTCTTTCGAATGGATAATATATCACTAAAGCATTTTTGAGAACAGGATCCCCGATGCGGGAGTGTCAGCGCGTGCAAAACGTAGCGAAGAAGACGCCTACGTCAGGAAAAGCTGCCGAGCAACAAGGAATGAATCTCCGAGTGTCATCGCTCTGTCATCGCGTTTCGCACCTGGCTTTTGACACTATTGAAAAACTGCTGCTCGTAGCGTGACTTCGTCTTCCAACAAACTTATTTCCCTTTGCTCTGCCTTGTGCCACGTGAAAGAGGCATCGCTTAAAAAATTAGCAGTTTCTTCGACGAATCAATATTCATTTACTGCTAGCCTCGACGTCGTACACTGAAGACTATTATTTTCTTCATTTCACAACATTATTTTCTTTCGTTTCAGTCACCCCAGCAGCAGTGTATGCTTTGGAGGTGTTCTACATTTTGTAGAGCAGAAGCAACTTGATCTGGGCTGTTCGTTGGTTCGTTGTTGACATAAGCTGCTTTTGCAGCGCACAAGACGATGACTGAGACAAACGTGGCAGCCGGGTGATGGTATTTATAAAATTTGCGGCGCCTTGATAATAAACTCGGCTTTAAAACAGGTGAAACATGCGCGCGCGCGCGCGCGTGCGTGCGTGCGCGTGTGCGTGTGTGCGTGCGTATGCGTGTGCGCGTGTGTGCGCGTGTGTGCGTGTTCCTGTCTCAGCACACGAGGCTTTATCTAACCTCATCAACGGCAGGAAAGAAACGTCGCCTACAACGAAGGTAGCTTAACTGCACAACCACTCAAGGCATGATCTGGTAAGCTGAGTGAAGGACATTTCCTCTGTTATTCATTAGTCTCTTCTGAAATCGCTCTTCTTAAGTGATTTCAGTGATCAGCCTCCCCATTGACAAGGCCTTTCGTTACTTCATTGCTGCATCCCTGTCGTGCGATACCGTGAGACGGTGCCCTTGCAGTATGCGCATTTTTATAACGGCGGAAGAAGAGTGAATAGACAATGCGTGCTGGCCCCAAATATGACAAGCGTATAGAGTAAACGACACCAACTTCCCCAGCAACAATTCCTATTTAATGGCGGAAAACCCCTAAAGAGAGTACGTCGAGATGGAGGCCAATCTTGCAGGTTTTTTTTCTCGCGAGTCTGATAAGAAACTCCGCTGCCAGCTGTTCTGCGAAGTTGCAGCCTCTCGCATTCTGCTGATTGTTCTCGTCGTTGTAATATGAGACAGCCATCAAGGATACGTAGTGTTGAAAGACCAAGTCGGCCGACAGAAACCCCGTACAGTCTTTTCCAGACTAAAGTTCACGCGGCGTAAATATCTTGGAATACAAACTCCAAGACAAACCAGGAGTGCAGTTTGCGACTCTCGCTGTCGCAAGTTGGCTACAGTGCACACTAGCCTGCATTCACCCTGCGTACACGGTGTCAGTATGGTAATTATCGTTTCCTTCTAACAGGACCAAATTTGGTCATTTAAAGGATACTGAATCAGTTAGGACTGATAAAGTACTCATTAAAAACTTTATTTACAGTAATTTTACGGTAAGAGCTTAATTACTAGAAAATAAAATAAAGGGCAAACATTTTTTATGCACGTAATTAGCGTCAATATGTTAACTTGGCGTTAGGGATTTCAGTGCATTCTTTGGAATTTAGACATCTGTAGCCAAATGTTCTTGGAACTTACTGAGGTCAATCTCTGATTATATTATAATGCAATATAGTCACTTTTACCAATAAAAAAGCTAACTAGGGCCGATGAGCCAGTGTGAAATCCATGACGTCCCGACGATATAGGGGTGCCTCATGACGTCATCGCCACCAGCTTTTTGTTTTACGCCTTTTCTAGCTTACCAGGCCTCCTCTTACGGTAAGAGTGACTTTGTTTTTGGCATTGAAGAAATATTATTTATTCGGATGAACGTTTTTTTTTTAATCCTCTTTAGTGTCTCTTTAAGCTCACCTGTATCACTGAAACTAGTAAGCCTCTCAGAAGAATAGGGGAACAATAGTTGCACTGTAATGCAGTGTATCCGAGTACAATCGACGAATATAGACAGCCGAAGTTGCCGTTAATGGAAGTTTGCTAAGACCATGGCTGAATCAGCTTGATCTAAGCAACGTGAGTCGGTGTGGCGCCGTTTTACCTCACGAACACAAATGGCTCGATCCACCGAAGGAAGTATTGCGGAGCCTTTCTTCGCTCCGTTGTCGACGCTTATTTCGAAGGCAAACTGCGCACTTAACTTTCTGCGGCATAATCCTGCAGTACTTGAGTATCTGACGCCGGAGCAGTCACGTCATCGTTTGAGATCCGTGCTGCAGCCTATATACTACAGCCAACAATCACTGTGTCCTCACTAGTTCTTTACACGTTCTTGATTGATAGTTGAGCATACTATATTGCAATGTACATTATCAAATTAGCAGGGCAATGTAAGATGCACGTGAAGACGAACGTATAAGAAACAGGATACAGGCGCTGCCCACCTGCAGCCTCCTCAACAAACAAGGAAGCTGCTGTCTCTTGTGTGAACAATCAGAAACAAGTTACGAGGTAAATGGGAAACATCGCCTCAGACCTATAGCAGGCTTAAGATATCCCCTATAAAGTAAAGTATTGACCACGGCAGTGCGATGTGTTGCTTCATACGTGTAGCAGTGCTCACCAGTGGTGGTGGCTCCTCCTCCATGGCCGAGCTTCCGCGCCGTCGGAGGATCGAGAACGGGTGCCTGCTGGAGCATCGGGAAGCTCACGGAAACGCCCGATCCACCAAACACTGCCTGCGCCTGTGGTCCTGCGTCTTCGCTGTCGGCTCGAGTCGCCCGCGGCACCGCGCTCCCTGGAAGGCGACGACGTTGTACCGCCAGTCGCCGGCCACGAGGCTTGCAAGCGGTTGGACTCCGGGCATGTCCTCGGTCTGGCGGAGACTCGTTCTTTGGCCGGCGGCCGAATGTAATACGGTCGCCGGTCGCAAAGACGAACTTGGCCCTTGGCCTGCGGGACGCACGGACGCTGTAATTCATCTGGCATACAATGAAACGAGGCTCATATCTTGAAACACCGGCGCTTAGACGAAGCTCTAGGATAAGAATTATTCTATAAGTTTGTTGTTTCTTGAGTTATAACAAGAGTAGAAACAAGCCGAATCACTGACGGATTTACTAAACAGCAATCTAACTGTGCATTCCAACAAGTGCATGTGTAAGCCAAATTTCCACAGGTGCAAGATTGTGCGAAAATGCCGAAGGTGAAAGGCCCAGGAAATACTTGAATATTGCCTTATATTCTTATACACGCACATGGATATGTGACTCACCTGGCCATCACTAGCTGTTACTGCATGAAAACAAAATCTTGCATCTATCACGATAATTCTAACATGTGTTCCCAACCCCCTATCACCTTTCCTTGGAAAGAAAGGATAAGCTATTGCTGTTGCTAGTCAGTGCGACCTGTGGAATCATGAACTCGTGCTTCGCCTAAGTGCTGTTCTTTCGAAATATGACCTATGCTACCACCAGCCAGCCGAAGTTTCTACCTTACCGAAGAGAACTTATGCACACTTTCGGCTTATCGAGGAAAGTAAGTTTACTTCGCCTAGATATCAGTGACGTAAGAACAGGTACAAACAAGTGCTGTAAGTGCAGAGGCTAGCGCGTATATCCTCGGAATATTGTGCTGAGCAGGAAACGCAACGTCGTCCTTGCTTTCATCTCTGTGTCGCGAACCGCCGCGTTATATCAGCGGGTAATAAGGTGTGAGCTCGCGCTCGCGGGACAGTGACGCATTCCAATGAAGCGGAATACGAAAGCACTTATGTACTTGAGAGGTTGCCGAGGGTGTTTATTTCTTGTGATGTTAAACACTGACGTTAATTAATTTAAGCATTGCCGCTAAATTGTAGCCTGCAAGAATGGTAGAAAATGGCCACCTACAAAGAACCTCAAGTAATGCCTGCTCTAAGCGCGCAGCATGCAAATGAAGAAGCGCATTCTGCACTAGAATGCATGGCAGAAGCAGTGCACCTCACTCAAGGCTCCTACAGGTCGTCCTTCTAAAAACACGGTACACGAAAAAAAAAACATCTGCGGGCTGTTCAAACGATACGTCATGGAAGTAAATTAACTCATCCTCGCTACTCCTAACACTCAAAGCACTTGTGGCTGCTGGGCATACGCCGTGAAGAAACGGGACTAGTGTCTCAGCACGAAGTCTCTTTCTACCTTTCATAGAATGAAAACAAGATGTAATACATCTGTCGATTCCTCTGATACAGACCGGCTGTCTTATGAGCGTTATCAGAAATTACTCCCCTCGCGGCTATAAGCGATTCAGCCGAAAAAACCAATCGACGGGACGATCTCGAACAGGAGGCTTGAAAATGGCGTCTTACCATGATGGCGTCCAGCGTTCTTCTTGCAGGTTGGGAGCGAGCAGGGCTCGAGGTGCGCGAGCAATGCCACGTGCAGGAAATTTCTTCTTCACCTGGCGGTAAATCTCGTGCAGAAGAGCGCGTTTGGACAAAAGCATTTGCCGATAGGGCACGCTGAAATTAATCTTAAAGCTGAAATGAATCAAGAAACAAAAATTAAAAAAAAATAGCTACAATATTGCTTGCTGTACTTTAGGTGGACATTTCTCCCTACACTTGAGAGGGTGATCGCCGCTAGATAGAGGTGTGGGATGCTCGAATCGGTGTTCTCAGTCCATGAACGTTGGCTTGAATTGTGAGGCGCTGCTCCGACAGCTTAGACTGCCCTCAACACATTTTCAAGATAACATCTAGAACATAGCTAGCAAAACTGTTTTAGCTAGTACAGCTGTTCAGCTCGCATTAGAAACAAGAAAAAAATTGACCGACGATTACGATACTCCCTAATGCAAAATTTGAGCGCAGACCTTTTCACTCTCTATAAACACAGACCCTGGACGGTTTCCGGCTTCGCTCATTGACGTAGTCCGCTAAATTTACCGAGCAAGAAAGGCATTGGCGGTGATATTGACTAGCAAGAGTGCGTTAAAATCTAAGCCCGCAGATTCGCATCGCTTTTCCTCTGTACATAAGAACAATTTTACAAGTGAATGTTGCCCCAAGTTACACGACAATTTTTATGTATTTGTCTTGAGGCGTAATGCGCATGTCTTCTATATGAAAACTTAAATATAGACTTTCCACCAGTCAAACAACTTAAGAACGCACTTTGTGCTCCGGCGCAGTAGACTGATAAGAACAATTTTACAAGTGAATGTTGCCCCAAGTTACACGACAATTTTTGTGTATTTGTCTTGAGGCGTAATGCGCATGTCTTTTATATGAAAACTTAAATATAGACTTTCCACCAGTCAAACAACTTAAAAACGCACTTTGTGTTCCGGCGCAGTAGACTGATAAGGCCCGTGGCAGGAAGTTTCTTGGGGGCGCACTCTCGCTACAGTTATGGCGCGAGCGAAGCCGTCTTTCGCGACACATTAGCTGACGCGGACAATCTATCTCGTGCGGCACGTTGCAAACGAAGTGATGTGTGCCGCGACCGCGACCGGCTTTATTATGGCCGCGACTGCCTCGCTAATCAGGAGCTCACGAGCGGCGGCGCGTGGGTGACGCGTGGGCGCGATTCAGAGCAGCCGCCGCAGACAGACCTCCGCCCATGCAACGCTTTGTTTCCATACAGACGGCGCGCGCTACTCTGGCGCCATCTTGTAGCTGTCGTCGCCACAAAGTACCTCTTGCGTCACTAGGCTTGTCTTCTCACTCTTTCGCCATATCCTCCTCCTCCGCTTTCCCCACACCCTCTCTTCGCTATCGGCGTCTTTCATCTCGCGCTGCATTCCGCGTTGACTTTCATTCTTCGCTGTGGTCGTTCGCTCAGTTAAGGCACACACACACTAGCGGAAAAGCGCGCGCGTCGCGCCGCAGGCGGCAAAACGCAGCTGCGGCAGAGTGGCCACATCAACTGTCGGCGAGCTGCTGCGGCAGCCACGTGACAGCATGAAAATATCGCCTCCTCTCTTTTACCCTGCGTGTAGGTGCGAGATATCGCGTGCTTTTTCTTCGTCTGCTAATAGATCGGCGCTGTACTTACGTTCTTTGCTCTTAACGCGAGTTATAACTTATGAAGATGACGACGTCATTGCCACTAATCATAATCCTGTTGGTGTGCTTCCTTCCGTTGTGGCGTCGCCGCGTTGAGAACACAAGGAGAGTGAAGTACGGAGGTCGCCTCCACGTCCTTATATTCAGGGTCCGTCTTCTCGTACAGAATCGGATATGGCGCACTGTGTCCAAAGACCTTTCCATTGGGGCGTCTCGGTTCAGACTCATCATTGTAAAGAACAATCGCAAACCATGACAATCAAAGCAATCGCGAACGAGGCCAAAACAACGGTGAGGGAGAGTGATTCGAGCAGACGATAGTACTAAACCAGCGCGCTCGCTGATGCCACATACGAGTACGAATCGAGCGCGTCCGCATGAAACCAGTTTCCCCAGCTATACCACAGCGCACGTGACCGAAGGGACCGCTCTCATAGGTCTCCGTGTTCGCGGCTCGCTTACCGCCGCGGAAAGCCGCGAGAAATCTACCCAACACCGATCCATCCCTGTTCAAGAAAAAGCTGCAGCGAGGCAGCTTTCGCGGCGTGTGTTTTGCCGTATAGTGTGTATGCGCCTATTTAGAGCTGCGTTCTAAAAAGCGAACGAAGCAGACACTGTTTCTTTCGCCCCTGAGCCTGAGGCCCCTACCTGTATAATAGTTAAGCTTCTTGAAAAGTGAAGCAGTGTGCGTATGTTTTAGGTTCCTTTGATTCATTGCCATCATTGTTTTGTATCAGGAGGCTCATACACCAACCTGCATATTCCACATCGTTACGGTTCATAAGTTGTTGATCCTTTACGTTTATTTTCTTGTTTTCCTTTTTTTTGTTGCAGTTCATATAGGAGGTTGTGGCCAAGTACTGCAGCAGGGTGGCCAATCCTGCTCTTGTGAGGGAGTGCGTTACCGGTTCTGGTCACCGGGATCAGGCCGCACTGCAGGCCTGTTTTATGCAATTTTATCAACACGCGGATCTTTTTTAATCCGGTGGAAAATTGCGCGGCATCGGGATTCGAACCACGGTCCTCTTGCACGCGAAGCGGATGTTCTACCTCTACGCCACCGCTGCACCCTGAATATTTCAGTTGTCTAACTCGCTTCGCCTTTCCTGTTTTCACGCCCATATTTCAAGCAGAATAAGTAGCAATTGTGTTGCCTTTATGAAAGCTTTCCCAGTATGCTTCATTCGCTGTTATCGTGACTGACTGCAATTACCTATGCACATCACTTACTGTAACCTCGTATTTCACAATTAGACGGGCACTTTGTTCACTGGTTCCGCCTTACTTACGATAAATTCGCTTGATTTAGGCACTGGGTCACTGTGGACTGTATGAATGAAATGGCGATTGCCTCGCACGTGCATCCCTCGGTGGCTCTGCTTTCTGAGTTTTGCTGACTTAGGCTTACGTCACCGCAGCTAGGCACATGCATTACTCCGTGTCTCAAGATTCCACAGAATTTACTCTCTCATCGTCTCCCGATTTCCATAACCTATGGTTTCCCCACGAATAATAATTGGTGTCCTTCAAGACAATTTCAAGTTATCACTTAGCACAAAACTTAGCTGCAATATTGTGCCAAATTGGTTGTGTCTCCTTTGTGTTGATTTTACAATATACATGAGGCTATTCAGCTTTTTGCTTTCTATCCTGCCTCCGATTTTCAAGACAAAACACTTCAGCAATTCCATTTCACCAGCTTGGGCTGTCACTAGCTTCGCCAGCCATTGTCTTCCTGTACGTGTCTTCGCTGGCCTTTAGACAAACGGAAGGCTGTATTGTAATTTACGACATCGCTGCGAACACAAAACAACTACTTCGTTACATTTTCAAAATTATCTACTGCTTCATTCCTTTTATGTTTTTATTTTAGGTGATTGTATCTTACGTTTTACTTCAGATATTAATTTGTACACTTTTTCTATTTCACCCACGCATTAATATCCTAAGCTTTATTTGGTTATAAAATCATTAAATATACATGCACACGCCTCTAAAACCACTTGCTTCTTGTCAATCTCCCGTAGCGCCATTGTTTGAAAATAAAAGAAAACAAGAATGCTGGCTCTCGCGTAATAGAGAGTAGATGTAAGCATGAAACGGCTACCGGCAAAGCATATTGGTTGGAGTAATTACGATGATTACTCACAACCATCTCTCAACTATCCGCTGCGCGCAAAACGCTGCCGGCCTGGTGACGCAGCATGGCGCCATCTCTCGAAGGAGGTGCACGGCGCCAAACCCGCGCCGCGGAACTCACGGACCACTGGCGTTGAAAAGAGCATAGGCAACCCTGTCTCAGCGCAAAAAGATGACAATCAAGTGTATGGTGCACTGTATCTATCTTTTGAAGGCCCCCGTTATTGGAAATGACAAATAAAACTTAGCGCACTAGAAGTTATAGCTTGAGTGATATCGTGAACTAGGATTAGGAAGAACCTGGAAGCAATATTTTTTGTAACTTGCTTGGGTAATAACTAGCGTATAGCGTCTGTAATGCGGTCCTGTACAAAGGGTTGGGGGCCAGAGACCACACTTTAAGTTTTGACTGATCCCGGATGATCTCGTTTTGTTCTCGCAACGATGTCCGGATAACGGCTCTGGCTTTTGGCTCAAGGTCACTTGAAGGTCGCCGTCAACGGGAGCTAAAAGCATTTCATGCTTAAAAACAAAGCCTGTCTTCTTTTTGTACTGTCGTGTTTCTTTACCTGCGCTATTTTTTTTTGTGCCTTCTCAGTCAACATATTCTCTGGCTCCTGCGACGAGCGTGCCACGCTTTGTGCTGTTTCCACGGCGCCCAGGAACACATCATGTAGTAGTTACATTGCAGTGTACAATAATGGAGGAGGACAGCAGCGTCGTTAGAATTACACTGCTGAGTCATTAGACAGTATGGTACATTGCCATCGAAGCTATTTGCTTCGAGTTGTCATTTCTTCCTGACAGAGCTGGTTGTCACACCATCCTCCTATCCTCCGCATCGTGCAACAACATCGGTATAGTGTGAGTCGTACTCAGGGCAAGAATTTTAACTCAAAACTTCAACACATCGCCTTCGCTCTGAACGTAAAGTGATGATAAGCAGTGATACTCTTCTTGTTGGCGAGTGAATCACAAAAACGTCTAAAGTTGGGAAGTGAACTTTTGGCACGTTAAATATGTTGGGAGTGCTTGCCAGTGTGGTTCCCCTTTACCTTTAAGGAAAATCACGCTTGGATAACGCAAGTAAACACAAAGATGCTGTCATCTCCTTTACCGTCACGCTTTCAAAGAACACTGCCGGGTGAAAGAAAAACTTGTACTTCAGTTTTTATTTCTGCTTTTCAACAGGCATTCGTACAGAAAGCCTTCTCAGTGGACTCACTCATTTCGGAGTGGGCACTCTATTGACTCTTCAAGAGGACGAGGCCTTTGCCTGCTTGGAAAAGACGTAGCCCATGTGTCATCGCGCGCGCTTTGAGATGTGTTGGCTTTACACACGATATACTGCAGTCCGTGAACGATAGATGCAACGATGAAATAAAAACAAAACAGTGAAGCTGGCAAAAGTGCCCTTTAGGCGAGAATAAATATACAGGCTACATGACAAATGCACAAACGATCCGGATGCTGCTGAAATCCTGACAGACACGATAGCCATTCAGATGGAGTGAGTACAAAAGAGTATGACGTTTGGAACAAACAAACAAAAAAACAATAACAGCATTACAAAAACAAACAATACACGTTCATAATATGCTCAAATGTCTTTCAAGAAACGTAGAAAACAACATTACATATAAACAATCGCTGGTGCGTTCACCTGTTTGCCTACAAAGGCCGGCCCGCAGACCCGTTAAGGCACAAATACATTGCCGCTTTCAAACGTGTGCCACCATATGTCGTAAAAAAGCCGGCAGTGGACCGTCATTGTCTTGTTTTGGTGGTGAAATATTTCTGCACTTCGTGAAGTGTTCAGTTATTACTTTCCGTGGCCCACGCATTTGTAAAACGTTACCTGATTACTCACAAACGTGAAATGCATGTATTCATTCACCTCGGGTCGCGCTGCTGATCAAGTTCTTTCAGTGGTACACTCAATTGCACTTGTCGTAATCATTCTGGCACAGTGGCTGCACTGTAGTCACAACACGCTGATTTTACAAATTTTGCACTGCGCCTTGCTGTCGTGGCATGTTGTGGCTGCGCGGGGCGAAATTAACGCCGACGATGAAGGTGCCCGATCGCAAAGGTCCTTTCGTCGCGCATAGTTCCTTTAGCCAACCAGCGCGTATTGAAAAACGACATGTTGTACAGTAGTTGTCTGAGAATACGGCACCAGGTTAAATTACAATAAGGAGTAGAACTCTTTAGCACACCAAGGGTCACGGTCCACTGACTCAGGGCACCGCCCAGAAAAGCCATCATGCGCACGCGGCTGCGTAGGTACATTACCAACGCATACTAGAAGATGGCACCTCAGCAGGACGAACCTGTGTAAAACCTGCTGCATCGCTCCCCAGGTACAGCGTTCCAAATACAAGCTGCGAACAAAACCCCTACCCGCACGCAGTACTGCATATGGCACAATTCCGACGCGCTTAAAAGTTCGCCACTGGGTGTACAGCCCGATCTGGTTAAGTTCGATTCCGACGTGAGCCAGGGGACGTCGTTGAACGTGGGGGTGTATACGTCACTGCCTGATGTTGCATCAAAATCGCCCACAGGCGCGTCAGGTGTCAGACGTGCGACGTCTTGACGGAGTCGGAGTCTCTCCGCTCGCTCGTCCCGAGCACGCCAAGCGAAGAGCGCCGCTTGCATCGAGCGCGCGCTCCTCCGCCGACGCTCACGTTTTCCGAGCTGGCCTCGCCTTCCTCGGGGCTCTCGGAACACTTGGAAAGCGATGACGGAGAGAGCACGATGCGGTCGTCGCTCGCTTCACTCGTCGTGAATACCAGGCTCACGCGACGGACCTGAAAGAAGGCCAAGAGGTGGTAGTTAACGTCACTGGCTCAGAGGTGACGCGTGGGAGATCAGACGGAAAAAGTTTCCGACCGCTGGGCGGAAGTCTGTCACGCACATTACACGTTTCATCATTAAGAGGGTGGGATGGTGGTGGTAAACAATGCCTAGTTGTGTCTTGAAATTCATAGCTTCAACAGCTTTGTCACTTGTACACTGCTGAATCGAAGCTCTCCGATATCATTTTGACAACGGTGCGCCAGGGTCCATCATAAGGCTTTCAAAGGTCAATATTGATGTAGCGCC